>NC_092809.1:26913604-27238771 GCF_040954645.1 Diabrotica undecimpunctata
TTATATATATTACATTTTTATATTTTTAATATTATACCTTTTATAATGGAATTTTTAAATAATTTTTTTTCCTTAAATTTTAATTTTTTAATTGAATTTGATTTTTTTAAATGTCAACCGAGGTGATAGGACACCTCATTTGGAAGGTCTGAAAGATAATGCAGGATTGGTTTGTTAATATTGTCTTCTTCTTCCTATGCCGTCCCCATTAACGGAGGTTGGTGACCATATTTCTAAAAGTTTTTCTGTCTTTTGCAACGTGGAATAATTTGTCTACAGTCATGTTTGTCCAGTCTCGAATATTTCGCAGCCATGACTTCCTCTTTCTACCTATTCCCTTTTTGCCATCGACTCTACCCTACATGATGACCTGCAGAAGACTATATTAATTTGTAGCATTTGTAAATTCCTTGGAATATATTGAAATCCCCTCGTATATGTATTTTCAATCCTTTTTGCGTCGTTGAATTGATGTAAACCATTTTAGAGTTTGTTTATATACCACGGATGCGTAATTCTTTGGTATTTTTCTTTGATCGTTAAGATGCCGATATATACGTTTCAAATAAACATCCATTTGGATCGCTGAGAAGGATTTGCCAGAAAGTTAATTGCGTCACTCTGGCTGAGGCGTTGTCAGAGACAACGGCTTCCAGCGTTTAGTCCAAATTTTTCTTCAAATTAGTAATATCTTCGTTTTTCATCCTTTTTTAATGGGAAAATGTGTAGCAGTGTGAAGTTAATATTTACAGTTTAAAGTTTTAAGTGAGGTTTGGAAGAATCGTTGTTTCCATCCTCGTTTTATTTGTTTCTGGTCGTCGGTTCAGGCCATAGAAGCAGTTCTTTTGTTCGTGTGTCAGAGAGTTTAGCCCCAGTTCTACCCCCAGAAATTATAGTAATTCCAGTTCTAACCCCAGAAGTTTCAGTATATTTTTTTGTGAAATCAAGGTAACTTTTTTGTTTTAAATTTTAAAGTAACGATAGACATTTTTTTCGAATAATAATAATTGCTTTCATAAGGATTTGTAAAGAATTTATAATAATTAAAAATATATGTCTTAATGCGTGGTAAGCTGTCATTTTAATTGTTCTGTTTTAAATTTAATGTTGATATATGACAGCTCGTTTTATTATTTTTGACTTTATCCTTCTTTATTTGCTGGGCTCACCTCTTCTTTTGAGGAATCCCATATTTCATTTTCTTCTTCTGAGCTCATCTCATATGAGGAATGCTAAGCTTTAATTTCTTTTATCCTTTCCTTTTCTGAGCTTGTCTCTTTTGTTAATCTTTTTTCTTCTTTTTCATTTGAGCTCATCTCTTCTTTTGACAAATACCAGGTTTTATTTTCTATCCTTTTCTCTTCTTTTTCTACTAAGCTCATCTCTTCTTTTGAGAAATCCCAGGTTTTATTTTTTATCCTTTTATCTTCTTCTTCTTCTGAGCTCATCTGTTCTTTTGAAGAATCCCAGATCCCAGGTTTCATTTATTTTATCTTTTTCTGCTGCTTTCTCCTCTTTTTTCTTTGTTCTTGCCAAATTTATCTCCACCGTTTGTTCTTTATCTGAATCGTCCATTTTCCGTTTTTCATGTTCCTTATCCCCTTCCAATACTTTAAAATGATTTTAGCCCATACTTTTTGTTGAAACTTAACACATATTACACATATTAGGTTTACAACAGTTTACACATATTAAAATACTTTAGTGTTAATAGATAAGTTTTCGCTGTTACCAGAGGCGTAATTTAGGGATAGAGACTTCCTTTTTTACCCTCACAATATACGCCGCTGTTGTAATAATCATTTCAGCATATTTTTGTATTCTTCGTTACTTTTTACCTAAATATCACACTTGTGTCTCAATGCGATAGAGTAAGGAGTTTTCAAGTTATTTGCGTTTAAAGGTAATATTTAAAATATATTATAATTAAATACTATTTATATTACAATTTTGATTTAGCAAATTCCATTTCAAATGTTTTTATCATATTAATGTTTTGGTTCATAAAAAATCAGAACTATAATTTATATTATACTAAAACAATTTTTCTTGGTAAGTTTTCGTATCGAGTTCCTTGATAATAAATAATAATTACATAAGACAAAACTATTGACAAAAATAATTATTTAGACGACTGTAACAATAAATCAATTTAATAAATTTTTAACATGGCTTTGGTTCAATTCAATACATTTTTGAATTCCATCAGAAAAATTTCTCCTAACCTTTAGAAATATGTTCGGTTGATTTATAATAAAATTTGCGGCATTGTATATTTCTTGCCATAATTCTTCTCGGGTATTAATTTCTTAAGCATACACAAGTGTCGCCCCATCCATCTATGAGGAAACTTTTATTCAAGAAATTTGCAGGGACCTATTAAAGTATTTCTTTAAAGTGTTTTAGGTTAGAGGTAATGGATTTTGACAAGATCTATGAGTCATGCCGATGCAGTACACCAGTTTACCTAATATTTACAAGGTCATATCTCTTGTCAAAATCCATTACCTTTAAATCTTTGTATTTTGTGCTAATGTTTCTCCAGTTACTATATGGACAATTTATTAACGAAACACCGTGTATAATAGCGCAACGGCTTCAGTGAGAATGTGCTATGGCGACTTAAACACATTTACCTTGGGAAAGGATATAAGGCAAGGAGACACCATATCTCATGAACTATTCACCATTTTATTACACCAACCTTGTACTAGCCAAAAAAATGTCATCTAGTGAAATGCATTCTTCTTCTTCTTACGATGCCTATCCGTTCCGGATGTTGGTGATCAACATGGCTATCCTAACTTTGCTTGCTGCTATTCTGAATAGTCCGGTTGTCGATGTATTAAACCACTTTCTCAGGTTTTGAAGCCAAGATATTCTTCTTCTCCCTGGTCCTCTCTTTCCAAATACCTTGCCCTGAAGAATGAGTTGCAACAAGCCGTATCTCTGTTCACTCCTTATAACATGGTCAAGATATTCTAGTTTGCGCTCTTTGATGGTGTTAATAATCTTGCATTCCTTGCCTATTCTATGTAGGACCTCAACATTATTCACACGATCCACCCATGAAATTCTTAAAATACGTCTGTAACACCACATCTCGAATGCCTCGAGTTTTCTGAAAGAAGCTTTGGAAAGTGTCCAGGCCTCTACTCCGTATAATAACGTAGAAATTACATAGCATCTAATGAGAGAGATTTTGGTAGCAAGTGGTAAATCGTGACTTCTGAAAAGAGACTTCGTCATTATGAACGCCGATCTCGCTTTTCCTATGCGTTGTTTTATTTCAGTGGAGTAATCCCATTGGCTGTTAATGTTGGTACCAAGGTATGTGTAGCTGTCCACTCTGTCAATTGGATGTTGGTTAACCAAAAGCTGTGTATTTAATATTTCGCGCTTACTGACTACCATGTACTTTATTTTCTTCGTATTAAGATCAAGTCCGTGTTCTCTACTTATATCTGATATACGCGACATTATTCTTTGCAAACCGTCCAGACTATCTGCAAAAACTACTGCGTCGTCGGCATATCTAATGTTGTTTAGACGTATTCCGTTGACTAATACGCCTTCTTGTAGTTCGCCCAGCGCTTGCTCGAAGATATATTTAGAGTATATATTAAATAACACCGGGGACAGAATGCATCCTTGCCTCACTCCTCTATCTATGGAGACTGCCTCTGTCAATTGGTGATTCACTTTAATATTGGCTGTTTGGTTGTAATATAAATTGTAGATGATTCTTAAGTCCCTATCATCTAACCCCACTTTTTTCAAGATGTTTATAAGTTTATCATGCTTTACTCTATCAAATGTCTTTTTGGAGTCGATAAAACAAGTATACACATCACAGTTAACATCGCTGCATCTTTGTATAAGCACTTGGACAGCGAATAGAGCCTCTCGGGTGCCTAAGGAATCGCGGAATCCAAACTGCGTCCATGATACTTGTTCTTCGCATTTTTTATACATTCTGCCGTGTATCAATTTCAAGAACGTTTTAAGTAAGTGGCTCATTAGGCTAATTATTCTGTAGTCTTCGCATGTCTTGGCATTTACTTTTTTTTGGTATGGTCACGAAGGTCGACTTTAACCAGCTTTGGGGTATTTTTCCAGTTACATATATGTTGTTGAATACAGTTGTTATCCATTTAATTCCCTGTTCATCCATAAGTTTTAGGAATTCTGCACAAAACTCGTCAGGCCCTACCGCTTTACCATCTTTAGTTCTTTTAATAACTGACGTGACTTCTTCAATGGTAATCGGGGGTCCTGTTTGGCACTCAGTGTCTTCAATGGTATTCTGCCTTTCATCTGCAAAAGTTACTTCCACATAATTCTTCCAAGTGTCTAGTTTTTCTTCCACAGTTAACAGTGGTTTGCCTTGGTTATCTGCCAAACACTCAACTCTTCTAGGTTTGTATACGCCTGCGGGTTCTTTATCTTCTTTGTGCATATTAAATGAATCGTGTTTATGATGCAATTGCTGTATTTCCGCACACTGTTTTCTTAGATGTGTATCCTTAGCTATTCTAATAGCTTTTTTGATCTTTTTATCGATTCTTTTGTATAATGACATGTCTTGATCTTTGAACTCTCGCCTCTTTTCCATCATATCTAGAATCTTATTTGTCATCCACGATTTCTTCTTTATTTTTGGGGGTTTGAGAAATTTCTCTCGTATGTGAATTATATTGTTCTGTATATACCGCTTTACACTATGTTCTGTGTGTTGATCTTTTAATAACTTGATGTCGAATTTTGGATTGACACTACGTCTAACCTTCTTTAGCCTGAGCCTAATTTTGCCAATCAGTGGGTTACGGTCTGATTTTATATCAGCTCCTAGGTATGTCTTGACTGATATATGCTGTTCCGGAATCTTTTATTAATCAGAATGTAATCTATTTGATTTCTCACTATGCGGCCTGGAATGCATAGTTGAAGTTGAAGTCCAGCACAACTGGATTCAATGTGTTCAAGATCGGATGCAATTGAATTATTTACGGGAGACCTATATTTATCCCTAAACCCAAAACAACTAGATGATGATGATGATGATGATAAAAAATAATAGTTTACTGTTGGACATTGTTATCTAAAGCGAAATGGCTCGAACCAATATGGAGATTTTCTTGAAACTCCATACAACGTCAGTTTCTTGGCATCGAGTATTGATTTTCTACTATTTCTGGAAAGATCTTTAACATAGCCAGCGTTTCAAATTTTGTTTTAATTTTTAGGAGGTGTACATCATATACCAACGCCGCTGAAACGCTGCGGGGTAAATTAACTATATTTGGAGTCAATTTAGGGAATGCAACTCTATTTATGGAAAAAATTAGTTACAATTACTATCGTCGACAATTTTTTACTACGTTTCTGTTTACTTGTTTTATTTTTTTGTTTTTTTAATTGTTCTTTATTTTACATGACTCCTTTACAAGTTGGCAACGTGGACATTTTGTTTGTTAAAGAAAGTAAGATTGATATGTAAAAAATATTATATTATATACTAATATTTTTGTGCTTTCCAATCGTAGCAGTTATACATAGTCATAGTAGTACATAGGTAAAAAGAGGCAAAACTTTAAATCTTTTTTATCACTTTTATAGCAAACAATGAAAAAACATTTATATGCAAAGAAATTTCCTTTATATTTTTTTTCTATTTTTACAACTGACTATTTTCCTTTAAAATTTATTTTTATTTATTTGTAACTTAAGCAATTCTTTATTATTTCAGTATTTTTCATAATGTTCCTTTTAAGGTTAGTCAATCATAACGTAGTAGAAATTGTGGAACAAGATTCAAACGTTTCAAATATTAAATGAATTCAGCATTCAGTTCGTAGGAACGATATTAAATTTATGTAACATTTATATAGTACAAAAGTAACTAGGTTAAAATATAGTTAAAGTAAGAGATACCTTAAATGTTATAAAGTGAATTTCAAACATCCAGAAATGCTTTTTAAAGTTTGTAAAAGAGAATGTCTGAAAGTTATCCAAGATCTTTGGTAGAAGTATGAGATACTTAATTTCTTATTTTCAGAAAAGCCTCTATCCGTTAAAGTGGTGAAAATGCATATAAAAGTTTAAATTTAAAGGTGGAGCTTTTATAGAGATAATCAGAATACGAAGATGATAGCGACGAATTTTATTTTGTAAAAGATGGCACGTTCGTATATATCTCTTTCTTATACATTAAAATTTATATTTGTTTTACTTTTCTTCTACTTTTCTTGGTCATTTAACTTATGCTGACCATTATGCCCATTCTCAGATTCCCATTCGTTATCTTTATACTGTGTGATGACTGCTGAAATCACCTACGAAGTGACCCCGATAAAATGTGAGTAAAGGCAATACGCCTTTGAATTCAATCTCTTTCTTCAAAATTTCGTTTCTGAATCTGCTTAGTTATCCACATGTATGATTTTTCACCGGTAAAAATCCCTAACTCCGCCAAGACTCAACGTTGAAGCGTTTGATCAGCGTTTTTTTTTTTCTCTATTCTCATGGCGATCATGGATGGAAAACTTCGATATTAATTTATGTAAACAAACAATTCAATAGTTATTCTTTATTAAGTTAAAGTAAGGTGTTTTTAAAATCCCTAAGTAATTTTCAAAACCAAATTCAGATTTTTGCTTTAATCTGTGCCTTCTAAGAATTGTAAGGCAAAACAGACGTTGATAAAGATGTTATCAGAGATATGGGGAATCTAAAAATTGCATTCCACAACATATCTCCTCAACTAAGCAAAAATCCTTAGCGAATTGGTTTCTAGTACTCGTACAGAGTATATCGGAATAAAAAGGAAAAGACAGTTAAGATTTTATTTCACGTACAGTCCGTCTGTGTATCCGCTTCTACGTATGTCGCCCTAATAGGGCTCTTCAGAGACGGATTTTCACAGTCACTCTGAACGTGAAAATAAAATTTTTGTGTCTTAGGAAGCAACTCTAACATGGCTTCGTATAGACGCAAATAGCGACATCTGATATTAAAATCCGTAAATAATTTTCGAAATTAAATTCAGATTTTTGCTTTAATCTGTGCCTTATAAGAATTGCAAGGCAAAGCAGACGTTGATAAAAATGTTTTTAGCCGTCTCTGAAGAGCCCTATTAGGGCGAAATCGTATAAGCGGATACACAGACGAACTGTACGTGAAATCAAATCTTAACTGTCTTTTCCTTTTTATTTCAATATACTCTATACGAGTACTGGAAACCAATTCGCTAAGGATTTTTGCTTAGTTGAGAAGATATGTTGTGGAATGCAATTTTTAGATTCCCCATGTCTCTAATAGCATCTTTATTAACGTCTGTTTTGCCTTGCCATTCTTAGAAGGCACATATTAAAGCAAAAATCAGAATTTGGTTTCGAAAATTATTTACGGATTTTAATATCAGATGTCGCTATTTGCGTCTATACGAAGCCATGTTAGAGTTGCTTCCTAAGACAGAAAAGATTTATTTTCACGTTCAGAGCGACTGTGAATAGCCGTCTCTGAAGAGCCCTATTAGGGCGAAATACGTAAAAGCGGATACACAGACGCACTGTACGTGAAATCAAATCTTAACTGTCTTTCCCTTTTTAAGGTGTTTTTATTTTAAAACGAAGACTTAAACTTTACAGAGGATGGTATTTGAAATACGTAAACTAAACTTTTGTATCGGTACAAAGCAAAAACTAATAGTAGGTTACACTACTGTCGGATTAATGGACATGCATAAAGCCGTGATAAATGTCAACAAATTTAACTGTCACCAATTCCATGGCAATAAATCTGGTATTTATTTTGTGGTATAGCTGGTGTATCGCCGCGAAGGTGTTAAGATCGGTGGTGAAATTATTAACAACATCAGATACGCCGATGACACCGCAATAATGGCAGAGAGTCTAGAAGATCTTCAAACCCTGTAAACAACGAATGCACTGAAAAGGGCTTAACAATCAATGCAAAAAAAAACAAAATGGATGGTGGTCCGAAAAATTAATATCGAAGACTCAGTGCTAAGATTAGATAACAAAATCCTGGAAAGGGTGGAACATTTTAGATATCTGGGTAGCTGGATTGACTGCAGGGTTGAAAGTGACGAGGAAATTTCGACCAGCATAGAACTCGCACGGAAAAACTTTATTAACTGGCGTTCTGTATTATGCAGTAGAAGTCTGTCGTTGACCACACGTCTAAGAGTATTGAAGTGCTACGTCTGGTCCACTTTGTTCTATGGATGTGAAACCTGGACAACAAAAATAAAAAATCTCAACAAATTAGAAGCGTTTGAGTTATGGTGCTATGTCGCATGCTCAGAATCCCGTGGACAGCACACATATCTAACGAACGCGTGCTAGAGACCGTGCACAAAGAGCGAGAATTGATCAACATCATCAAAATGAGAAAGGTCCAATACTTCGGTCATATAATGAGAGGACCTAAATATCGCTTACTGCGGTTAATCATTCAGGGCAAAATCGAAGGAAAACGTTGGGTCGGAAGAAAACAACTGTCCTGGCTGCTTAACATTAGGCAATGGACAGGTCGAACGGTCGAGGAACTGTTTCATCTAGCTGCCGACCGAGAATCATTTCATCAGCTTGTCAATATGACGATAGCCAACGCTTAAATACATGCACGGCAAACAAAGAAGATAGCTGGTAAATATCTGCGTCCGATCCTTATATTACTTACTTCCAATTTGTTTGTCATTATAAATTAATTTTAAATAAAAAAATCTAACTATAAACTCTCATAATATTTCGATCACAAAAAGTGTAAAAAATACGATTCACAGATATCCCAGGATATATTTTTTGCCTATCTGTGGAACACATGTACGTACATTACGCTTTAAAACCTAAAGAACGAAGTGGCTATAATTTTATAAAGACCCATGCCAGCGGTTATCGAGTTCTCTTCGATTTATAGAATGTAATTTGTAAGTGGCAGTTAAGGGAAACTTTATCACCGAATGTTTAGGAACACTAAACCATCCTTTATTTTCACGACACGTTTTAGAAAAGTTAATGCTTCGAAATTGTAATCAAGTCGAATAGAAGCATAAAACCGTCATCGGAGTAGCTTATTTTTCTTAGTGCTAATTATACTTAATGCTGGATAATAAAGACATCTTTAAATTATTGTGGAATTAGTGTGTATAAGTGAAATATTACGAAGACAATAAATCAGTCATATATAAAAACACTTAAAATGTTTATGGGAAAATTAATTAATTATCTTATGACAGAAGTTTGCCAGATGCGCTATAGCCCAGTCTGGTTAAAAAAAAAGGTGGAAAAATGTTTCGCAGATATCTGAAGCTTTTAAGACATAGGTGGGGGATACTAGATGATGAATAGATGAAAAGATACTCCTAGTTTTACCTTGCGTTTTTTTTAAGCAATAATTTATGGTCACAATTTGATTTTTTGTCTATAAATTTTTTCCCTTATATTTTAAATAAACAATATTTATGTCATTTTTTTATGTCAACAATATCTTTATTTTCCCGTTTTTTTTTTAATTAAAATTGATAAATAATTTACAGAGATATTTGAAAAAAGCAGTTTTTTTGCACTAATTTATAAATTTTATTAATTTTTTTATTAACAAAATAAAATGGTATTAATACATTTAAACATCAAGGAATTACCATCTTTTATATTTGTGCGAAATTTCCCCCCGATCAGTCAAATATTTTATAAGTTATTTAATTTGTTCATCCCTGAGGCTAATTATTTAAACTATTGAGCTTGCCCTATGCATGATGATAGACACATTCACCAAATTTCTTAGGATTCTTTAAGACTTAGACTATCTCAGAAGTTAAATGAATATTGAGTTTTCATCGAAATTATTTACAAAATAAACGTTTGAAAGACGGGTATGTTTTTTACTTATAAACAATTGTAATAACTTCTATATTTTTCAAGCTACAGACTTGTACGTACAACCATTGGATAGCTGGTAAAAAAGCTCACGTTAGTGACTATTTTTAAAAAAATCATATCTCCATTGTCTATAAACATTAAGAAGTAAAATTTGCACAAATTTTGAATGAAAATCTAAACTTTATATTAAAACTTATAGCTATAAAATTTATCTAATTTTTCGAAACGACGGTACTTTCGAAAGATCGACATGGGAAAGTGGAGAGGATATCTGTTTAGCTCCGTTTTTTTTTCGGCATCGGAACTTCATATTGCAACACGTAGGAAAAATTAACATTATCTCGGCTTCCTTTGCAGCTGCAAGCCTCTTTTTTTATTCTGGAGTAGCTCGTCGAAATATGAATAAATACATAGTTTTCACTGGCCGGAAAATATGGGAAACTCGGAAAAATTGAATCCATTTGAAATTCATCCTAAATACTTACTTTTTTTTAATTTGCTCGAATAGTCTGTCGCAGTATTAATAATGATGACATAATTTTCACCCCCCATAAATCTCGGAAAATCCCAGAAAATCAACATTTTTTTTCATTTTATATCAATGATGTAATAATACTTATATATTTTATAAATTAAATTTCAGGTAATTTTTTACACATTATATTATTATATTCCTTATATTAATTATAATTGTTTGTATTTTTATTATTAACAATATTGATTTTTATTCTATTTTTCTTACAAATATGATATACAATATTAATCTAATCTGCCTTACTGCTTTGATAAAATAAGTCGATTTTTTCATCACTTGCCTTATTAAATTTTGCAATGTTTATTGAACTTTACTTTTTTTATTTTCTTTACATACATTGGTTTAAAAGTTAAAATTTGGTTCATTTATTCGACTTCACTATCAGGTCTGAACCTTTTTGTTGCAGGTTGTTTGTCTTCACTTATTAAGTCAGTCTTTCCATACATTAACATATTAATGGGCAATCTTAATGCCAAGGTGGGTCAAGGTAAGGTAGGAGAACAAGTAGAAAAATATGGGCTTGGAAACAGAAATGACAGAGGAGATCGATTGATTCAATTTTGCCAAAGTGAAGACTTCGTAATAACAAATACCGTTTTCAAATTACCTCCTCGACGGTTATATACATGGACATCTCCACAACATACCAAATAAAAAATAGTGAGAAATCAAATAGACTACATTATGATAGCAAGGAGGTATCATAATGCTGTTAAATGTACTAAGACGTACCCAGGAGCTGATATAGGCTCAGATCATAACCCGGTAGTTACTGTGATACGAGGCGAGACCAAAAAAGATTAGAAGACCACACAGAAAGGCACTAGATTTACATAAACTTAGAAACAAAAATATACGACAAGAAACAGGAGAAGAAATAAATGAAAATCTCCGTTCAGTGCAGCAACAAATTAACGATACAAACAACGTTAACCAAAAATTAAAGTACATAAATACAGCTATACAAACAGCAGGAAAGAAACATCTTACAAAAACAACAACAAAGAATAAGGGGTGGATGACACAAGATATACTAGACTTGATGGAACAAAGAAGAAAGATGAAGAATTACCCAGACAAATACAAAGAAATAAATAAACACATAAAAAAGAAAATAAAAGAAGCCAAAGAGGAGTGGATTAAAGAACAATGTAAAGAAATGGAAACCTATGAGAAAAAGTACAATGCGTTCAATATGCACAAAAAAGTAAAAGAGATAACAGGAAGCATAAAGAAATGCCAAATGGGTAAACTTAAAGACAAAGATGGAAATCTTATTGTAGATCTAGAGAATAAAATAAAAAGATAGACAGAATACCTGAATGAATTATTTGAAGACGATAGAAACAACTTAACTCAGATAATCCATGCAACTGGGCCAGACATATTGAAAGAAGAAGTAGAATACGCAATAAGAAACGCTAAAAATGGAAAAGCAAATGGACCTGATGAAATTCCTACAGAACTGTTGAAGCTTTTGAATGATAAATCCGTAACCATAATATTAAATTTTGCAGCGAGGAGCTAAAACAGTTTCCCCTCCACTTTCCTATGTCGATCTTTCGAAAGTAAGTTCGTTTCGAAAGGTTTTAAGTTTTGAAAAATTGGATGAATTTTATAGCTATAAAACTCAATATAAAATTTAGATTTTCATTCAAAATTTGTGCAAATTTTACTTCTTAATGTTTATAAACAATGGAGATATAATTAACAAAAAAATTGTCGCTAACTTCGTTCCTATTGTTCATAGAAGGTTTATTTTTTTTGTTAAATGTGAGTTTTTTTACCACTTATCTAATGGTTGTACGTACAAGTCTGTAGCTTGAAAAATGTAGAAGTTATTACAATTGTTTATAAGTAAAAAACATACCCCTTTTTCAAACGTGTATTTTGTAAATAATTTCGATGAAAACTCAATATTCATTTAACTTCTGAGATAGTATAAGTCTTCAAGAATCCTATGAAATTTGTTAAATGTGTCTAGCATCATTTATAGGGCAAGTTCAATGGTTTAAATAATTACTCTCAGGGATAAACAAATTGAATAACTTTTAAACTATTTGACCGATCGGGAGGAAATTTCGCACAAATTTAAACGACGGTAATTCCTCAATGTTGTGATGTATTAATAAAATTTTATATTGTTAATAAAAAGATTAATTAACTTTATAAATTAGTGCAAAAAAACTGCTTTTTTGCAAATATCTCCGTAAATTATTTATCAATTTTAATTGAAAAAACGGGAAAATAAAGATATTCTTGATATAAAAAATGGTATAAATATTGTTTATTTAAATTATAAGGGAAAAAACTTATAGATAAAAAATCAAATTCTGACCATAAATTATTGTTTAAAAAAAACGCAAGGTAAAACTAGGAGTATCTTTTTATCTATTCGTCATCTAGTAACCCCCACCTATGTCTTAAAAGCTTCAGATATCTGCGAAACATTTTGCAGTGAAATCGATGATTTTTGTATAACCAGAATGGGCTACTAGTACTATTAAAAATAACTTTCAAAGAATAAACAAAATAAAAAAATAAATGTACATTAACCTTAAATTGGGAAAGATAACTGTTTTGCATTATAGCTTATCAGTGGGTACGATGGTAAAAAAGATGTTTTTTGACTTTACAGCAATTTTAGTTGTATCGACTTCTCTCTTGTAAACCCTTCTTTAGTACAAAGCATAACTTGGGAAGCTAGTACACAATTGTATGGAAGCGATCATTTTCCCATAGTGATATATTTCGAAAACAAACAAAAAATTCAACCATACACTAGATGGAATACAGAAATAGAGGACTGGTCACCGTTTGCACAATTTGGGCAAAATCAATTGAATTCTTTTTCAGATCCATCCCCGCATGACAATATAAACGACTTAGTAAATAAATTTTCCTCCGTCATACTTTCCGCAGCAGATCATATCATTGGAAAAAAGAAAATAGTAAGAAATCGTATTGGAGTACCATGGTGGAACAATCACTGTCAGGATGCTAGAAAGAAGACTCACAGAGCATTCAATAAATACAAAAAATAAAAAACCCAAAAAAATCTTCTAGAATATAAGAAGTTAAGGACTATTAGTAGAAAAGTGGTAAAAGAAGCAAAAAAGGAACCGTGGAAAAAATTTTTATCAACAATAAACAGTTCTAGCCCAGCAGCAAAAGTGTGGAAACAAATTAACAAAATTTCGGGACACAAACTTATCAATAAGATTTTTAGAATATAATAATAAATATATCATACATCTAGATATGGAATAGCCAATGTATTAGCTTCATCCTACGAGTCATATTCAAGTAACGAAAATTTTTCTCAAGAGTTTTTACAATTTAAAACCAAAGAAGAATAACAAGAATTTAATTATGATAAAAGCGATAACCTACCAATAAATGCACCAATACTAGAGAAAGAGTTAACTGAATCTATAAATTCTATTAAAAACTCTAGTCCTGGTCCAGATTATATTCCAATTATTTTCCTTAAAAATTTGCCTAAAAATGGAATTGCCCATTTACTAAAGATATATAACGAAATATGGCTTGAAGGAGTGTTTCCACATACTTGGAATAATGTTTACACAATACCTATCTTTAACTTGGTAAACCACGTTCAGATCCAAACTCCTACCGTCCAGTATCGTTAGGATGTGCAATGAGCAAAGTGCTAAATATTAATTAACCAACGTCTCATTTGGATACTCGAGCAAAGATCTGTTTTATCTAACAAACAAAGTGGATTTCGTAAAGATAGATCAACTCTAGACAACTTAGTTGACCTCGAGTCTGAAATCCATGAAGCATTAGCAAATAATCAAAGCTGCTTATCGGTATTTTTTGATATAAATAGAGCATTTGATACAGTTTGGCGCCATGGAATTATTAAAACGTTACAGAAATCAGGTATACAAGGAAATATACTAAACTTCATCACCAACTTTTTAAAAAACCGCAGCTTCCAAGTAAAGTTAGATGATTTCATTTCTAAAATATTAACCCATTAACGCCTAAAAAGAAACTAGTGTGGAAAAAATGGTAAACGATACAAAATTGTTATGTTTGGGTTACATTTATTACATATAATCAACAAAATATTTTTTTTTTTTCAAAAACATTTTGAAATACAAGGGCGTCCTCAAATGGGGACGATAGGTATTTGTATGGTATTTTTCAAAACATCCTTTTTCAATACACATTATTTTTTTACACTTTTTGCATGTCCACCTTGCCTTCAATGACACACAACACTTTAACTGTTTTTCCAGTTTTCCCGGAAAATGAAAATCTTCGGTGACTTCAGTGCTGGAACCAGCTTTTCTTTTTCTTTGGGTCCTTGAAGTGACACCATCTACCAAATAACTACGTACTATAATATATGACGACGGAATTCTAACTGATCCATTACATTTTACCAGACATTTGATGACGTTTCCAGGCATTAGTCATAATCATGTCAAGAAAATACGTAAATAAAACTCACCACCACTTGTTACCTTTTATGCTTATTCGCTAGAAGGATATGCACTAGTCATGCGCATCTACTCCACCCATTCCAGAATTGTAGGAAGCAAACAATTTTGGCTGTTCTACATTTCCTTTTGATTTTGATGCTCTGGACCGCCGTTTTACCTGATCTAATGGTACAATGGTATCATAATTGGATAACATAGAACAAACACTATAGTCATACCATTTCACAAACAAAATTTCATTAGTTTTGTCGAATCTATAATCATATCTCTCTTGCCTTATACTCCATTACTGGATATTTTTGCACACGATTTTCTCTTACAGTTCCTGTAGTCTTTATGTTTTTTTTTGTTTCAGGTATCTCATTAGTTGATATGTCGTGAATTAATTATAGAAAACAATTTCATTTCTAGATGGGTCGGACACGTATTTCAAAAGATTAATTACTACTTTAGCTCCAAATAGTATTCCTTTAGTATGTTCAGTATCATTTGATTTTTTTCCACAATAAATGTCAAAACCATAACAATATCCAAGGAACCAATTATCATACAGTTCTTATATCCAAATCTGACTGGCTTCTCCTGACCTCTAATAAATATTTTGTGGGGTTATGGCTGAAATATTTCACCATGGATTCATCTATGGAGACATCTTTATGGAAATATCCCCACTGGCAGAATTTTGTTATAATTTTATCTGCTAAGGGTCTAATTTTGTACATACAATCTTTAGAATCGCCTATTTTGGCATTATCCGCTAAATAAAAAAACTTTTTTATTTCTAAGTACCTGTCTCCGCTCATAGCGTTGTAAACACAGGAAACTCCTAGGTCCTCAACTAATGACCAATATAACCTCTCTCGTGGTAATCTGTAATACCCAGTTAGATATAATATTGCAAAAAAAGTTTTCATTTCGTGGAGATATTGTAAAAGAGTGATTATTTTTTTGCCGTTCGTATAAAATTGACTGATCACAAATGTATGTAATAATTTCTTCAGTAAGTACTTTTTCAAAAATTTGTATTGGTGATAGATTCTTCAAATCTTTTCTAACGTTTTTCTTTTCCTCTTCAAATGATATATTTACTGTTGTAGTAGTAGGTTGAAAATCGGTTTTTACCCACTTGGGTTTTAAAAAATTAGCATATTCCTTTAATTGTCCACCCGAAACTTAAAAGAGGTTTCTATAGTTCCAGGAATTTCATTTAAAATGTAATTCCGATCTTCTAGAATATCATCATCATGTTCTTCATTATCTGTAAGTTCATCCAAATTTGGTGGCAGAACACACAAATTAATACTCTCCAGTTGTTCATTTTCCTCATTATTAGCTTCTTCCAAGGCTTGCTCCAATTTTTGGAAGGTTTTAGCGCCATAAAATATTGTAAGATCCATAGTGATCTGAAAAGAAGCCAATACACGAATTAGGAATATTTGTGCCTAACGTCCTCGTTTGGGGATGGTAAAATATAGTGGCTGTTAAATACTACCAAATATAAAATAAATTTATTATAGTGAATACTTACATTTAGAATAGTCCGTGGACTTCTAATTTCAAATATAAAACTTATACAATATAATTTTTTTCTTGATGAAAAACAATTTTTTATTCTGCAACTACACCTCTTTTGAACCTCGTGTAATACGAAGCACTATATAATCACATCTGTTGTATTTAAAGCGAACTGAAGCCAGTTACTGACTATGCTATTTATCTCGATAAGGGAAAACTTTGACAAAAAACGTTTGAAACATTTTTTTTTCTACCGCGTACACATCTTTTGGAAATCGATGTTTTCCGTTTTTCTCCCATATGAGGGTTGTTTTTAAGGGGAAGTCCGGGAGTAAGAGTGACAAACTTTTTATACAAATATTTTTGCATATTTTTTTGTGACCCAAAATTGACGTTCAAGCTTATTCGTATGATTTTTAGAGGTCAAATCTCTGAAGACTGGAGGACCATTAGGAATATTTCTAATTTTAATAGGTTTGAAATTTATATTAATAACCAAACTGTATTTAGAATCAGTTTGTAAAAATTGGTACATGGTAAATGTATCTATAATATTCATTTATGGACTAAAGTTCCTTTAGGATGTTCCTTCATACTCGTAGTTAACTCATAGGGCACGCAAATTTAGATAAAAATAAGGTGGCCAGTGGCTACTAAACTAGATGGGAAATTTACTAACTACGTCCAACTTTACCGGATCGTAATATATTACTGTTTTATATGTAAACTATGTTTTAGGTATACTATTTTCGTGTATGTAGTTACCAAAAGATGGAATTTTATCTATAAACATGTATAAACCAGTGTGGTTGACATTTTTAAATTACTGTCAAAAAGTTATGTATCACATTGAACAAAGGTTTGGAAAGAATTACATGGGACTTAATAAATAAAACATTTTTAACCTGTAATTCTTTTTAATATTAATTAAATAGTAATATAATATGAAACTTATAGTACACCAGTGTAAAAAGTTTGTTTAAAACTTTTCTCTATTTCTATTGGACTGTGATAGTCCCGTTTTTGGCACTTTTTCGATTATCTTACTCGAAACACATTTCATGCTCACTAGGTATAAAAGTTTCATCCAATATGCTATCGTCAGAATTATCAATGTCACTGTCACATTCGTTATACCATTGTAATGCAATATTACTAAAATTTGCATCAATAACTTTTATTTTCTTGCGTGAACTGGCCATTTTGCGTGTATGGTTTGAAGTCTCCAAACCATACACGAGAAATAAATAGTACAGTGTACAAAATGCCGACGTTAAGGGCACACAAAGATATACTGCTACCATAGATGCATTAAATGCACAGGAGACCATTCAAATGAGCTATATTCACATAAAGAAAAGACCAATGTAAAGTGCACATTTTGTATAGAGTGAATGTTTGGGTAAGTTGTTTCAATAACCGCTCTCCGAGATATATTTTATAAAATATGTGGTCCATCTATTTAAAATTTAGAAAAGTTTATTAATTCATAATCTGTTACAATTTTGAGTAGTTATATTATATGTCAATATGAACAAAAAACAAAGTTATTATTATTATTCATATATTCCTGCCAAAATATGGGTTTTTTGAAATAATCTCGGTCAATTCTTTACGTATTTTAATTTCAAAACTCTCAGTATTAAAAAACTTTTTATAATCTACAACTTTTATTTGAACCATTTTTCTCTACGATATACCATGAGGTCCATATGTATGGAATAAATTCAATTTTAGCGTTATTATGTACTATCTGAAAAAAACCTGAAACATGTAGATTTTTATTCTTAAATTGACAATTTACAGTATAAAAATATTATCCCCTTCTAGCACCCTCTTTGAATTATAAGCACCCCCTCGAAAATTTTAAATAACAAAGGGGGTCGTGTGGTACTTTGTTAGAAAGGGATTTTAGTCCCCTGTTCAGCAATATAAAGTTTTTTGAATTTTGTGCCACCATAACTGAGAAAATTGATTTTTACGATTAAATTAAATGTTCAACTTGACAACCATTATTCACTTCTTGACAATAACCGAGGCGATTTTGGAATTCTCGTACATTTTGTATCACTCCGGGGATTATTTTGTTAGTTTCTTCGGTTATCCTAACTTTTAAATCAGCAATATTGCCTGATATATTAATATATACTTTAGAAATAATCAGGTATTTTTGTATCTGTTCTGCTAAACATTAGGGAAAAAACTTTGAAGGTAATAAAATATTAGTCAAAAAGCCAAATAAAAAATTGATATGAATTTAGTAGGCTGCTATCATTTAGACATTTTATAGACATTTTATTATATAATTATGATTCGTTTTGGTAACAAAACAAGAACTCAAAAGAAGGTTTGTGAAATGTTTAATAATGACGATAATAATAACGACAATTAAGCGTTAATATTTTGTTGAGCCACCTTTAGCCGCTACTAGAGCTTTAATTCTGCGCGGCATACTGTCAATGCAAGCCTGTACTAGCTCTTGCATTTGAGGACGATGATTCCACACGTAAATTATTCTTTCTAAGAGCTCCGTTTTCTTTGTCATCATGTCTTTAGCCACTTCTCTTTTTATCAACTCCGAAACGTTTTCTATGGGGTTCATATCGGGGCTATTACCCGGCCAATCCAACAAAGAGATATTTTGTTCTGGCAAAAAAGCTTTGACAGACCGTGCTGTATTTCAGGGAGCTTCATCTTGCATAAAAATGAATTGTTGCCAATTTGTAAACCAGTCTTAGAGCTGCGGAATCAACCGCCTTTGCAAGACATCTTCGTACTGGTCTTGCCGCATCATTCCTTTTACCACGTATAGACGCCCAGTACTCTTGCCGCTAATGACTGACTAAATCATCACTTTTGTACGATGCTTCACAGTTTGAAAAACACAGTCAGGATGAAACTTTTCTCAATGACGACGACGCACAAACTGAGCGTTGTTTTGCAAAATTTCAAATGTGCTTTCATCACTGAAGCAGACCTGTCAATATTAGAAAAAAATTATGTGCTGGTCTTTATGTTGGTTAAATGCATTATTTGTCAAAGAAATATAAAATATTATGCAAGAAATTATGAACTTACCAACCTTCAGAAGTCTACATCTTTATCATGCAACTGTTGAGTTGCAGATTGAATCAATTTTGTGGTAGCAAATCTGTTTACCAGGCAAATTTTCTTTAAAGATCTTTCTTACCTTGGAGTAAAAATAGGCTTCCTGCCGCATTTTTTCTTTCATTTTGGGCTAAATTCTCTCCCTAATTCAATCTTTTTCTTTATGCGTCATACACTAGCTTCAGAAACCTTCGTGATATTTCGCGGTTTGAAAATATTTTAGTATTCACTAGGGCCTTTATCTCAGCTTTTTTACGTGGTGAAAGATCACGTTTTTTATCTATGATGAAAGCGTACAAACAGATTATTTAAACTGTGCACACGAAATAAACAAATACCTGAGTAATATAAAACTGTTTAATAAACAAACACAGCACATAAAGCCACAGAGACACGTTCGCAACTGAAGCAACTGGGAACGCGATGGGAGCAGGTTTAGACTTACCTTCCGGCAAGAATTGATTAAGACAGTGTTGCCATTTATGACAAATACGAAATATATAATAAATTTCCTGAATAACAATCCATTTCATGTATGTTTGTATGTGAAAGAACTGCATATAAACTCGAATAAAACATCAAATTATTAAAAAACAGGAGTGTGTCTAATAATTTGGACAGGGATGTAGCATTGTAAATTTTATACAGAAACTCATCTATTTCACAAATTATGGTAAATATATTGCTCCATTAATTCTGGTCACATGTTAATTATCTGGTTATAATAAGAACATAGTTTGTCTTAAATATTTTGACATATATTTAATAAATTTTAAACTAATTTTAAATTCGAGTGAATGCGCATTTTTTTCTATCATTCTGTGATGCTAAAGATGTAATTTATCAGGGCCTATTATATTTTTTATCTGAAAGTTCTATACCACGTTTCAGTAAAAAAAATATATTTTCTTTTAGTTTTCTTGCCAATTTATTCATTTAATCAGTACAGATACATTAAAGAATTTTAACAATATAGTTTTAAAAAATTGAGTAATTTGATAAGAAAGTTGGACAGCATTTTAAAAATTTATATTCGGGATTATTATTAGATGATGAAGTTCTAAGGTTTCAGTTTTTTTCTTGTATTTCTTTAGAAGAGAACTTTTAAAGAAAAAAACTTCCTCTTTTGTTAGATTGTTCAATAATTAATTTGCGTGAGACCCTGTAAGTTACTCTATCTGCCTACATAAAAACAAAAAAGTCTCTCTAATAAAAAAAGTATAAAAAGATCCAAGAAGATTTTATTTTTTGCATGAAAGCAAAGAGGGCCTTATAATGGCTATAATATTATGGCAATATTCCTGAATTTACGATAAAAAATATGGAAAATAACATCAAGGGAATAATGCTTTTTGGTAAGGTAAATAACTGAAATGATTTTTTAGGTAGATACTACTACAAAATATATGTCATTTGAACGATAAACTTTACGGAAATGGAGGAGATGAAATATTTTATTGTGTTTTCTTTTGTTTACCTTTTGTAAGAATCTGAAAATGTGACTAAATAAATATTTGTAATTTATTCAATTATATAGATTATATATCATAATATACAAATCAAAGAAACGTTTAGAACTGTTATTTTTAGATTAATCGATGATTACTTTAAGCTAATTTTGTTCTAGTCAGCTTAGTGTTCTAATCGAGTCAGCGCATCTTCTGCAACTTGATCTGATGCAATTAACTATTTTACAAGTCTAGCGGGCATGTTTAAATTCGTCAGGTGTATCTGGGATGTCCAGTAAACTACTATAGTACGTATAGTGGTAGTATTTTACTTCTCTATTCTTAGCTCCATTGTGCATTTAAGTCAAAATGGGAATGACGTATTGCTTGAGCGGGTTTTAGTGGAGATTCAATGGTTTTTTTTAATAGCTATGGCTTGGCCAGTAACCCAGGACTAGAAGTTGACGATTATCCATCATTTTCTTGTATTCTTTCACCAATCTATGTTTGCGATGTAGGTTTAGTGGGGCTATGTTACTAAAGATGGGTAGACACATTGTTTGGGTGGACATAATTGTTTCTAATTACTATTTAAATGGGAATAAGCCACAATTAAAGGTTAAAATACGTTTATTGAAGTTTCAATTTTCACTTGTTCCACTGTTCATATATATCTCTTTCTTAGACATTAAAATTTATATTTCTTTTACTTTTCTTCTACTTTTCTTGGTAATTTAACTTATGCTGACCATTATGCCCATTCTAAAATAGCCTATCTGCAATTGTTTGTTATCTTTATGCTATGTGATGGCTGCTGAAATCACCTACGAAGTGACCCCGATAAAATGTGAGTAAAGGCAATACTCCTTTGAATTCAATCTCTTTCTTCAAGATTTTGTTTCTGAATCTACTTAGTTATCCACATGTATGATTTTTCACCGGTAAAAATCCCTAAATCCGCCAATACACTCAACGTTGAATCATTTGATCAGCGTTTTCTCTTCCATTCTCATGGCGATCATGGATGTAAAACTTCGATATTAATTTATGTAAACAAACAAATAAATAGTTTTGTTCTGAAGCTATTTTCTTGTGGCATTTTAAATTAATTACTATTTAAATGGGAATAAGCCACAATTAAAGGTTAAAATACGTTTATTGGCTTTTCAATTTCCACTTCGGAAATCGTTCTCAAAATACAAACATTAGTAAATTAAACAAATTTTGTTTTTTGTTACTTAGTGAAAAATTCTTCTAATAATTTAATTTTATCTGACTCATCTATATTGACAATTCAGACATACATTATACATTTTAAAGTAGACGACTTTAAAATGATATTGCCAATATTGTTGAGTTGCGTTCCTGGGACGACTTTACTTATAAGATAGTTCATTCGATTACATGAAATCAACTTTAACTTGAGAATATCCGTCAGAAAAGATCATAACATGTAATTCGTCTTTAAAAAGACAAATACATGCCATGATGACAGTAAAATTCTCCTGTTAGTGATTCCATAGTAAATTATGAGGGAAAAACCAGGAAAAAACCTCATAATACTATCCCGACATGGTAAGTATTTGATCGTGCATTTAGTTTACCTTCAATAAACACGAAATTCCGATTTTATATGTTTGTTATTTAAAAAACATAAATGATGTATTCTCTATATGTTACTGACTTACCAATACTGGTATTTTCCTTTTAATAACTTCCTCTTTCAATATGGGTAACCAGATCCTACTACATTCTGCCGAGGAATTCGCGACACAATTGGTCTCATTTAGCATAATTGGAGCCCCTTCTTTGATTTTTCTCTTTTTACCACCCGTTTCTTTTAGGACTATATTTGAATCATTACATTGAACCCTATGTTCATTATCCCATGCGTGTTTACATATTTGAGATTTATCAAATTCTCCATTTTTAATATAGGATTGATGTTCACTTATTCTAACATTTAATGGTCTTGATGTTTCACCTAAATAAAACTGATCGCATTCACAAGGTATTTTATAAATGCAATTCTTTGTCCTTTCTTGTTCATTGTTAGGTTTGGTTTTGAACAAAATAGATCTCAACATAATACATACTTTCAACTAAATAATGAATTCTATAAACAAAGTTTTGGACTAGCAATGGGCTCTAGTTTATCTCCATTATTAGCCGATATATTTATGGAAGATTTTGAAACAAATATTATTTCTAAACAAAATTTAAAACCCTCAGTATGGTGGAGATATGTAGATGATGCATTCTCAATATGGCCTTATGGATCAGAGTTGTTGGACACATTCCTAAATGATATAAACGATAAAGAAGAGACAATAACATTTACCATGGAAAAGGAATATAATAATACATTACCTTTTCTGGATGTTTTAATCTCTAAGAACGATACTGGATACGAAACTCAGGTGTACAGAAAACCAACACACACCAACAGATATTTAAATTTCAAATCAAATCACAATATTAATATTAAAAAGGGAATTATTAAATCCTTATATGATAGAGCCAAAATTACTTGTTCTAACGAAAATTCGTTCTTGGAGGAAAAACATTTGTTAACATCTGTTTTATTAAAAAATGATTATCCTTTATCGTTTATAAATAAGAAATTTTCAACAATCGATCGAATATAACAAACCAACTTAGAACGAGATCCTACAGCATATGCAAGGAATAATACGAGAAAAATAACAATACCATACATAAAAGGATTATCGGAAAAGCTTAAAAGGATCGGAAATAAATTTAACATTTCAACAACATTCAAAACAACAAACACGTTGAGATCTATTTTGTCCAAAACCAAACCTAACAATGAACAAGAAAGGACAAAGAATTGCATTTATAAAATACCTTGTGAATGCGATCAGTTTTATTTAGGTGAAACATCAAGGCCATTAAATGTTAGAATAAGTGAACATCAATCCTATATTAAAAATAGAGAATTTGATAGATCTCAAATATGTAAACACGCATGGGATAATGAACATAGGGTTCAATGGAACGATTCAAATATAGTCCTAAAAGAAACGGATGGTAAAAAGAGAAAAATCAAAGAAGCGGCTCTAATTATGCTAAATGAGACCAATTGTGTCGCGAATTCCTAGGCAGAATGTAGTAGGATCTGGTTACCCATATTGAAAGAGGAAGTTATTAAAAGGAAAATACCAGTATTGGTAAGTCAGTAACATATAGAGAATACATTATTTATGTTTTTTAAATAACAAACATATAAAATCGGAATTTTTTGTTTATTGAAGGTAAACTAAATGCACGATCAAATACTTACCATGTTGGGATAGTATTATGGGGTTTTTTCCTGGTTTTTTCCTCATAATTTACTATGGAATCACTAACAGGAGAATTTTACTGTCATCATGGTATGTACTTACATGTTATGATCTTTTCTGACGGATATTCTCAAGTTAAAGTTGATTTCATGTAATCGAATGAACTATCTTATAAGTAAAGTCGTCCCAGGAACGCCACTCAACAATATTGGCAATATCATTTTAAAGTCGTCTACTTTAAAATGTATAATGTATGTCTGAATTGTCAATATAGATGAGTCAGATAAAATTAAATTATTAGAAGAATTTTTCACTAAGTAACAAAAAACAAAATTTGTTTAATTTACTAATGTTTGTATTTTAAGAACGATTTCCGAAGTGGAAATTGAAACGTCAATAAACGTATTTTAACCTTTAATTGTGGCTTATTCCCATTTAAATAGTAATTAATTTAAAATGCCACAAGAAAATAGCTTCAGAACAATAATTGTTTCTGTTATAATACGTATTACACGGTTTAGCTAAGTGTCGACTAGGTGGGTAATGCTTCTTTTTAGCTATACCGGAGCATTGTATTCTGAAGCCGGATATACCAGAACGGAGAATCTTAACATTGGTGCTGTTTACCCCATGTAGTGCCACAGGGTTTCTTTACTATGTTGTTACGTGTTTTTAGTTTTCCTGATATTTTTGTCAAGCGTTCTTTAAATGTAAGAGTCCTGTCTAGAGTAGCCCCAAGATATTTTGGGTAATCTTTATGTTTAAACAGTCAGTTATTAAGATTCACGCATATTTGGTCTGCATTGAGTGCTGCTCTACTTCTTTTTATGTTTGAGGCTATCCTTGCAGTAAGGTCCTTATAACGACTTGAAAATGATTTGACCCAATCCATACCAGGAGTATTATCCTTAAAGCGAGTTATTTTTCCTTGGCAATTTAAAAGAGTTTTGATTATTTGTAGTAATTCCATTCTAGTAACAGGAAATCCAGCATCACTTAGGCTACGAATGCATTGTACGAAGCAACTTTCCTCTTCATAAGAGGATATTGATGGGTATCCAGGTTTTCCAGCGTGTACTCCTTTTAATTTGTAAAAAATAGTTTTTTTGGAATGTTAAAGGATTCAGCGGCAACTCTTGTACTCATGCTATCTTTTATTGCTGACAGACATGGTTTCAAATCTTCTTCTGAGTAGTCTGCATATTTGCGAGATACCAGTATCCTTTTATAACGTCTGGGCATTTCCTAAAAACCATTTTCCTAATAACCTTTTACTCTTGGGGATACTTTGCACCACTTGCAAATTGGCGGTGCAAAGTATACCCAATTTCACCTGTTAAGTGCACGTGTAAAAAATGTTTTTTTTTGTAATTGATATCCTGGTTTAAAATCGTTATTTTAACAACTAAAAATCGCAATCGATTGTGGTATATGCCATTAGACGTGTACTTTCCAATTTGTGTCCGCTGGGACTGTCTGCATAGTATGATTTTGCAAAGTTAGAAAATAATAGAGACAATCGCGCGCGTCTTACTCACGTATTGCGATGTTGCCTATGTGCTCTAGAGGTAGTACAAATCAGTAGCTTGGTTCTAAAAGGGCCAATGTCAATTTTAGACTGTTTGGGCATAAGTGCATTTTTGTCTTAGATTTCAAATAAACAATACTGTGTAAAAAGGGCCAATGTCTAGATAGAGTAACAACAGACTTACAGCATTACTTTTGGCCAATGTCAATCTCTAATCAACACTAATTTTTAAATCAAAAAGGACCAATGTAGACTTCAGCCTCAATGCTTCTAAAAATTTTATTTCTATACAGGCCAATGTTGACATTGGCCCTTTTTTAACAAAACCTTCTTCGATTTGATTTGACATTGGCCCCTTATTTCTAGGTTAGGTTTCTGTCTATACACATTATCGTGAGTGCAAAAGTAGTACCTAATCTTTGTATTAAAAAATCGACAGTGGCTCTGAGGCCTCTGAGTGTGTGTTTTAAAATACAAAAAGTGATGGAGCAGTTATACCGTGGAAAGAAACTTGTTAACTTGTGTAAGTTAGACAAAATGGAAGCAAATAAACAAGCCGGTAAGTAAATAGGTTAACTTTATTTTAAAAATTGGTAATATTACAAGATTTAGATGTAAGGACGAAATGATAACTAAGTAAAAAATTGTATACTCAAAAAATGTACCATGTAGGACAAATTTAGTGACTAGGCCGACTGTATGAATATTAGTAACTTATGCTAAGACATTTCAGTCCTATAAATCTTATTTTCAAATCACTTAGTGCAATTTAATAACAATTTTTATTTAAATTTTAGATAATGTGCCGCTGCCTCCAAAATAGGATGATTCGACTGTTTTACAAGAAAACTATGATCCTGGACTAAGCATTTCGCCAGGTAGATAAACCAATGTAAATAGTTTTTTGTTTCAGATAATTAATTTTTTGCTCTCTTTGTTTCAGACAATAAATTACAAGATATAACAACTGAACAATCATCATCGAAAAATACAATAAAGAATAAACTGAGGTCGAAATCTTCTGTGATATATAAAGAAGAAGATGATAACTCAGAACGATTTAAGACTTTTGATGGAAGTTCAAGTGATGAATTTAAACCTTATGATAGTGACTCTTCTGACTCGGACAACTCAGAACCTAGTAAAATACAATAAGACAATCATATTACTGCAGAATCAGAACATACGCTGACTGTCTGGAATGAAACTTCTTATAGAAGAGGAAGAAAAAAAGTTCTGGACGGAGAACAAATTAGAAAAAGGAAGCGTAATCCAAATAATTGGGAAAAGAATAAAGGAAAGAATTTAAAAACACTTGGAAAAAAATATGTTACAATTCAAGGTAAAAAGATTTCAGAGAAATCATTAAAAAATCCATGTCAATGCCGAAAGAAATGTTTTGAAAAATTATCAAATGAAGAAAGGCAGACCATTTTTAGTGAATTTTATAATCTTGCTTGGGAAGCTCAAAATCAGTTTATTGCCAGTCACATAGAACATAGTCACAAGTAGAAGAAAGTATAGCAGGCAATATTATTTAGATTGTAACTCAGAGAGAATTGAGCTTTGCCAAGTTATGTTTTTATCAACATTAGATGTAACCTTAAAAAAAGTTCGGGTAATAATGAACAAAAAGCGTTCCTCAACATCAAATATTTGCTCAAGCGATGGCCGTGGAAAACATACGAACCATCCAAAAATAAAGGAAAAGGAGAAAGATGTAATAAGGCAACACATTCTGATGTTTCCTTCGTTTCAAAGTCACTACGCTCGAGAGAAAACTGCAAAGAAATATTTGCCTCCCGATCTTTCTATTTCAAAAATGTATAGGCTATATTGTGAGTATTGCCAAGAAAACAACATAACACCTAGAAACGAATCACTGTACAGACAAATTTTCGTGGAAGAATTTAACTTGTGTTTTAAAAAACCGTATAATGATACGTGTACTACTTGCGATAAGTTTTCTTTACTCCTTAAATCCGTTACAGATGAAAATGAAAGAGCCCAACTTGAAAGTGAAAAATTACAACATCAACACTTAGCAGAGTTTGCTTATGAAGAGAAAAAGAAAGATAGACTGGCTTGCAAACTTAATCCAAATTTGGTGGTATTCAGTTTTGACCTACAAAAATGTTTGCCCACTCCCTACTTAAAAAGCAGCATTTCATTCTATAAAAGAAAATTATGGACTCTGAACCTTACCATTTTTGAGACGCAAAGAACTACAAACTCAGCTAAATGCTACCTATGGAATGAAACTATAGCTCAAAGAGGTGGACAAGAAATTGCTTCCTGTCTATACACCTACCTAAATAGTATTCCCTCTCATATAAATAAAATCATTATGTATAGCGACTGCTGCCTTGGACAAAATCGAAATATTTTACTATCAGTTATGCTTCTTACCGTTATTGAACATTCCAAACACCAAGGAAGGAAGATTGATATTTATTACAAATTTCTAGTACCCGCACACACTCACATGGAAGCAGACACTATACATGCTGCAATAGAAAAAACTAAAAATTCTACTACTGCCAGGATAGATATTCCTAGAGACTGGGCTAACCTTATTCGTCTAATACCCAGAAAACCACCAATTTTTGTTCAAGAAATGAAGCAAGAAGAATTTCTTTGTTTTAAATCATTATTATCTGGCAAATTTCAGCATGCAAAAACCAATACTCAAGGACAACCAGTGGTGTGGTCTAAAATAAGACTTATTTACTATTCAAGTGAAAATCTTGGCGTGATGAAATACAAAAACTCCTTTACCGACGATGAGCCTTATAAAACATTGAGCTTATTAAGAACAAGAACTAGAAATTCTGGAACTACTCGTTTGTTACCAATCTCTGATAAACCATTGGGCATACCAGCGAATAAAACACAACATCTGAAAGACATGTTACCTTTCGTTGAGGAGAGTAGTCGTCCATATTACCTTCAGTTTCTTAATACTTTGACTACATCACCATCTGCAACGGATAATTTTATTGCAGATGAGGAGTACGATCAAGATGATGAGATGTAATATTACCATTGTAATCCTACTGATTGTGACTATGTTTTTATAAAATAAACATTAATCTCTTCAAATTATTGCAATGTTATTATTCCTTAATTGGGCCAAAGTAACATTTTGGAGTATTTTTTTGTTATTCTAAAAGGGCCAATGTCATATTTCCAATAAAAAAAAAACAAATGTGGGTCAGTTTTACTGATGCCAAACATTCCGTAAAGACAAAAAAACAGTGTTGCAATATAAAAAATATTAGATATATATTAGATATATATTAGATTAAATATATAAACAAAATTGAGAGTAGGTTTATAGAAAATATACTTTTGCACGTTTGGAGCAAAGTTACCCTGCTTAGTGCAAAGTAACCCCGTTCTACGGTACCTCTTTATAGTCTGTGTTTCATAACATGTTTTACACATCTATTCTATCTATTTTATACATAATATAATATTTTATTGATATAAAATTAAGAATTTAGATATTGGATGCCCAAAAACCATATTTTAATTTTTAATTTTACAAAACCAATATATACCTTTAGCCAATATATTTACCACCAATTTAATTCGATGGAACAGCTCACAAAGGCTCTTTCGTATGTCAATATTTAATAAACTAAAATTGTTGTTTTAACGTGGAATGACGCTAATTTACGTGTACCCTACAACATCTCCAGTTATAACATATACATACACAACATATCCGCTATTCAATGTAAATTTAATTTCAGATTTGGCAAATTGACATTTGCTCTCGGAAGCCTCTCTCGAACTGATTTTTGATGTGAAGATTCTTGTGAAATATACCGGTTATCCTGGCTATTCAATACTTGCTAATGACGTAACAATTTTTGTACTAAAATTTAGTTATAAAATGTAAATAGTTATGAAAGAAAAAACTCTAGATTCATGTTCTCGGTCCTACTTCCCATTTTTATATGTATTTGATTTTATGTTTGGAAGAGTATTCAAGACTAATTTAAATATTTTATTTTTATTATTCAGAATATGACCTTATTTAGTTTTAAATCTTTAATTTCATTATAATATATATTAGCTAATTATAATATGGCTTTAGTTCCACATCTTTTAAATTCTCGAACTCAAATTGGCTGATTAATTATTGTCATGTTCTGAAATTCACTTCTCTGAAAAACAACATGTTTTTGGGTTGATAAATAGTTTCCCAAAAACATACTGTTTTTCAGACAAGTGAATTTTAGAACTTAGACAATAATTAATTATGAGGTTAAGTCCAGGTTAACCCCATAGACTTTTGCTTTTGGGGGTTTATGAAAGAGAAAGTGGATTCTGTAACAATAGAGGACGAACAACAATTGAGGGTTAGAATAATTGAAGATGCAAATCAATTTCGTCAGAAAAATATGATTTTGCAGCGCATTCGGTTTTCCTTATTAAAACGATACCGAATCTGTATTGAAGAAAATGGGGGTCATTTTGAACATTTATTGTAATATCATATTTATAGAGGTTATAGACATTTTTTGTACTTGTTAATTCATTTAAGCCATTTTTAGTTGCACGCAATTTTTTAAAGGTTAATGAAACTGGTCTTAACTCAATAAAAACTGTTTTTTGAAAAAAGTGAAGTTGAAAAGGCAAACATTTTTTAAAAATAATGTGTTAAACTAATGATGAATAAAATTATCTGATTTGAACGTACTCAAAATTTTAGGGGGATTTAGGGCTGCACACCCCTCTTAAAATTTTTCTGTGCGCTTAGATTTTGTTGTTTCTTTTTTATGAAAAATGCTTTCAGAACAAGAGAGTAACGTGTCCTTTTTATTACAAAATGTCAAGTAGTTTAGGAGATAATGCAAAAAAAAACAATTTTTATTTTGTAACTTTTGTACACTTTTGTACTAAGGTAAGTTGGATTCAATCAATTTATTTTTGTTCCAGGAATGCGTGATTTAATTTATGATATACCTTTTTAAAACATCCTGTATAATTCAAATAATCATGATCGGCAACCTACGAAAAAGGACGGAAGGTACGTTAAACCGGTACAAAAACATATAATATAATACCTATAAATAATTCTGGATACGTTCCAGAGAAAGCATGACTAATTTAATGAAAACCTCTACTGTAACTCTATGGATATAACACCAAGTTTAAACATTGTTTGATGGATTTATAACATTGACTTTTGTTAGAGAAATAGTTATAAAATACACAAGAAAATTTGTCTGTAAATTAAAATTTTACCTTTAATAGCTGGATCAGGATGATGATGACAATTAGAAACTTGGCATCCCCTTTTTTGTTCCAAACTGGGACAGTGTCTACCACCATTTTCAGGATGAACTTTAATTGACCTACTTCTGGACATGGTACCAGGACCACAATCAGTGTCGCAGCTTGTCCATGGACCCCAACTAGTTACTTGACAATCCACCACTGAAACACAAAAATAAAATAAATTTTAAACAAAAATCTCGCGAACTAAACCTAAAAGAGGATTTGGGCGTTCGTACATTTTTTCATATTTACATAAATCCGATACGTTGGTTTTTGGAATACATACATATAAAGATCGCTTAAAGGAGAATTGTGTTTGTGAATGTGTTTTTTGGGCTTTATTCACTCAAGTCGTGCTATTATTTCAATACTTCAAGATATATAGAGACTAAGCCGATTAAAGCAAATAAACGAAAATGTTTATGGGCGCAAATATTAATCGACATCTGTCGGTTAATAGTACATTACTTTTTTTTGCAAATAAGCCAGTTTATTTAACTAATGTTAACAAAATATTTTTTTTAAAATGTGTTTTATTATAGTACGTCCACTTTATATTTTCTTCTGCGCCAGGATTCGCTTTCAAACAACTTAAATCAAAATATTAAATCGTCAGTGAAAAGTGTAAACCTGCTATCTCCATTTGACCTAACTTTACAGGAGACAGTAAAAACTTAATAAAAAAATTAAAGTAGATTCTAGGAAACAATCAATCTCCAATACACTATAGTACTCTTAATGCAGAATTATATGCCATATACGAGGCACTCACATATATTATATGTTTTGGTATGTTTAGCAGTGTAAACCTGCTATCTCCATTTGACCTAACTTTACAGGAGACAGTAAAAACTTAATAAAAAAATTAAAGTAGATTCTAGGAAACAATCAATCTCCAATACACTATAGTACTCTTAATGCAGAATTATATGCCATATACGAGGCACTCACATATATTATATCCTCACCAAATCAGAAATATATAATTTTGACTGATTCACTAAACTCACTACAATCTATAGGAAGAATATACCCAGAGAATCATATTCTCGAAATAAAACTTGTAAAACAAAATCTGATAGAGATAGAAAATTGTAATAATGAGGTAATCTTTATTTGGATCCCATCACATAATGGTGGTAATGAAGAAGCAGATAAGTGTGCGCGTGAAGCCGTCAATTCAGCTGACTCTAATATTGTGAAATACGTGATAGCTAGTGATGTTTCAAGTGTTATCAAATCGCGGATCCTAAGTGAGTGGCAAAACCGGTGGGAATTTTCAGTGTCCAATCTTCGGAATATTAAACCGAACATTAAACCATGGAGATGTTTCCCCATTAAAAGAAGGGATCAAGTGACAATAATTTATCTTAGATTAGGTCATACCAGTGCCATGCACAAGTTCTTAATTACTAAAGAATCCGAACCAAAATGTGAGCAGTGTAACGTTAAACTCTCGGTGAAACATGTTGTTGTAGACTCTCCAGTTTTCTCCACAGCAAGAATCAATTATGGTATCTCAATAAACTTAGAGAAAGCACTTGGTGCAAATTGTTCATTCACAAATATGTTAAACTACTTAAAAGCTATTAATTTTGTTAATATATAATATATTAATATTGTAAATCTGATTCTCGCTAATAACCTTCGGGTTGATGCGAATTTGTAAATAAAAAAAAATCAATCCATTTCATAACGAATATGCAAAAGGACACTATTTATTATAATAGTAACATAAGAATAAGTGATGAATTGTCTATTTATTTAAAAAAAGTGGAGATTTAGGAAATGTTAGGAAGTTGCAGCATGCGATGTAACATTCTATAGTTAGTCTGAATTGTTAATTTGTATTATTTTGTGTATATATATGTTGTGTAAGATGTAAGCAATATTACACCTTATGGACAGAAGGAGGAAAAATAAGAATAATCCCAAACAATATAAAAAAACTGGATAGAACTGTCAGCAGAAAAGAATCCAAAGAGAAATGGTTACAAGAAAAATATCAAGAGATAGAAGAGCTAGAACGAAGACACGATAGTTTTAATATGCATACAAAAATCAAGGAGTTTACTTATACTTACAAGAAAAAACATTTTGGTAGGTTAATAAACGAGAACAACAAACTTATTGTAGATAAAGAACAACAGTTGCAGATTTGGGCAAATTACATAAAAGATTTATTTACGGATTATCGTCATATTTCTACAAACACTCTTGATCTGAATGGACCAAAAATATTGAAAAGTGAGTTGATAAAAGCTATAGATCAAACGAAAGATGGGAAAGCAACAGGATGCGATGAAATACCAGTCGAATTTTTAAAAGTTTTTAACGAGAACAACCTGAATGTAATATTGGAACATTCCATCGGACTGGCTAAAATCTACATTTGTGCCTCTTTCCAAGAAATTGAATTCTAAGACGGGTAGTGAATATCGCCTTATAAGTTTAATGAGTCACACCCTTAAAGTATTCTTGCGTATTATCCATTCCAGAATACGAGCAAAATTAGAGCACAGCATAATTAAAACACAGTTTGGTTTTAGATGCGGTTTTGGAACTCGAGAGCCGCTCTTTGCAATACAAGTCTTGATTCAAAAATGTCTGGATCAACAGAAAGATGTTTATGCCTGTTTTATCGACTATGGTTAATAACATTGAAGATTTACAGATGATGCTAAATAGAGTAAATACAACTGGAAATCAATTTGGACTGAAGATCAATAGAAAGAAAACTAAATTTATGGTGATCAGTAAAAAGAACATTCAACATATCGACCTGAATATTGAAGCCGAACGTATTGAAAGAGTACAGCGATTTAAATATCTGGGATATACAGTAAATGATAAGTGGGACCCAGACGTAAAGATTAAGATCCGAATTGAAATAGCAAGATCCAAATTCATCAAAATGAGAAAGCTCTTAAGCAACCGCCACCTAAGCTTTAACCTGCGATGGCGCGCCACGAAATGCTACGTACTCTCTACGATACTTTACGGAGTTGAAGAATGGACGTTAACAGCAGCAACTATAAACAAGTTAGCGGCTCTAAAAATGTGGCTGTATCGACGCATACTGAAAATACCTTAGACAGATAGAGTGACCAACACAGAGGTATTAAGACGAATGGGTAAAGAGGTGGAATTGTTAACAACTGTTAAAAGGAGGAAAGCGTCATACCTGGGCCATGTGTTCCGTAATGATAAGTACAGTCTGCTACAGCTTATCGTGGAAGGCAAGATTGAAGGTAGAAGAGGTTTGGGTAGAAAGAAGAAATTCTGGCTGAAAAACTTAAGAGAATGGTTTCAAATACCAGAAACTGCAAACATAATACATGCGGCTCAAAACAGAGAAACCTATCGTTTGATGGTCGCTAACCTTCGGTAGAAGACGGCACATAAAGAAGAAGAAGATGTAAGTAGGTGTCTAAGATAAAAAACACAATAATATTTGTATGTTTAATGTAATTCAATAAATTTTACAGATGAGGTATATTATCATAGTAAACTTGGTAATCGGCTGGCAAAGTGCGTTTAATAGTCTGCAAATCATTATATTTCCGGGTTGTTATGAGCAATCTATTTTCATGCAATTGTATCAGGCCATTGATTTGTTTGTTGATAATATTAAATTTTCTCTGTGGCAAATTATTCCAAGGATCACTAAATTGCACTTTATAAAAAATATCGCATTAAGGTGTATATTTTAGGGCTTTAATATCTGTTACCTTTAAATCACCCTTAACTCGCCCAAGTCAAATCGTCTTGTAAGTCATAACGTCATTAAAATTTTTGAAAAATGTATTGTTATATTTTTATTAATTTTAATTTATTTATTATTTATTTATTAAAGGTTCTATTTAGTTTCTTGATTTGCGTCGTACCTAGGGTGCTTACATGAACTTCGAACGTGTCCTATTTCGCCATAATTCCAGCATCTTATGGTCTTCGTTTTCTTGTATGTCATACTTTTCATCATATTAACAAGCTGGTCAAGTTTATCTTCATCTCCTTCCTCTTTTATAGTTCTAACTTTACTGTACCCGCCAGAGGCCTGCGTAGCTGACTCGTATTCGAGGGCGGCGGATAAGACATCAACCAGCGTCTTGTGACGAGCTAATCGCAGTGTTCTCTACATTTCATGATCCCGAAGACCATCAATAAATGTTTGATTGGCCAATTTTTCCATCATGTCTTCGGCAGCTGTTGGATAAGCATATCGTACTAATCTGGCAATATCTACCTCATCTCTCTTCTGTCTTCGATTTTTAAGCTGCGACTGATATACATGCTTCAAATGTTCGTGGCCATATAGCATATTTAACCTCTTCTTCAGTTGTTCGAAATCATCCGTCTCATCTACGGCTATGGTCTGAAGCACATCTAAGGCATCTCCTCGAAGAGCGATAGTCAGGTTTACAGCCTTTTCTTTTTCAGACCATCCATTCGCTCTTGCGGCTGATTCGAACTGTTTCTGGTAGTTGTTCCATGACGATTTTCCGTCGAAAGTTGGGACTTTAACATAAACAGAACCTCCACTTTCTTCAAATTTCGGCCGTGTCTCCAACTTACATTTCGTCTCGTCTTCTTTTGTCTCTACTGTAATTGGCTTGTATCCTCTCTCTGCTATCCCTGTTTCCTCCATCTTCCTTTCCATCTCTTTCATCTTTTCTTCGAAGGCCACCTTATCGGCAGCAACTTGGTTTTTTAACGAAGATATTCTATCGTCCAGGGCAGATATCTCAGAAGTGACTTTAGAGATTTCCGAAGAGATGTTAGCAGAAACTTTGCTTTCCAGAGAAGAAATCTCGTTAGAAACTTTGTTTTCTAAATAAGCGATGTCGCCGGAAACTTTCGAAATATCGCCAGAAACTTTGTTTTCTAATTTCGAAATCGACGAGATGACAGCATCTTCAAATAAATAAGTCTCTGCATCTAGACCATCTTGCTCCAAAGCGTTCTTTAGTCGTTGGACTAACTCAGCCTTTTTTCCGGTAGAAGCTAATTCTCTATCCTCGAGATGTCTTCTTAAATTCGTCACTGTGAGTTCATAAATCGTAGTCATTTTCGCAATTTATTTTATGTATTCCACTATTCTGACACCATTTGTTATATTTTTATTAATTCTAATTTATTTATTATTTATTTATTAAAGGTTCTATTTATAACACTCACAAATTTATTAAAGTCTGTATTACTAGTCTGAATTACACAATTTATTATAATTCGTGCGTTACAATTTAAAACGCTGCGCGAATCTTCAGAAAAACTCCCTGTCCTCCAAATAAAATGTCCCATTTATATAAAATGCCGTTATCTAGAAGAGTCTGGCAATGAGTCGATGACCTTCCCCATTAGAACGGGATCCCATCGAATAGACGAGAACGAAGGACTAGTCTTTCGGCGAATTTACTAGTAAAAGTCGGTCGACGGCTGAAACTGGTTTTTCAACCGAGCGCCGAAATAACTAGAACAGAAAAGAATTTGTTATAATATATTTACAGTTTTGAGTCATATGACACGTCATTATTTATCGTAATAGTATGTTCCAAATACTTTACATTATATGGTTTCGGATTTTTTCGAGCCATCTTACAGCGCTGGACGTATTCTGCTGGCATGTTGATGACTTTATCACGTACATGCTTTTCAATTGTAGAATGCATACTATCTGCTTCCATTTGAATATGGCCAGGTTCCAAATATTTTTGTTCAATAGTGATGTTATTAGTGACAGCTAAATTTAGTTGCATTTGCCATCACGGCATTACGATTCTGGTAGCTGCAGCCATCAGTGTATAAAATTATTTTGGCGCCGTCATGTAGAGCACTTGGTATAACTGATTCTTTTAGAAAATATACACAAATTGAAGCAAATTCTTCTGCATTTAAACCACCTTTAGTTTTATTCCACAGGAAACAGAAACCGTCATGATTGATTAAATTATAGAAGCAAAAGTTGTGAACTTACAGTTTTGTTCTGTAGTACAAAGTACTCACCTTCGATTTTGGTGCCAACAAAACCGCCTGGCTATTATCCCGGTGGATGTATTTTATATACATTTTGGTGCCAACAAAACCGCCTGCAAGTCTACAGTGAAAACAGAAGCTTCTTCTTCTTTGTCCTTCTCCTTCTCCTGTCTAGCTTCCCTTGTTCTCGTTTGATGTGCCGTATATTCTGTTTCGCAAACACCTCATATCTTGAAACCAGCACATTTTTCACATTCGTCCATTTTTGGACGGAATAGAGAAATGTTACGCATGTCTAGAGCCTGGTTAAAATATGTCCTGGAAAGCGGTTTTATATTCTGTTTCTGACAATGGTCGTCTGCTACATAAAACTTATAAAGTGACTGTTTTGAGGACCATTCAGGCAGAAGGTACTTTCGAGACAACGAAGCTCGACAGTAATGAGATTCCATTACTGGCAATGCATCTAAAAAGGCATTTAGATGTTGTTTCTCCGTTTTAAATGGTTTTGTATGATTTTCGTTCATTGCCGCTGTTTTTGGTGTACTTGTAATGTCCATATTCCCAGTATGTTTCCAATTGAGAACTGTCCATCTTCCTAGGCATAATGTGTTCAAGTACATGGTCATAGAACTCGGATATTAATATCATTAATTCTGATAAAATAGTGACTGGGATCTTCTAGAAATCAGTGCATTTTTGCGATCTCTGTGTCTTTACGTAGGAGCGGCTATGACTGTGTTATTCACATAAACTTTTCTCTCTCCCCACGTTTATTTCATCCAAAAGTGTTCAAAAATATTTTTGCGTTTATCCTTCGTTACTTGCGTGCAGTTCAAAAGTTTGGATGCTTTATCGGTACAACAACATCTTGTCTTCATCTGCCTAGCTTCCTTTATTGTTTCATAAGCCCATTTTTGATCAACCTTTTGGCGACCCAAATATCTTTGTCCTTTTTCTCGTCTATTTTTTTCTGCTCACTAAACCAGCTATTTTTATTTACTTGGAACTATTATGGAATTTACTTTTTCTAGTTTTACTTTTCTGAGGTAAACTTTCAGAATCTGAACTGGAACTGGAGTCAGAATAAGGTACCAATTTGCCGCGGTGGCTTAAATTACTCATTGTATTTTCATTTTCACTTTCGTCTTTTCGTTGTGTTCTACGTATGGAATATCTATTACCTCAATGTCAATATTGTCAACAATAGCTAGATTTTCTGTAAAATGAGTTTGACTGTTGTTTTCCAGGTCATTACTAGCTAATACTACAAAAGATTGCTGCCGGTCAAACTAGCAGCAAGGCAGTTGACGTCTTCGGAATTAAAATTTGTTTGTTTTTCTACCATTGATATAATCATCTTTGAACGAGTGTTGAAAGACATCTATAAAGTAAAAAAGTACGACTATAATGTACCAATGGTAAACATTTTAAAGCATAATTTAATAACAAATAGATTAAACTAAATAACATAAAAAACGTTATCTAGGATTTAAATATGAATAAATTAATTTTAACTTAATCATGACGCCAATGAGAAAAGGCGCCAATTTTCGTATTATGATTTAAATTAAATTTAAAAATATTTATATAACAAACACAATTATGTAATACATTATACATACCTTTAAATACTGGTAACAAAAGAACTTCCAAATAATAAAAAATCTAAACAAAAGGTTAACAAAATCAGCCGACGTATTTGTACTTTATATGTTCTAACCAAACTACTGGAGATAGCAGTATTTCCGTGACAAGTTAAGAATGTGCGGAGTTAGCAGGAAATACTGAGGTAAATTAATTCACTTATTTGAATTTTAATGGAGATGACAGTTTTTATGATTATGTAGAATTTTTTTCTCTTTTTAATTATGTCAAAATCACAAAATCACCCAAAAGTGGATACAGCAGGTTTACACTTTTCAGCGACGAAATGAAACGTACGTCGATGTGTAGATAATTATCGCTGATACCTACTACTGTCAATGTAATAATTACGAAATGGCTATTATCCCGGTGGATGTATTTTATATGCACAAGCTATATTTTCCTCTAAATCGACTTATAATGGACTACCATGAAGAAACGAATCAAGCAAAATTTTTTATCGTGGTTTGAAAATCAACTATTAAAAAATGTGTCTGAACCATCTCCAATAATTATAATAGATAATACAAAATTATAATAGATAAGACTAAAATAAAGGGTTGCATAACTATATAACAATAAACTGAATAAAATCTGATAGCTCAGATTTACTGTCTTAATCTTAGCTATCACTAGGATTGATTATAATTGTTTGAATGTCAACATTCACCATACTCTCAGATATACCAGTTTTTGATAATTTCACACATTTCTTCCAAATATCTGCATTACATTATTCCAGTGCCTTATTCCACATATTTAAAATAGCACTATCAGAATGCTCATGCCCATCTATACTAATATACTTATTGATAATTACAATCGATTTAACTTAACTTGTTAACTGTCAGATCCAAGACAAGTTTCTTTTCTCACGTGGAAGTTACTGAATGGTTTGTATGACAGCAACCATTTTCCGATTATTATATCTAATAAATTCAAACAACCTTCTGTCAGCATAACTAGATGAAAATTGAAACAAGCTGAAATAGCTTTCGCATAAACGTTTACAATGATATCTGCCAATTTGAACTACCTGACGAGCTTTAGGAATCAGTAACAGTGTAATTATCTTCAATGCTGAAACATAATGTTTCAAAATAAAAAAGTCAAAAATTTCAAAATAAAAAATCTGTCCAAGCGCGATTACATCAAACGATTTCAATAATTTGTTTACTTCAGTGGCTAAACATATTAGAAGTTCTTTTAATTCTACAAATGAAAATGTAGCTAGAGATTTTTTGAAAGATGTACACTTTCCTTGCGACTCTTTATTTTTATTACCTGTTAGTGATACTGAAATCAGGAATGTTTTACATAGATTGAAAAATTCACACAGCACGGATTTTTATTTCTTAAACAAAAAAATAATTGTGGAAACAATCGATATAATTATTGACAAATTAATTATACTTAATTATATTAATTGTCTTACTGAGGGGATTTTCCCAGATGTTTTAAAAGTAACAAAAGTGCTACCAGTGTTAAAAAAGGGAGCTTTCGATGAAATTGGAAATTATCGTCCCATCTCAATCATTCCCATTTTCGGCAAAATTTTTGAGAGTATTCTAAATTCTCGTTTGGTACAATATCTAGAAAAACACACACTATATCTCTCATAATTGTGAGAGATATAGTTGATGGCTTGGAGGAAGGCCATTTTGTGTCTTTGACATTGTGTGACTTATCCAAAGCTTTTGACTGTGTTTCGCATAAATTACTGTTGGAAAACATGCATAAATACAGTATTAGGGTAAACACTCTTAATCTATTTAGATTATAGCTAACAAATAGAAAACAGGCAGTTTTTCTTAATAACAGCTATTCTAAGTTTAACACTGTCAAGGTTCGATATTAGGACAAACTTTGTTTCTTCTTTATCTAAACGATTTATTTCATTACGCAAGAAAATAAACAAATTATTTAAATAAGTGTAAAGTTGTTTGTTTTATGAAACCTAATATATTTACCAATAAATTCTATTACTACATGGTAGAAATTCTATGCGTTGTATATTTTTTATATTTTAGGTATGTGGAATGAAAAATAACAAACACAGATTAGCGTATTATGACTGAAATTAAAACCGCATTTAAAAGATTAATTTTTATATTTTACTATTTTGTATAACACAAGCAGAAAAAACAGCTAATTTTGGATGGGGAGTGTCAGTCAACGTGCACCTTTTTGTGTTACGAATTTTTTCCAGAAATCTGCTTTCACCAAAAACAGGTTAGTACGTTGTGAAAATATGTTAATATAAGTAAAGTTACTTAGTAATGCTGTGATCTTAAATCAAAATTTAGAAGTCTAATGGAAGAATGCCTAGATAAAAACAGTGAAGCTAAGAAAAGTGTCGACGGCAGAAGTCCAGACGAACAAGATGTGGTGGAAGAAATATAAATAGAAATAGAAAAGAATTCTTCTGAGAATAGAAGTGTGTTGTTTTATATGGGAGAGGACGGTACGAAGTAAAATATGTTTCCCCGCTCAAATTCAAGGATGAGAGTTACCAAGGGAAATCTTGTTAAACAGCTGCTTGGACCTAAAAGAGGTACCAAAAACTTAAATAATGATAAGGATAAGCTTTTTTACAAATGATATTATGTTGGATATAATAGTGGCAAATACAAATATGTTTATGCAACCTTTGGCCAGTGATTATGCTCCCGCTAGAGATGTTAGACCTACTAATATAGATAAAATTTGAGCTCTTATTGGTCTCTTATATATCGCAAAAACATTTAAAGCAAGCCATGTCAATTTGAGACACTTGTGGGAAAGCAGTGGGGGAGGAATTAAGATATTTCGGCTCACGATGTCAGTGAAACGTTTTAAGTTTCTTCTCAGATGTATCAGGTTTAATCAAAAAATGACAGTAAGCAGAAAAAAAGTTAGATAAACTAGCAGCAATTGGACATTTTTTTGATTCGTTCGTTGACAATTCCAAAGCTGGGTATAGAATGTCCAAATTCGTATCTATGGTGACTTTAGAAGTTTACGTTGGGCGTCAGCTAGAAAAATGCCGTTTTTTGTAGATACTTCAGTGTTTTTTGTTGTTTGAGCGACTTATTTATCCAATTTTGAATTTAGAAAAAAGTATTACACAAGATAATTGGTTCATCAGTATACCCTAAGAGGAAAAGCTATTGGAAATTCATAGACTAACCGTTGTAGGAACTCTACGTAAGAATTAAAGAGAATTGACTCCTTAATTTGTACAAGGAAATCGCCCTGAAAGGTTAAGTATTTTTGCTTTTAGAAAAAATTGTACACTTATTTCTTATTCTATAAAGAAGAAGAAATTGTGCTTATGGCTTTAAGTATGCATTTTAACGATACAATAGATACTCAAACCGGAGATTCCACAAACCTGAAATATTGACAACATATATAATAAGGCGGCATCGATGTTGTCGACAAGTTATGTGCAACTTATAATTGCGCAAGAACTACAAGAGAGTGATCAATGGTCGTATTTTATGCTTATTTGAATGTTGCTTGAATAAACACTCAAGTTGTTTATTATGCAAATAATACTGAAGAAAAGACTTTCGAGGTTTTGCGTTACTTTCAGATCATTTGCGCACAAGGGCTTCAATCATCTTATTACCAACAACTTTAAAACTAAGAATAATTAGGAAAATTTGTGGTTTTCAAGAAGAACAACAACTAAATATTTTCCACAAAAAGACAGACGTAAATATTGCGACCGTAAGAAAAATATACCTAGGAAATATATTTGTAAAAAATGCTACAAATTGATTTGTTAGGAACATGCCAATTTTATATGTAATAACTGCTTTTGAAAATAGTTGTTTTTAGTAATTTTTTGTAAAGATTACTGTTTTTTAGAAACTTTTTGTTAAAATTTTTGTGTGTTAAAAGTTTGTTCATTTTTCTGTATGAAATATATCTTTTCTCTTTCATTTCTGTTGTTGACTCATTTTCTATAATTTTAATTAAAAGAAACACAATATTTTTCAGGTAAATATTTTTAGTTCAAATAATATAAGGTTACAAATAAGTGCGGACTCAGTGACCGCGCGTGACCTTGAATGTTATAAAACTGGCGCACTCACTGAAGGGTTAAAAAGACAACCACGTGTGACATGTCATGATTACAGTAAAATTCTGCCGTTAGTAAAACTAACATACTGGCTACCAGCACTAAGGCACTTAGCTCCTCAGACGCCCGCCGAGAACATTCCTTTTCAGGGAGTAGAGAAAAATTAACGCCTAGCTCCCATGTTGGTATCACCTGCAGAGACATAAGTAGGCTTCGTTCAAGAAACATCCCTCTAGATTCTGCAAGGAGTCTGATGAAAAGAAACTTTAAGATAACCGGCCGTTGGCTAGAAGATTGCACCGACTGACATCTGGAATATACCATGTATCACAAGCAAGCCAAAGGGTTTTAACCAACTAAGACGAATCTGGGCCACACTGAACAAAATCAGAGGAAACTGTGGTAGGTGCTTCGTCTCACTTTTTGGATGGGGCAAAATACGCTATTTTTTTAGTATTCTCATCTATGTAGTTTCGATTATTCGTTTTATTCTACTTATATTGGGTCTTGTTTTTGCAGTGTATGTCATAATGAGGCTTATTTTGTCCTGCAAACTTCGACTGTTATGCCTATTTAGAGATATTTTATTGCTGGTACTATGTCGTTGAGGCCGCCTGCTATTTTATTAGCTCTTAGGAACAATCATTTAGTTTTATATTATTGCATTAATTTTCAGTCTAGTAAAATGATATCTTTTTAACATAATATGTATTATCTCCATCGTTTGTCACTTTTTTTATTTATTATACACGAAACAATTATACAAGAGCATATTAAATACCTATTGAAGTTGTTAATAACCTTTGAGTATAGGTATATGGGGAACTATTCGATGTTAAATATTTCCACTGATTTAATAACGCCGTGTTCCGAAATATAATTCAACCTTAAGTAGGTACTATTATTTATTTTGTGCTACAACTGCAGTAGCTTTTAAGGCACGTGTAAATGTTTCTTAAACACTATAAGGTAAATAATCTAGGGAATTAGAAGTTTCTTAAAACACGAGCTAAAGCCATAAATAACTCGCTTAAAGAGTTTACGTGACTTCATAAGATTACAACACGGATATTTTTACAGGTAAATAGGATTAAACGTTTTTTAGACTGTATCCTTCTTTTAAAATGCAATTTAATATACTTTTTATGTAGCTAAATGTTTTATATTGTTTCATTAACGAAAAGTATTTAAACAGTATAAAAACTAATAAATCACTAAAAACACCTTGAAATCAATTTTTCCATTTCTATATGTTATATTATAAATTTTTATACCTAGATTCTGATAAATGGTATCCTAATTTGTGGTTTAGAAAAATCCGACGATTGTTTTAATCCTACACGTGGAAATACTCGTACTCACTATAAAAGGTGTATTAAAAGTATTGCTAATCTAATAGTAGAAAGTCATAAGACTGTTATGGCTGAGTCATGGACCTAGAGAAGGTTATTTAAGTATATTTCATTACAACTGGCAGATCATTACAAATGAAAAATCTTTAAACAGGGGATAAGGGTTACCGTCAAGGCCATAAACCATTGCCCTACGGATGTAATTGAAACCAATAAGGTTTTTTTAATTACGAGTTATGCATTAATTTGTTTAGTTATGTATACTTAAAAAAAGACCTCATAAACTTTTAAAAACTCTTAAAATTAATAATAATAAGAAAATAGAAAGCAAAAGCACGAATTTGGTGAAAGTTGTATCTCAGGCAGATAATTACCTGCTCTTTTCTTTCTGCTCTTTATTTTTTCGGCGGGCGAACTTTCGACACCAAATTGTCTTTGTACCTGGGGTAACCAAAGGGTCAAATTTTATTATAGGAAATTTCGACAGCGCGGCGTAAAGCAGGTAGGTAGGTAATTAGCGGCGATGGACATTTGCACCCAAGCAGGACAAGCGGGTTTTCCCAATATTTATTGTCACGGTGGGGGGCGTGGCACTTGTGTACTTGTGACTAAATTATTTCAGTTGTAATTTATTTCTTGTTTGACGTTGACTTGTGCACGTATACGGATATTTAAAAAATGAGTTTGATAAAAAGTTCCCGTGGTCGAGATTTATTAGTGGTGGAGCATCATTCGTTCTAGAAACAGAAAGTGTTAAAAAGCGGCGAGATAATATGGCGCGGCATCCAAAGAAACACTAAGTGTTCCGCAAAAGTGTTTACAATAGGCTGTGAGGACCTCACCATCACAAGAAGTGATTTGGTACATAATCATGAAGCCGATCCAAAAAAAGCTTGAAGTAAAGATGGTAACCAATGCATGTAAAAGAAAAGCCCAAGAGGACATATCGGAAAAGCCTGCCAAAATTACAAGAACTGCTGTTGCTGAGTGTGATGCCAATTTGCTGACGGTTCCTGACATAGCTAGCATAAGAAAGAACATTTACAACTGTCGTCGTAAACTGTTACCAGGTCCGTTACCAAGAAGCATATCAGAAGTCCATAACGCGGTTAGTAATTATTCTCCTAAAACCTGTCGCAATGAAAGTTTTTTGTTTTTAAATCATCCTGAATTAAATGTAATTGTATTTTCATGCCAGACAAATATTCGTTTGTTGTGTAAATTAAAAACTTTGTATATGGATGGTACATTTTCATACAGTACCAAATATTTTCTACAATTATTTACTATACATGGCTTGGAAAATGGACATTATGTTCCTTTAGCATACTGTTTGTTAAAGGACAAATTGTCAATGACATACAAAAATTTATTTTCTTTATTAAGGTCTAAGGTTTTTGAAACATTTCAATTATCATTAGAGCCAACTGAAATATTTGTGGACTTTGAAAAAGCAATTCACTGTGCTTTATTGTATATGTGTTTCCACTTACACCAAAACTGGTTAAAAAAAATTCAATCTTTGGGTTTGGTACAAGAATATAAAGATACAAATTCAGAAATTGGAAAATGGTTAAGGCATACGTTTGGTTTAACTTATTTAAATCCAGCAGAAGTTGAAGAATGCTTTCTTTCTGATTTAATGTCATATAATAACATATAAACCTATAAACGCAACACTTGATATATATGCAGATTATTTACTGGAAAATTACATTTTCGATAGCGCTCTATTTCCACCACACATATGGTCTAATCAGAATCCGTCTATTGCGAGGACCACAAATACCTGTGAATCCTTTCATTCGAGATTTAATTCTTCTTTTTATTCAACACATCCTTCTATTTTTATTTTTATTGAAAAGTTAAAAGAATTTCAAGTAGACACTTATGTCAAAATAAATAGTTTACATATACCAGCAAAAATCAAAGATACTACTGTTAAGGCTAAATTGGCATTTTTGGAGAAAATGATGGATAAACTGCGATCCCAACAAATACGTAGATTAGATTTTATAAAAGCTGTATCTTATCATTCCTATAATAGCAAATAAATCATTGTATACAAGTATATTAACGGTAAAATGTACAAAAATTAGGTACTAGTTGTATTATATTTAGATATTATTACAGTTATAAAGAAATAAAATGCACATTACTTTTATTAAAATAAATAAATAAATTAATTATGGTATTTTATTTATGTCGCAGCTATATTTATTTGGTGTCGAATATACCTGTAAGATAAAAACGGGAATTGGGGCTGGTGTCGAAAATTGCCATTAAATTTTAGTCGCTACCTGCTTAGTGTCGAAATTTCCTACGCCCTAATTTTTTCATGAAGCAACTCTCTCTTTTAACATTTTCTGATTTATACACGGCGTATCTATACTATCACATTCAGAATATTTTGTCTCATTAGCCGATAATCTTTTATTAATGACTTTGATGAATTTTACGAGACTACCTAGATTTTAATGGGTTTAGTTTTATAGTAGGATTAAAAGCGAGTACGAATTACCTCACGCTACCTAAGTACTTAGATAATATTTTTGTGAACATATATAGTTTTTATTTTATTTTATTGTATTCAAAAAGGAACCCAATTCCCAAAGCATGAGCGAAAGTTTTAAATAATTAAATAATGAAACTATAACAATATAATCGATTGAATAAAATACAGTCCGTTCGATGTATCTTTGCACATGTATAAAATTATTCACGAACTATTTTTAAATTTTGTCTCATTTCTACTCACAGAATATAAAATGTTGAAATTAAGCCGCTTGTCCAAAATTTAATAATACATCAGAAAAAGACAATAATATAACAATAAATTCTCATCATTGAACTTGCTTATTGTCAACTTCACAGCGTTGTGGTGTTTACAAAAATTATATTCATATTGTTTAATTTTCCATTACATTTTCGTGCCTTGAGTTTATAATTTTTTTTAAAAAGAGTTATTATAACGACTAACTGTTCACTTAGTGTTGGATTCCTTGATGTCAGTATAAATTTTGCAGTTAAATTTTTTTACCTTTAATTTGACGTATCATTTTTGAATCTGGCTAAAACTCTGTCTAACGGATCGATATAAAACATTATTTGTTGTCATAAATATCAAACAAATATCAAACAAAATATTTTTTCAAGGTTTTTATTTTTAGAATATGCCTGGAAATACATTAAATTCTCAATCCCAGCGACTCGTGCTGCATTTGTATGAATATTTTGAGTTGGAAAAAAGGAACGGAGGACCCTTATTGGCACCTTTGGCTTGTATTCAAGAGGCATTGTAATGAATCGTATGTTGTTTAATAATTTACCTATTATGAAATCCTTTTTAATTTAAGAGGGTAGCTGCTGCCTTGAAAATATCACGGCGTACAGTATGTACATTTAAAAAACGAAAAGAAAGCAATCCTGTCCTTATAAGTCCAGGCAAAAGTAGACGTCATCGTAAAAGCAAGACAACTGATCTGCCTGAAGGAACTAAAATGGCAATACGAAACACTGTGTACAATATGTACCTACAAAGTAAGTATAAGTTGATATTGTACAAAATAAAAACGATCTGGTTTATACCCCAGCCAATAGATGTTTCACATCAAAATTAACACTTCTAAAATAAAAGTTTCACTATAATTACTAGATTTTATTATTTTTTTTTTTTAGAAAAGCATGTTAGTCTACAAAGTTTGAAATGTGAATTAGAGGAAAAAGAAGTTGTTACTGTGGGAAAACATCCTTGAGCATTTTACTAAGAGATATAGGATTAAAAAAAAAAAGATGACAATCGAAGATCATTATTCGAACGAACCAATATTGCTGCTTTAAAAGCAAAATTCTTTCGTAAGTATTTTAAAAACCTGGAAAGTGTGCATCCAAGAGAACTTGTTTTTTGGACGAAACATGGATTTATTTAAAAGGAAATAAAACAACTTCCTGGGAAGACACTAGTAGCAAAAGTGTACGTACACCAGAAGGTTTTGATGGTAAACGTTTCATAATTGTTCACGCTGGTTCTTCTAAAGGATTTGTTTCTAAAGCAAGTTTATTGTTTTGTTCTAAGTCTAAACATATTGATTACCATGGAGAAATAAACAATGACATTTTTACTAAGTGGATAAGGACACAAGTTGTTCCTAATTTAAAAGAACCATCGTTGATTGTAATGGATAATGCTTCAATGCTTCATATCATAGTGTTCTTTTAGAAAATCAACCTACCACTGCTTCAAAGAAAGATAAAATTGTTACCTGGCTGACAACAAATAACATCCAATTTGACCCAAAATTTACAAAACCTGAATTATTACAAGTTATAAAAGTAAATAAAAAAGAAAATGTGTATGTTATTGATGAGTTACTAAGAGAGCATGGTCATGAAGTGTTGAGACTACCTCCTTATCATTGCGAATTCAATGCTATTGAATTAATTTGGGCAAACTGCAAGTCATATTACAATAAGTATATTGGTAGGGACGGCTATTCTGATAGTGCTTTATTTAGTGATTATTTAGGCTAAAACAATGAAACCTTTTACACATAACTTTTTACACTTTATTTTGGAAACTACAAAGAAGTTCGATACACAAGTAAAAAAAAATTAATAAAAACCAGTTAGTATAATAAATAAATACTAAGTCTCTAGGTATGCGACATAAGGAAAGTCGTATTGTTTTAGCCTAACAGATTGAGCACTAATTTGTAACACCCTTTAAGTTTTCTACAAATTAATGTATTTTTGAGATTTTTCTTTTTCCATTCTTTTTATTGTTTTGTTTTGTAAAGTTTAATTAATTTTTTTTGTGTTAGTAACTTAGTTCGAAAAGCATACACAAGAGTTTTTTTTTATCTTTTAGGGCATTTTCTTATACTTAAGCTTAAAAATTAAATGTCATATGTATACGATGTAAATGTTTAATATTGTATTTTGAATGAAAACTTTTTTTTCATCCAGTAACTGGCTTCGGCTGTTGGATGCTTTGGTGTATAAATAAATAAATAAATATGAGAATTTAAGCCGTTTGATGTTGGGTCCATCTTACTCGACTACAGTATTTCAAATAGAGCATGTGTTCTAATAATCATAATAACGTTGAATATGTAGAAAACTCAAAATTGCGTTCAAAACAATTCTATAATGAGTTTTTACCATTCCAGTACAATAAATAAACAAAAACAATCACTGTAAATACATTTATCGTTATATTAAACATTTCCTAATTATTTCATGAATCTAGAAAAGACTTACGTTTGATTTAAACGCTTTGATTTAATTCGTTCGTACAACTATGATGTGCAAAGATACAGCGAACGGAGTGTAAGTAAGAGTGAACACTATATTTTAGATTTTAAAAGTAAGCTGCATAATAATTGCAAACTGACTTAATGAAGTCTAATTTAGTAATGTTTTGATTAACGTAATATTCATTTAGCCTATTTTCAATAAAATCAACTTTTCTTTTTGCCGTTTTATCAAGTTACTTATCATACTTACGCTTCATTAATGCTATTGTACTGATTTTAGATAATCTCAAAAAGGCCCAAGAGTTATAAGTAGACTTCGGCAAATATGCATATTGCATATTTTGCATATTGTGCATATTTTATACAAATATTTCATATTTTGGCATATTTGTATAAAAGTTTGCATAAAGTGCATAAAAGTTCAGATTTTTATACTGTATTTGAAAATTTTTAAACATACCAATTTATTTCAATTCTTGTATAAAATTTTGTAGTCATTTTAATCAAGAAATGATCTAAGTACGTAATCTCTACAGGTACAAAACATTTACAATTTCAAAGAAGATCAATTTAAGTAGCCCTCAACATTCTTAGAAAGTCTCGGTCACTGAGGCATTCAGTTATTGGATAATCGCTAAGGGTTCGCTCATTTGCATTTTATGATCTAATCCCCAAATCTATCTACAATTTATTGTATCTTAACAGCAGGTAAACGGCTAATAGTTTTGTTCCTAATTTAGGGATTTTCCAAAATCTCCCAGTTTATTGAATTAGGTACCTAAACATTTCTAATTAGATGCTCAAATTTGTAAATCATTTTTGTTTTGATATTCAAAGCGTAAACACTCGTTGTGCGTAACAAAAAGGAAGATTGTGATTTTATAATGCCTAAAACAACCAGTGCTTCAACTTGGATTAAACCTTATAAAGAGCTGTCTATGGATATGGGAAAAATCTACTCTTCAGTCTGTGGCAAAATTGTAAGTATCTAATATTTTCTATTAAATATCTAATATTTCATACATACAGGGTGTTTCCAAATGACACTTACAACGTTTGACTGTAGATACTTCTCGAAAAATTGAACAAAACGATATAGTTAATGAGGGGTCAAACTTATTTACTTTTCGAGATACAGGGTGTTAAAATTAAAAAAAAATTAAATTCTTTTAGTTAATAACAACAATAACTTTAAAACCAATAAACGTATTTACTTGAAATTTAGTACTCGTAGGTTGTTTTTAAATGAAAAATAGCTTCCTTTAGTGAGAAAAAATTGTCCATGGTACAATACAATGGTGTGTATTTAGAAAAATTTTTCACCTTTACTTTTTTTTATGAAGTCAGCTATTCTAAAACACAATTATTTTTATTGTAATTGAATTAACAAAAAAAAAACTTTTGTTGAATTTTAAAATAAGTTATATGATGTACTAATGGTTAGTAACAAAAACTAATTTGTGGATTAATACTGCATTTAAAACACTTAGCGAGTGTTTTTTTTTCCAAACCAGTTATTTGATTAACCAAAAACACCTTGTATATTTTTATATTTTAAAGGTTGGGTTAAAATAAAGGTTTTTATTTTTATTTATAGATAGCATGTGAGAAGAAATTTCAGATAGACCAACATATGAGAACTGCTTCACACATTGCAAAAAAAGGAAAAATAGGAGGAAAACATCAAACTTCAATGGCTAAATGTTTCCAATCTACTTCAAAAAAATTAGATGAGCAAGAAACTTTTAATGAAGACTTGTGTCGCGCATTAGTGTCTGCAAACATACCGCTTTCAAAATTAGCAAATGTAAATTTTAGTTCGTTTCTAAAAAAATATTGCAAACTTAATGTTCCAAGTGATCGGTCTCTAAGAAGAAATAATGTGAACGGGCTATACTCGTCGGTGTTAATTAATATTAAGGAAGAAATTGCAGATAATTATTTTTACATATCTGTAGACGAAACCACTGATTCTTCAGGAAAGTATATTGCTCATTTTATGATTGGTGTTCTTAAAGAAGATACCTTACCAAAATCTCATCTTATTTCATGCCAGCAACTTGAGAAAACAAATGCTTTAACAATTTCGCGTTTTATACAAGAAACATTAGCAACTTTTTTTCTTCCGACAACTATTCCTTCCAATAAATTACTGCTTATTTTATCGGATGCTGCTCCTTATATGGTGAAAGCAGGACAAAATTTAAAAATATTTTTCCCAGATTTAATACATGTTACTTGTGTAGCGCATGGATTAAACAGAGTTGCAGAGGAAATACGAAAAAAGTTTCCTCTTGTAAATACCATGATATCCAGTGTCAAAAAAGTATTTCTTAAATCTCCTATAAGAATTCAACTTTATAAAGAAATGCTACCTAACATTCCTCTTCCACCACAACCTATTTTAACGCGATGGGGAACATGGTTAGAAGCAGCTAATTTTTATGCAGATCATTTTGTTAAAATAAAGAACATAATTGATACGTTAACAGATGAAAGTTCCCAATCTCTTTTGGATTCTAAACAAACTAAATTCAGAATAACTTGCTTCAACAAGAACTTTCATTTATAAAATCAAATTTTAGTTTTGTTCAAAAAACAATTACTCAGTTAGAATCACCAAAACTGTCATTGTTCGAAAGTACAGCATTAATAAAAGAATTTGCGTCATGTTGTCGGAACGTTAGAGGTAATATTGGAAAAGATATTTTAAAAAAATTTGAAGCTACTATGGAAAAAAATAAAGGTTACCATATTCTTTCTGAAGTAGTCAGTGTTCTAGCTGGAAATATTTCGGAAACAATTAATTTAGAACCAAATGTTTTGGTTAGTTTGAAAAATGCTCCCGTTACATCAGTTGATGTTGAACGAAGTTTTTCCATATATAAATATATGTACTCAGACAGAAGCCACAAGTTTTTGTTAGAAAATTTTGATCACCACTTGGTCATTTATTGTTACCATAATTCTAAATAAGTTTATTCATACTTAAAAATGATGTAGTTACTTAAAATAAATGTAAATCTTAATGAATAGTAGGAAATATTTAGTTATGTACACTTTTTTTTTAAATAAAATTGTTACTATTTTACGATTTTTTTATTTATTTGTATGCATATTTTGTAAAATATTTGCATATTTTCGGGTAAACACGTGCATATTTATGCGCATATTTTCTACATTTTTATTTGCATATTTGCCGAAGTCTTGTTATGTTATAAGTCTACTAAACTCTGCGTCAACCGACTTTAGTATGGAAATTACCCTTACTTAAATCCAGTATGTGGAAAACATAGTTCCTTTTATACAACATATCCATAACGTAGAAATCGATTACATCATATTTTACTCGGAAAATGCAGTTCCGGTTACACATATTAAAAGAGAAAGTTAATAAAAGGAAAATACCACTATTTAGTAAGTCAATGACATATCCAGGATACATCGTATGTGTTTCAAAATAACATATATATAAAATCAGAGTTTGGTGTTTGAGCGTAAACTAAATATAAGACAAAATATTTACCATGTTGAGATAGTATTATGAGGGTTTTTTTCTGTTTTTTTCTCATGATTTACTATGGAATCACTAACAGGAGAATTTTACTGTCATCATGGCATGTGGTTGTCTTTTTAAAGACCAATCACAAGCTATGATTTTTCTGACGGATATTCTAAGTTAAAGTTAATTGCATGTAATCGAATGAACTATCTTACAAGTAAAGTCGTCCCAGGAATGCAACTCAGCAATATTGACAATATCACTGTCGTCTATTTTAAAATAAATAATATATGTCTGAATTGTCAATATAAATGAGCCAGATAGAATAAAATTATTAGAAGAATTTTTTACCATGTAACGAAAAAAAAATTTATTTAATTTATTAATGTTTTTATTTTGAGAACGATTTCCGAAGTGGAAATTGAAACGTCAATAAATTTAAACTCATTTTAAACTTCAATTGTAGCTTATTCCTATTAAAATAGTAATTACAATTTTTCGTTGTTGTTTATACATAATTTCTTGTGTCCACGAAGCGGTTTGTTTTTGTTTCTGGTTGTTTTGCTAGTACCACACACTTCTTTAGCAGAACTGAAAAAAATTGCTTCTACGTAAGTAGATGAGCAGCATATGTTCTGTTGAACTCCTAAATTGCAACCACTACCACTTTTTTCAATAGAACAGTATGTTGGTGGCATCCATTTTGATGAGAACATGAATTATCTAAATAATATTCACATAGTTTTTTTTTAATTCGTATTAAGCGCTGATTTTCCTTTTTAAACCACAAAAATAATTTTTACATTTTAAACTTTACTAGTTTGTGCTAATATTGGAAAATTTAAAAATATAATTATTCATTAATCTGCAAACGTGTGTCTAAATCCATATATAAAACAAAATCTTAAATCTTTGTACAAAACATCGCACAAAAATTTATATAAAGAACTTAAGGTCAGACTTTAAATAACGCCTTTCTGACATTAAAAGTTTTATCTAGAGATACAAAATGATGTGCTTTTCTTGTTCCTATTGTGCATTTCTGGATTAAGCTTTAATTACAATTTTTTGTGTCTGCTGCACTTACTCTGTTTATTTGAGTTAGCATGAGATATATGGGTTTCAAAAACATGTGTGGTCATAAAAAACTCTTTAATGTAAAACGAATAGAGGTCACTCTGCCATTAGTTTGAGTAATTATAGGTGATGCCCTGTCTGTATAAAACAGAGATAAGCAACAGACAAATAATTTCCCTAAATAAATAAAAAATATATATAGAACGTTAAGTAAAAATTAAATAAAGGGAAATTGGGTAAAGCTAATTATAGTAAAATAATTGGTCAACATCGATATTATGTAGTTTACGACAATGGTACTAAAGTCTATTCGACAAAAAGGGATAATGCGCCAAAACAACAAGGAGTTGTCAAATTTGTCAGGACCGGACGTTTGCTAATAAGAACCGATCGCACAACCGGTGCAAGCAACTGAAAACTTCAGATTTCAGTTCAGTCGATTAACCCATTAACAGCCAAAGATGCGTCTACGCACCCTTTTCATTTGTATTTTTTTACATAGTGCTAAAATACCTAGTACTCCGACAAGTATTCACAAATATTTTAGCATATTTGTTTTATCTATAACCATGTACCTACTTGACTTTAGATAAAAAAACTGTTTTACATTTTGTGAAAGTTACACGACTTTTCAACTGTTTGAGAACATCATAAAGACAATAATTTTTTATCGACTTCTTGACCCAACAAAGATATATGTTATGATAATATAGCTTCAAAATACGCTTCATTCTAGATTGAATACTTAGATGAAACTTGGCCTGGAATTTTCAAATTTTGATTAAAATATTGAGGGTGCGCGTACGCAGGAAATATATAATAACTTCTACAAGAAATTTAACACCTTGGTAGAATGAACGTTGTGCAACTGCTGTAAAAGAATACAAAACTGCTCTTCATAAGTACTGCTGAAACAAAAGTGACGAAAACTTAATTTGTTTTAAAAAACTTAGAGCTAAAGCGAAGTATATTTTAAAACAAAGTAAGAAACACTTATGGAAAAACTACATTTCCACTTTAACTCATAATACAGCCCCTTCTCAAGTTTGGAAGAGAGTTAATCAAATGCTCTTTTATATAGAAGTAATTTAGTAACCGATGATAAACAAATTGTCAATGTACTCGCCAAAAATTTCTATCAACGATTTAAAAAAAAAATGTATTCTAAGAAACCTACTCTAATCCTTCTGTACAATATTCCTCTCAATCTCTTAAATTTGACTATTGGATAGACTTAAACACTCCATTTACACTACAGGAACCCTTAAATATTCTTCCAACTTGCAAAAATTTAGCTGCAGGTCAGCAACAAAATTTTCTTCATATTCCTCAAATATCTTTCAATATCTGCCGTAAAAAATTGCTTATACTGTACAACATAATACGGATAAATCAGAAATTTCCAATATTATGAAGGGAATCTACCTTTATACCAATCAAGAAACAGGACAAATCCCCGAATAACCAAATTCCTATCGACCTATTTTACTGACATGCACCTTGTGTAAGCTGCTAGAAAAACTAATAAACAAAAGAGTTGTGGTATCTAGAAAAACATAAAATTTAAGACTCAGCTCATTCCGGAATCCGTCCATCCCGAAGCACGGCTAACAACTTAGTAATGTTACAAACAGAGATCACAACCGCCTTTCAAAATAAGGATTTTTTCGTTATTTTATTTTGGTAAGACTCTGCTCCAAAATAAATTTTTTTTTTAAGTTATAAGCAAGGAAAGTGGAAAAAAATCGACGCTTTTAGTAATTTTTAAATATTTAAATTTTTGCAATACTGTTCCCGACCTACTTGAGAGAAAGTATGAGACAATTATTATTTCTGAAATTATCACTTAAGGCTGTTTTAGCAGTTCAAGCACACTGCGATTTGAAATGGGCGTATCACTTACTTTTCTACACTGCTTACGCCAGACCATCTTTACTCAGTACCGCCGGCCGACGGGTAGTTTAATGACAACAAATGCATTTCTCCATTCAAATTAGTTTTAACACGAACTAACTAACTAATCATGGGAAGGTATCAACGAAAGAATGATAAAAATGAATATATGTATAAAAGGATACAGACTGACCATTCTGGGCATATATGCAATCAATGACGATGCGATTGTAAATGTGAAAGATAACTTTTTTGAACAACTGAATGAAGAAATCACAAAGGTGGGTAACACAAGAGAAATAATAATCTTGGGAGACCTCAACAGCAGAGTCGGAAAAAAGAACAACGATAAAGTAGTAGGTAGATATGGAGAAGATAATACAAACAATAACGGAGAAAGGTTAATAGATATATGTGATCAGAATGGACTCAGAATCATGAATGGATATTTCCAACATAGAAACATTCATAAATATACGTGGACTCAGGAAACCCGAAACTTAAAATCAGTTATAGACTATGTCATCCTTAAACAAAAAAGTCGACTGAAAACAAAAGACGTAAGAGCATGTAGAGGACCCACTTGCGGCAGTGACCACTACCTCCTACGTTCAGATATTTCATTCCCACATAAAAGAGAACAGAAAACGCCGCAAGATAACCATACAAAGGAGCAAGTACAAGAAGTACGATACAATTTGAATAGTTTACACCAAGAAAGTGTTAGAAAACTATATAAACGTAGACTGGAACAAAAACTAATTGAAACGGAAGATAATACCAGGAATGTTAATCAGTTATACAAAACCATAAAAGAATGTATACACGCCGCTGCCCTAGAAGCACTAGGGCGATATGAAAAGATCGGACAACAAAAACCATTTTGGTGGGATCAAGATATTTCGCAGGAAATAACACAGAAAAGAAAATTGTATCAAAAATATCTGAACACAAAAAATATGGAAGACAGAATCGAATACAAAAGAATGCAAGCGATGGTCAGAAGAAAAATTTGCCAAAAGAAAAATGAATCCTGGGAAAAAAAGTGCACCATGATAAATACATACATTGGTGGAAGCCAAAGTTCAGAAAGCTGGAAACTTAAAAAATTTAAGAAACAACAAAAAAAGAGATATTATCCAGTCCATATCACCGCAAACTTGGGAAGAATACTTTAAAGATTTACTAACAGAGACAAGAGAGCCCTTCAAACAGATAGAGAACTATGGTTTACAAGGCGTCAGGCTGATAGGGTCACCAATCAGAATAAATGAGAGAGAAGTCGAAACCGTATGCAGACATCTAAAGAATGGCAAATCACCTGGCCCCGGAAATGTAGCTCCGGAACTCATTAAACATGGACCCAAAATACTAATTCAACGACTACGACAACTTTTCCAGGAATGCATAAATAAACATGAAATACCTGAGGAATGGAAAGAATCGCATATGAGCACCATCCATAAAAAGGGAGATAAATCGAAACCTGAAAACTATAGAGGAATTGCAGTTACTAGTAGTATTAGCAGAATATATGGGAAAATAATGAAAAATCGAATAGAAGAAGAATACCAAGATATGGAAGCCGAAGAACAGGCTGGTTTTCGTGCAGGTCGATCTACAATAGACCATGTCTTCTCTATTACTCAGATAATTGAAAAGAAAGTTGCTCGTGGCCAAGAAGTCCATCTGACGTTCGTAGACCTTAGGAAAGCATATGATAGTATCCCGCTTGATAAATTATGGGTGGCACTGGGGAAAACAAATATAAATATAGAATTGATTGAAGCAGTAAAAACGTTGTACTACCAACAAACAACAAGAATTAAAACAGGAAATCTGATAACACCGGGATTCAAAGTGACTAAAGGACTAAGACAAGGATGCTGTATATCCCCAACATTATTCAAAATATACCTTGAAGCAGCACTCAACAAATGGAAGAGAAAATGTACGAATATGGGCATACCACTAATAGACTTAACTTTGTACACTCTGTGCTTTGCAGATGACCAGGTCATCATCGCACAGGACTCTGAAGACCTTAGTTACATGATGCGAAAACTATTAGAAGAGTTTACAGAGTGGGGTTTGGAAGTGAATATGGAAAAAACTGAGTACATGAGTATCGGAGGAGATCAACATAACCTTCTCGTAGAGGAAAATCAAGAGATCAAAATATGTGATAACTACAAATACCTAGGAGTAAAAATCACTCAAGACGGAAAATTAGATGCAGCCATTAAGGAACGAAATACACAGGGAAGGAAAGGCATAGCCTTACTAAACAGCGTACTGTGGGATAAAAACATCTCTAAAGACAACAAAAGAAGAATATACAACACCATAATAAAAAGTATCACAACATATGGATGCGAAGTGTGGCCCCTAAAAGACAGATCAGAGAAAATGCTTAGAGCAACAGAAATGGACTTCTGGCGCCGCTCGGCGGGAATCTCCAGACGCGACAGAATAACAAACGACAGAGTCCGAGAAATCATGGGGGTTACACATAATATTGTTGATGACATCAAAACGACACAACTCAGATGGTACGGACACGTAAGGAGAATGCCGGAGAATAGAATACCAAGACAAATTCTTGAATGGCAACCAAGAGGTAGGCGAAGACCAGGAAGGCCTAGAAGAAGTTGGAGAGAAGGAGTTGATAAAGAAATCAGAGAAAGAGAACTGGAAGACGATCTATGGAACGATAGAATGAGATGGAGATTGGAAATCGGAAGACGTCGAAGAACGTTGTAAACCGAAATTATATATATATATATACGAACTAACTGACCGTACGTTCATGAGATTTGACGTCACGAAGGCGATAACGATGAAACTAAGCACCAATGATGAGTAACACGTTTCACTATTAGATTTTAGTATTTCTAGCAATTTTCTTCGCAAAGTTGGAACACGCTTTTTTCGATTATTACTGGACACTGGTGATGGGCGTAAAAAGTTTGGTTATAATAGAACGTTTAACAGTATAATCTAATTTTTCAACAGAAGTTTCAAAAAAATGTCCGTGTCCAAATTTCGAGACATTTTGTCGGTAAATAACAGAGAAAACACTGTCCCTAGATTTTGGTGTACCGATAAATCAGCCTTAACTATTTTTGTAAAAACCCGAGTGCCACCTCCGTTATCTACCTCAAAACAGATCCGCCCTCTTCTAATTTCCTCTTGAATACAGTAACAGAAAGAAACAAAAATATTAATTTATTTTTGGTTTAGAACTTTCTTTATACACTATATAATAAAGTGAATGGTTTCAAAAACATCTATTTCAATAAAATCTCATAACGTATTATTTATCTGTGGTTGTTCATTAATTCCGGCCCTTTCATCTTTTGTATTGATTAAACATTAATTAAAAACAATAAATTATTTAATGCCACATATTGCGTACCAGAATTTAAACAAATATGATGCCTAATAACCTAGTGTAATCGTGTCCATTAATTTACAACCCGATAATTAAATGCAGTTTTCATCACTTTTTCAATATTCATCATTACACGCTTTGATTCAAATATTAATCTAAAAGGTAATTTAATGCCACTGAAATATTTGTTTTCATACCTCTATATAGTTAGCACCATCTATCTATCGTCCGTCGGCAAATTCAAACAAAAATATAACTTCCAGACCATCTTTTACCACCTATAGTCCAGACAAATTAATATATGTATTTAATATATTTTTTACCACCAAAAATGAGATCTTTTAACCAAATACTGCTTTAAATATAATGTGCAGAATAATTTTGAATTACGTTCCGTTAATGAACTTGCTTTTTTGTCCTTAAAAGTACAAAAAAGGTTCAATTATATTGCTTAATATTTCGTCTAAATATAACGTCTAATAATTTTAACTGTACTAATGCCCAAGTATCAATTTACAAGTTTTAAACTGATTGATTTACGATGAGTAATCCGGTTGTAAAAATACTGGCATGTGCCTTATCTAAAGGACTGGACTTACAAATTTTTAGTTAAGTTGTATCTGTGCAACTAGCTTGTTTATAGATAGATGTGCATTGTGCATTGCTTTAATTTTGAGTTGTGTTGAAATTTTGTTGTGAGTAGTTATAATAATTGTAGTATTTTTTTGTTGTTTATTTTTTTGAAACTGTCTATTTGTGTATAAAGAAAATGTTTAGACCATGGGAAAAATCACCTACAGTTTTTCGTGCATGGGAGCAAGAAAACCCAAGTAGTAGTAGAGAAAGTGTAGTAGTCAACAATATTTTAAGTGTAAGTGATACAAAAAACAATGACACTGAGATTGTAACTGTAGAAAAGTGTTTAAGCCTTCCAAAGAAAAGGATTGTTTTGAATGAACAATCTAAGAGAATTTGAATGAACGTTTACAAAAATCTTTAAAATGATTCCGAAATTAGTTGTAAAGGCAGTATTATAAGAAATGCGGCCTTTTTAACAGAAACTCCGTATTCTACCATGCGCAACATCGTAAAAAGTGGTGTTAAAATGAGAAAAACAAGATCGGATGCTGGCAAACCTAAACAAATTAATATCGTGACTGCTAAATGATTAAGGAATTTGGTTTACAAAATAAAAACAATTACAAAAAAGAATACAAAAAAAATAATACCAACAATTGATATTATATACACCAAGCTTGTTACGATGGGAAGAAGCTGCCCTAAAACCACTTTACGTAGACGGCTAAAAAACTTAGGTTCAAATACACAATCGTTGATAAACGGATGGCTATTATGAAAAGTAAGAGGATAGTACACTGGCGTTTATATTATTTAAAAAAAATTTAAGAATATCGAGACCAACAGCGGACTATTATTTAGACGAGACATGGTATGACACGCATGATACCGCTAGTAAGGGTTGGACTGATGGTTCACTTAGCTGCCAGTTGAAAGGAGTACCTGCGATTAAAGGTTCTCGGATGATTATTGTGCACTGTGGATCTGCAAATGGTTGGGTACCAAATGGGTTAATGCTTTGCGGAAAAAAAATAGAAAAATGTAGTGTAGATTATCATCATGTTATGAATTCTACTATATTCGAAGAGTGGTTTTAAAATACTTCCCAATATAACACCGGGCAGTGCGATAGTTATGGACAATGCTAGCTACCACTCAAGGCTTCTCAAAAAAATTCCAGTTCGTCTTTAAAACAGGAACTAAAAGATTTCCTCTCAGATAATGATTTGTATTTTGAAGACAACTATAATAAGAAACAGTTACTTGAAGTACTTCGTACTAAAACTTATAATAAACAGTATATACTGGACACTATTGCAATACAAAATGGCCATACTGTTTTGAGGTTACCACCTTATTTTTGCATATTCAATCCTATCGAGCTTATTTGGGGACAAGTCAAAAAACGGACTCGGAGGAAAAAAAATCGGTTGCCTGTAAAGTCGGTTTTACGGGCGAAGATTTTACGTGACAACGTCTTTTTCTCGATAGAATATTTATTGATATGAATATTATTAAATTGCACAATAGGAACAAGGAATTGAATGAAAATAAGAAATGCACAAATTTTAACTATAGAAATATATTTTGTTTACTAAAACATTGTACATGTAAACTTAAACTTAACTAATTTCTATTTGAGTGATTTTGTTGAGGATAGGACGATGATAGGAGAGATAGCATCGCACCAGCGGACCGATCATGTTTGAGTGGGAGAGAGACGCAAGGCATTTGCCGGTCCGGCGGGCCTCTCTCTCGTTCGGTGACTCATCGTAACAGACGTGAGCGGGCGTTACACTTTTTCATGAGTGACTCCGAGCCACAACCTAATTTAAGACGTTGTCACGTCAAAAAATAGTTTTCCAAAATTTGACGCGAAAGTGATCGATTTAATTCGAGATGGACTATCAGAGATTACAGGTGCCGATTGAAAAAAAGCAGTAAACCATGTAGTGAAAGTAGAAAATAAGTACAGAAGACTAGGACAGTTATTTTCAAACAGTGGACAACTTATTATTAATCTGGTGGATAGTGACGATGATGAGAGCTCGCCTCCAGGAGAAATATTTTAGACAAGGTACGCTAACATGATGATTATTTCAGTTAAAACAACTCAGTTTTTCATTATAAATTGCTAACTTTGTTTAAAATAATATTTTCTTAAATTTAAAATACTTTTCCACAGTTTCGTCTATGTACGTCATCGTTAAACGCTAATAGGGGTTTTCAACGCTTCTCATATATTTCAGGCACTTGTGATATGTCGTATAATTTTAATATATCTACGTCATAAGTTATTGGTATATAGTATATACCACTTACTATACATAAAAAAGACGTATGACGTAGATATCTTAAAATTTTATGACATATAACGAGTGCCTGAAACAAATGAGAAGCGTTAAAAAGCCCTATAAAAGATGCCGTTGTATCACCTAGTATTTTTTTTGACAGGGTGGTAGAGTGATAATTTTTTTTACGTTTCACTTTTAACCATTTAAAAAATAAAGAAATGTTACATTTTGTTTGTTTTTCCAAAATCAGATTTTCTGATCTTTGACTATAATATACACATTACATTGTGTCGGTGAAACAACCAATATCGCGATACGTCCCTGGACATCGGTTACTCGAATTTCGTAATATACAAATATTATCTGTTTGAATTTGCCGACGGACGAAATAACGATGGACCCGACTTTACCCATCGAAACTCTCTATGTCGTATAAACAACGACAAAAAAATACACTTGTTTAATTTGACATCGTTTCACATTCAAAATGTAATTCGAATTCAAAGTACATTCAAAATTCTAAAAATATTTTACAACATATTAATTTAAATAAAATGTTAAAACTTTATTTTTATTTAAACACAAAACCACATCAACTGCGCAGAGTTATTAGTGAATACAACAAACACAAGTAATATTACATTAATAAATAATAGAATTTTATAACTTAATGTCTTTTCAATAGGTTAAAACTTTTTTAGAACTGTTTTAAGATCATTATCTGTGATTCCCTGAGATCTTCTTTTTTCGATGAATGAACTCGTTCTTGTCCAAATTAAGATTTAAAAGAAAACTTTTTTTACATGTGTCGATTTAATAGGTTAGCTTAGGCCTAATTTTTCTGGGGGTAGCCTGTAACCCCTAGAGAGCTCGTCCTCAGGTGGCGGATAGGAGAATGCCCGACCCGGTTTACAGGTGGGTAGGATTACAATAAAATACCTCCTGTGGACCAACAGGTACTTGTGAACTCGCCTGGCCAACGTGACAAGTTAAGGCTAAAACATCCCTTATGAAATGTCGAATATCCGAAACGAATTACCCCAGGCGAGTTGAGAAAGAAGCGTAGGAAGAAGACGCGTTTCCTGGTTGCAGAACCTGAGAGAGTGATTTGGTTGCAGCTCAAGGCAATTGTTCAGAGCAGCTGCCTCGAAGGTCAGAATAGCCATGATGATTGCCAACCTTCGTCGCGAAGATGGCACTTAAAAAAGAAGTAGAGAAAGTGTCTGAGAATCTCGCACTAAAACTTCATGGCGTCCGGTGAATTCTGGGAGGGGGGCAGAAATATAACGATAGAAATAACAGACACAGATACATAAAACATTCAAAACCATCAACACAACTACAACTGAATAGTCCATAGCTACATTTAACATACGCACACTAAGTTTGGAGGAAGAAAAGCTGCTAGAATTAGAAGAAGATATTAAGAAAATAAAGTAAACAGTGATAGGACTGGACAGTAGGCGCTGCAGGCTTCCTTAGATGAGAAAGTAGAGCAATTCTACGAAGAAATTAATAAAGCAATGATGACAAAGCAGTGTGTATAATCTTAACTGTTAATTTCAACGCAAATATAGGAAAAGAAAAAAAAGAAGAGTGAAATTTTGATAGTACCATATGGATTATTAGAAATAAATATTTGAGGAGAAATACTAGTAAAATATTTCAAAGAAAACAACCTATATATAACCAATACGTTAAAAAAAAACAAAAAACAGAAAATGGACCTGCAAAGCCCAAATGGGACAACAACGAATGAAATAGACTATATACTCTGAAATGACAGAAACGTAATATTAGATACAGTAGTGCTAAACACGATAAACACAGGTAGCGATCACAGAATGCTGAGATCACAAATAAGAATTAACACCAAGACAGAAATAAGAAAATTTATAAACGTCAAGCAAAAAAACAATAAAATATAAATGAACCAAAACAAAGAAAAATCAAATACAATCAAAAACTAACAGAACGTTCTGCATCAACAGACAAAGATTCTAACCTTGAAATTCCTAACAAAGATTTAACGAATACTCTATAATATCAGTAGCAAAATAATGGATTCATAATAAAACGAATATGGTGCAAAAATTAACAAGGAAACACAAGATTTAATAAAAAACATACACCAACTTGTGAAAGACCGATTATATTTATTAAAATAGAATTAACAGAAATCAATAAAATAATTAAGAAAAAGTCTAGGGAAGACATAAGTCAGTACAAAATAACACAATTAAATAAAATACTATAAGAAAAAAAGGTATACGAGACTGGAAAAAGAAAACAAGTAAAGGTAGATATCTAATTACAAAAGTAATTAATGATAAAAAACAGGGGAATTACTGAAATTCAAAAAATAACCACCATGATAAAAAACTACTAGTAAACGTTATACGAGTCAAAGCAACACCACCACCAGGTAAAAAAACACCGAAAAATAGTAAAAAATGTTGGATCTGAAAATATACTGCGCGGCATAAGTAAGGGATATTGCCAATATAATGGTAATTGTACTTCATTCTGCATATATTATTTGTAAGTTTAAAATTTTGGGACTTCAAAGTCCCGTCGGACAAAAAAGGTGTAAATAAACCTCATCTATAAAATAAAATACTAAAAACAGGGATCTGTAGGTGTAGATAGTAAGTACACGATAAACTTTGTGGTATACTTGTAACCTGTATAACAGTTTTTTTTTTTTCGGTGTCTATCTGTTATAAATTAGTTCAGACTATCTGTGAAACACATTCGATTTCACGTAAAAATCTTATACAGATATATGAAGGTCTAAAAGGTATATAAGTGGTTTTGTCACCCATTCATTTATGTCTTCTATATTGCATGCTCTTCTTATGTTTTCGCTTCTCTCCGTATCCAACAGACTTTTCCCTGATATTCGTCGAAATATTTTCATCTCTGTTGTTTCTAGTAGTCGTCTCGTTTTAGATGTGTCAGGTCGGTCTTGTCTCCGCCGTGTACGTTAATATAGGTCTAATTGCTGCTTTAGGAATTCTTGTTTTTGCGTCTTGTCTTAGGTGTTTATTCTTCTCCGTCTCCATCTTCCTTGCTTCCTGCTTTATTATTTTTCCATCACTTCGTAGTGGGTATTTAGATGTTGTCATACATTTGGTTTTCTCTGTTGATATTATCATATTGTATTTCTTGGCTGTTGTATTGAAGATGTGTGTTAATCTTTGCAGATCGTCTTCTGTCTCGGCAATTAATGGATGGACATTAATTTAAGTAAATATTCTCAAAATTCAATTCTTGCAAAGTTTGTAAACCAGCGACATACAGCAATACAAACTAAAAGAAAGATAAATAATGAATTGCGAGAATGAAGACTTTGAAGAACAGATGATCGCCAAGAACTGATGGAATACCAAACGAACTGTTGAAATATTAATGGCGAAAATTTCCAAAATGCCTCACAAGCCCGACCCCTATTGTGGTCCATAGTAGAGTGACATCATTCACTTCCACGCATCATTCTCTGACAAACCTAACCTAAGTGGATATTTATTTGACGCACAATATTAAGCGAAATCAATGTCAAAGAAATACCAATCTCTGTTATATAATAATATGTTATACAAACTAAAAAGGTCTATATTATCAATATCAGCGACGCAAAAAGATTAAGGATATTTCTCGGTGTTTTAACATAATAACATAATAAGTTTTAACAATAATTATAGGTATTCTGGTATCTAAAAACGTTTCTTCTTCTTCTTCTTAACATGCCATACACCAAAGTGCGTAGGTGACTATCTCATTACTAGAATTCTGTTCTTGGCGGCGTGACACAGCTCGCCTGTATTGTGTATTCCTGTCCATTCTTTAATATTCCTTAACCAGGATAATTGTTTGCGGCCGGCTCCTCTCCTACCTTCGATCTTCCCTTGTAGGATTAACTGTGGTATTTCATATTTTGCTCCTCTCAATATGTGCCCAAGGTAACCAATCTTGCGTTTTTTAATTAATTCAAAGAGTTCTCTTTCCACGCCGGCTCTCTTAAGGTCGTCATCGTTTCGAACTCTATCCACCCAAGGTATGAGCATCATTCTTCTCAATGACCACATTTCAAATGCTTCAAGTTTGTTGATAGATGTTTTTTTCAAAGTCCACGTTTCCATCCCATAAAGCAAGATGGACCATATGTAGCACTTGACCATTCTGTAGCGTATTTCGAAATTTAGGTTTTGATTACAGAGGTTTTTGATTACTTAGGTTTTGATTACATAAACAAAAACGTTTATTTAAATTTAAGTACTAGAAGTTCTCTGAAAATATCATGGACAGAATACGTCACAAACAAAGAGGTTCTGCGAAGGATGAACAAAGAAATGGAAATTTTAAATACAATAAAAACAAGAAAATTAGAATATCTCGGACATATTACACGTGGAGAGAAATACACCTTACTCCAACTGATTATGCAGGAAAAGATCCAAGGAAAGAGAAGCATGGGGAGGCGTAGAATGTCATGGCTGCGCAACCTGAGAGAGTGGTACGGATGTACATAAAATGAACTTTTTAGAGCAGCCGACTCAAAAGTCCGAATAGCTATGATGATTGCCGACCTCCACCGCGGAGATGGCACTTGAAGAGAAAGAAGACTAGAATACACCAGAAAGGACATATTTAACTAGATTTTGAACTTTCGTCTAATACAGTTTTTACGTATATTTATAACCGGATAAAATATTAATTTAAATTTTTTTAGTAGATCAAATAGATTGTTATTTTTTATATCCCAGTAAACATATTTACCTTTCTAAAAGAGATATTGGTTCATGTTATAAGTTAAAATTTAAATTAATTAAAGGCTTTATCAGCCAAACGCTACCCTAATTCAAGTTCGGTTTAAAGTTTGTATCGCCAAGAATTAATTTATTAAAACTTTACCGTGTTCAATATTCAGCAGCTTGCCTCGGGTAAAACAAACTCATAATTTTAAATATGCCGTAAACGCCACGGTCGCTCCCACAACAATGCATCAACAAAACAGAAGTTCTTTTAAAATTGAAAATGTCGTAACCCTTAGACTAGAAGCTTCTTCTCGGTAAAATTTCTCTTTTTGAATAAATTCTCTTAGGTCTGCTGCATTATTTTTATTACTGTAAACACGTCGCTTCTGTTGGTTTACTTGAATATATAATTTAATTTTTATAGTGGTTTCTTTTGAGTTAAGCCCTCATTCCGTTCTTTTAGTAATATTATAATAGTTTCATAATAAAAATATTATCCGAAGAGAGATTTTTAATATTTATTACATTTATACCAATAAATTTCAAAGTCAAACAGAAAACAGCGACAACAAAAATAAACATCTTACAACTGAAGAACCCTAAACAGAAAAAAGAAATAAGTATCAAGCTTGAGGAAGAAATAAAAACGATCGAAAACTTGGTACAGACAGACATTAAAGTAATATGGACTGCTCTAAAAACAAAAATAACAAAGATACAAGAAGAAGACATCGGGTTTATAAAACACAACAAAAAACAAGAATAGATAACGCAAGAGATCATGCACCTCATGGACGTAAGACGAAAACAAGCCCAATAGAATACAAGCGAATCAACAAAATCATTAGAAAGAAGTGCATGGAGGCGAAAGAAAACTGGATGTCAACAAAATGCCTAGAAATCGAACAACTTAAAGAAAAATACGACACCTTTAATATTCATCAAAAGTAAAAGAAATGACAGGTAGACACAAGAAAAGACAAGCAACGATATTAAAAAATGATAATAACAAAATAATTATGGGTACAAAAGATAAACTAGGGAGATGAAAAGAATACACACAAACCCTTTTTGACGACGATAGACCTTGTTCTCCACCGTCCACGGATAATCAAATACATGAAAAAAGCCCAGAAATAACCAAAGAAGAAGTGATCCAAGCAGTAAAATCTCAGAAAGATGGAAAAGCCACCGGTCCAGACAATATCAATGTCGAAATACTTAAATTAATTGCAGATAACGAAAGTAAAAGCCTAGACGTAATAACAGCACTATTCAATAAGATACATGACACAGGTAAAATACCAACATACTGGCTAAAATCAACATTCGTAGCATTACCAAAAAAATCGAATTCCCACAATGCGATGATTATCGAATATTAAGCTAGATGTCCTATATCCTTTAAACATTTCTCAGAATTATTCATACACGAATTTACAAGAAATGCGAGTTCCAGATGAGTGACACTCAATTCGGATTTCGAAACGGATTGGAAACACGAGAGGCTCTTTTTGCTTTAAATGTGTTAACGCAACGATGCAGAGACATAATTGTAGATGTATACGCATGTTTTATTGACAATCGAAAAGCATTTGACTGCGTTAACCATCAAAAGATGATCGAAATTCTGAGAACAACTGGAGTTGACGAACAAGACTTATCTCGATTTATCTCAGAACTATACTGGCACCAAACGGCAACAATTGAAATAGAGCACACAACATCCTAAGATATACAAATCCGACGAGGAGTGAGACAGGGTTGCGTCTTATGAACGCTACTGTTTAATTTGTATTCGGAGTCTATATTCAGAGAAGCATTAGACGAGGTCCAAGGCGGAATTAAGATTAACGGAATCAACATACTAAACGTTTCCAAAACTAAAACTTTAACACCAACAAACGTTCATGTGTATGCCAAGGGTCAAATAATAGAACAGGTAAATTCCATAAAATATTTGGGAGCAAATATCAATAGTCAGTGTAATCCAAAAAAAGAAATCCTATCAAGAATCGAACAAGCAAGGAAAGCATGCATGAGCATGAAAACATTTTTTACAAGATCAGACCCTTAGTCTGCAGCTTAGAATCCGAATGATCAGATGTTAAGTTTTTTCTGTCTTAGTGTATGGCTGTGAAAGTTGGACAATAGACTCTGAAATAGAAAAAATGATAGATGCCTTTAAGATGTATATATACAGACGAATGTTGAGTATTCCATGGGTACAAAGAGTTACTAATATTGAGGTACTTCGTCGCATGTGTAAATAAAAAGAATTACTAAGAATAATCAAAGAGAGAAAAATGCAATACTTGGGTCATGTGTTGAGAGGTGAAAGATACGAATTACTTCAAGTTATACTGAAAGGAAAAGTACAGGGTAAAAGATCAGTAGGAAGGCGCCAGAACTCGTTGCTGAAAGACCTGACGAGATGGTTCGACCGCTCATCCGCAGAAATCTTTCGCGCAGCAGTTTCCAAAACTACAATTGCCATTTGGATCGCCAACCTTCGAAAGGAGACAGCGTCATGAGAAGAGAAGAATAATAAATGGTTTATGCGTCTTCAAGCAAATAAGTACGTTCTTATATATTATGCATATATTAAAGCAAATGTTTTATATTTTATGCTTCAATTAAGCGCTTTCTATCTTTAAATTTAAGTAAAAACAGTCTGTGTAACACATCAAAATTTATTAGTCGTATAAAAGGCATCTCGATGCCATTATGTATCACTGGGTGAATCGCATCCAAGGTGTCCAATTTTCCATGACTCTGGCTCATAGATTTGACTGAAAGCATAAAGTTATGTTGGATTTGAGGGCCTCTGTGATTTGTGGCACGAAAAAAACTAAAACTGTGTAGCATCGTACAATCTTGGTGACCAGTTTACATAACCTTCACGTGAAACAACCATTCCTTCAAATATCTCGTACAAAATGTCCAATGTGGCATAAGCTACGTGCCACAAAGCAAAGTTGGAAAAACAGTTGTTAATCATCGACCCATAACGCTCGTCGTTAACGCTGATAGTCAGGCCAACGTAGTTCTTAAAAAAATATGGATCAATGACTCCCACCCAAAATACACATCAAATAGTGACTTTTTTGGGATGCATTAGATGCTTTTGAAAAAGCACGTGCATCATTCATTAAACTTAAAAAGTTTTATATGTTGTCGGGATATAAGGTTAGAACTACGCCTGAGAATGCTTCGATGTTACGTGTTCTCTACTCTTCTTTATGGCTTGGAAGCGTGGACACTAAAACAAGTCCATCTGAATAAGTTGGCTGCCTTTGAATTTTGGTGTTACAGAAGAATCCTACGAATATCATGGATTCAAAGAATGTCAAACCTGAAAGTAACTAGAAGGATAGGAAATGAGGCGGAAATAATATTAATTATCAAAAGACGAAAACTTGAGTACTTAGGACGTGTGATTAGAGGGCAAAAATACGCATTGTTACAACTTATTATGCAAGGCAAAATCCAAGGAAAGCGAAATGTCGGAAGACGAAGAATATCCTGGCTTAACAACTTAAGGAAATGGTTTGAATGCAGTAGTGCAGAACTTTTTATAGCGGCAGTCAACAGAGTCCGCATAGCCATGATAATTTCCAACATTCGATGGAAGATGGAACTTAAAGAAGAAGAAGACGCTTTTGTGCCTCACATGGATTGGCATTGTTAACAATAATTGTCAACAATAATTGTCAACAATTCGTAAAATCAACAATCGTCTTTGTTGACTTAGTCATTCATTCAAAATTATGCCTTTTTTCCGAAGATTAGAACCCATCCAGCGAACAACATAATTGTCTATAGACTTTTACCTTGAGCTCCTGGTTCAATTAAATTTCGTACGAGTGCAGGACCAAGTCACGACAGCAAATTTTAAAATTTGTGGTATGCAAATGGCTGACTTCTTGTGAGCAACATGAAACTGTCTTCGATTCTTTTACAAATTTTCCCGGACAATGGCGATATTTTTGAAAAAGGTTGAGTCTAGTTGACGTTCGGGCCTTGGTTGATTATTTACTAAATCGGTGAACTCAAATTTATCCACAACACTGCGAATAGTCCTCTCGATAGGACGATTATGGGGACCGTAAATGGGCGAATCGCCAACTTTGCCTGAACAAAACAGTCATTTTAATAAAACAGTGTTATCACTTGCATATATTGTTGTAGATTATTTATCCATGTAAATTTGGCAAAATAGACTGAATAAATCACTACAGTTATACAGTTATAATTATGTTAATGGTTATATTACTGAATAGATGATTGAATAACCTTTCTAATGAGCTAGCACACAACATCTATTCTCATTTAAAAAAATATCAATTACCTCATCACGCCTAGATGGATGACGTCACTAGTGTGATATATATGTATATATATATATATATATATATATATATATATATATAAATATATATTAATATATATATATATATATATATATATATATATACACTTTGATCAAATAATAGGCAGATATAAGCACAGTTTATTAATTAAATCTTGCCCAAGTACTTTCGCTTCCTAGAGCATCTTCAGGGGCATTTCGTCAATATTGGCCTATTCAACAAATATGGAATGTTATAAACATAAAATTGTACATTACACTACAATACACAAGGACAAACAGTTACAAGGACAAAAAATTAAAAAAAAATTAGTTTTTTATGATAATAATTAGTGGGCCTGCGTAGCGCAAGCGGTAGGATGCTTGCCTCGCAACGCCGGTGGTCCAGAGTTCGAATCCTACCGCCGGCAAAGAACAACTAGACATTTTAAAAAATGTCTATAGGCCCCAGGTCGACTCAGCCTGAATAAAATGAGTACCTTGGGTAAAACCAGGGGTAATAATAGGCGGTTGAAGCGTAGCACTGGCCATGTTACCTTCCTTGTATACCGTAGGCCCTAGATATAGCAGACTACCCTGCTATACTACCAAAGCCGCGAAGCGGTATAAAACGGGAGACTATTATATTAGTTTTTTTTGTATATTTTCTTCTTAATGCTTCTGCATACATTGAATTTTATCAAAAATTTTAACAGTATTTCGTTTTACTTTACTAATATTCCATTAGCAAATAAAGAAGTGTTAAGAAAAGTTAGACATGACAGAAAGTTTATGAACACAATTAACATTAAAAAACCATCGTATCTGGGCCACATACATTAAAACGATAAATACTCTCTTATGCACGTCATCATGCAAGGAAGAGTAGATGGAAGAAAAGGCTTAGAAAGAAGAAATCTTGGCTAAGGAATATTAGAGATTGGACTAACCTTCGTTAGAAGACGGCATAATAAGAAGAATATGCCAATTTGTATGTGTGAGTTACTGACCAGATGTAAATAAGTGAATTTGCATTGCAGCCCAAAAATATAAAGGATTTATTATCTTTTTGAATTAGCCAGTAAGTAGGCTGGTTCAGTAGCATCTAACATAATCTAATATTTAACTGATTTATGACATTTTTTCAAAAAGAAAACAATACGGAAAGCAACGTAATCATCGATATCCATAAATTAAAATATTATTCCTCTCTGAGATCTATACTCCATCCAGAACAATGTATATATTCTTCTATTAACACTCTCACTATTTTCATTAGCACGCACAATTCTTAATTATTACATTCATTTATTCATGTAATTTTTTCAAACTATATGATAACGAACTTGTTCTATAATTTAGACCGGCTCTGATTTTCTCTTTACGTCTACTCCTTTGATATTCATGTTTCATAGACATTGTAACTAAAACTTTCCAGCAAATTTTCACTTTGTGCTTGTAATTTACCTGATCAGATGCATTGTTTTATTCTACTAAATGGCTACTGTTGTATATTTGATAAACTGCATACACCGCCAAAAATTGTGTGACCTTCTTAAGTTTCAAATATACCTAATCTAATTATTTTCATACTCTGACGATATCTTCATTTTGTTTAGAATCAAACAATAACACATTATATATGTATATATATATATATATATATATATATATATACATACATATAATAAACCAGAATTATTTCCTGATAACGTAAGGAAGTAAACGTTAAATATTGGATTTGCAGCAATAAAAAATGAAACGTGTACTCTTATAAATTTTTAATCCAAGCTTTCGGACAACGGACTGATATTTCAGACATAATAAAAGCCGGTAGGAATGTAATAAGGAGATGTAGCAATACAGGAAACAATAACCTAGAATAAAATATAAAAAAAACCTAATAAGTATAAAAAATGAAGAAAAAGAACGTAGCTAAAAACGAAAAACTCGTAGATGTTAAATAAATATCCAATAAAACATTGTATAATTAAACTGAATATACGAAAACACCGACAGAAGACACATTAATAAAAGCCGGTAGGAATGTTATAAGGAGATGTAGCAATACAGAAAACAATAACCTAGAATAAAATATAAAAACACCTAAAAAGTATAAAAAATGAAGAAAAAATGTCTGTTTCATATCAGAGACACACACCAACATTGGCTAATGTTGGAGAATCAGATGCTTTATCACTTCATTCTAGTGTTCCACCTTGGTCTGTCTCTCAGAGTTCTCTCATTACATCTAACATTTATTGTTCTTTGCCTTTTTTCCCTCAATTTACTTACGGCATGTTAAGGCTTTTACGGAATGTACCTGTTAAGATTAGGGTAAAGAATGTCAGGTCCATAGGAAACAAAATTCTCCAACACTAAGACTCCTTTATCTAAACAGCAAAAAACCAATGTAGTCTATAGAGTCCCTTGTCAGAATTGTGAATTGACCTACATTAAGCAAACTGGTCGTTCCCAAACAGTCATTAACTATAAATAGGCGTAATGATATTGACCATCTCAGTGAAATTTATCATTCACTCATTTTGCACAAAAAGTAGATGTCTGATTTCCACTAACAACTTGATCTGTTTTCCTGCTTTTTTTCTGGGAAATTAATTTGTGAGTTGATTGCCCCCTTTTTTTGCTTTACTTCCACTTTTTTCATAGTTGTTACGGTAAAAACACTTTAGATCTGCCTGTCTTTAATGGCCAGGTCAGTTTTCTCTATCTCAACTGTAAATTGTTTTGAGACAGTCATCTAATAGTACCTATCATTAATTGAAATCATAATTTCATTCTTTCTTATTAAAATAATCTTAATACTGAAAATAGTCTTTTTTTTAAGCCAGACATCATTAAGGAAACCCGACCCTTTTTGTTCTTTGGATGAGTACAATACTTAGATTGATGTATTGTTTTACACTTCATAAAATATATTGTGTGTCACGGTCTTCAACTTGTAAACATTCTACTGATTTTACACAATCACTAGTTATCTCCCTTTTATATATATAACACCATATATTAAAAATTATTACTATTTTCATTGGATGATGGACAAAGTGGGTGCTTATCAATTCCTTTACATTTGTTTTCGTGAATGTTCTAGTTTATTTCTTGTTGGGCAACACTAATTATATAAAATTATATAAAATTAAATCAAATGATATGACTTTCCTCTTCATCATCATCATCATCATTCAATCTTCGCTTATCAACTGCTGGACATAGATCACTCTCATAATTTTCCATTTATTTCGATCTTGTGCCTCTTGCATCCAATTCCTATGATAACGTTTTAGATCGTCAGTCCAACGTGTCGGTGGACGACTTCTGCTTCGGTAGGCATCATCTCTTGGTCTCCATTCCAGTATCCGCTTTGTCCATCTATTATTTATCATTCGAGTGATTGTCTCGTAGTGAAACGCCAAACATACCATCACCCTTTGACACACACGGATCTTTTGAACGGTTCTTCTTGTCATGGTTAACGTTTCCGCACCGTAAGTTAACACTGGCAAAACACACTGATTAAACGTTTTTCTTTTAAGGCATATTGGTATACCAGACGATTTGAAAATATGGTTCAGCTTGCCGAAGGCTGCCCAAGTCAGTCTTATACGACGGAGAAGCTCAACGGTTTGGTTATCTTTTTCTATGCGAATCTCATGACCTAGGTATTTATAGGCCATTACCTGGTCTATACTTTCCTCGTATCTGCTATAAAATATTACTTATTTGATAAATTCAAATCACTTAATAACAAATAAATTTAATTGTATGAATCAATACAATTAATATTATAATTAAAGACATCTTTTTTCTTTTGCACATTGTAAAAAACGTGTTGCTGAATTTGCTTTATTTCTGTATAACTCCGAATTTCCTGATACTGCCGATAAAAGTTCTTTTGTATTTACAATCTGATTGACACACCCAAATCCGTCTCTGTTCGATTTTCCGAGCTTCATTCGTTGTTAAGTAGATTAATAGAATGCTTACCTGCCTTTCAGATTGATTTGTGGCAGGAAAAGAAGAGCAATTTTCTCTAAACACTGAATTGGAGTCAAGAAAAGGGAATTGCTAAATCGGAATAATTTCCAAAGTGAAAGGCGAAGAACAGCTAATTTTACTGAACTTTTTGCTTTACTTAATAAGCTTTTAGGATTAACAGTTTCAATCTCTTTAAGTTTAAGCTATTTTTAATTTTAGCTGATGTAATAACTGACAAATTAATTATTCATAAAACAAGGCGTTATTACGAAGCATCTAACTTTCTAAATAAAGTATAAAGTACATTAAACCTAATAAAAATAAAAATTGCTGCTAAAACATAAAGTTTTTCAAATTATCTGACTTTAACTTCGTAACAATTTGACAAGTCGTTATAAAAATAATAATAAAAATGATGTAACGTTAGAAATGTTGCATTAAAACATGAGGTTCAATTATAAATTTTTAATTTGTTTTCATTTCATACTTCTAATTCAACTTAATTCCACATTAACTTTTAATATAGTAGTTGTATACGTCCCATGTTTACCTTATGTCATTGTAGTCAAATGTTAATAAAGCTGTGGAAAAATTAAAAGGAACTACCCAAAATAATGTGATAACCACCAAGCAGAGCCCACAAATTAACGAAAATCGTCAACGCTCAATCAATCTCTGCTATTTTCCAATTATCTGGAAAGAGGTTAACACAATATTATGCTACCTAAAAGGGCAAACCACGCAGCAACCTAAACTCTTACAGGCAGATTTCTCTTCTAAACGATCTCGCTAAGGTCTTTAAGAGGATCCGTAAGGAAAAACTTTACCATATACAAGAAACATCATCCAATCTTTCCAATTCAGCTTAAGAGATCATTCTACCAACTCCTCGTTGACTAAAATCGTCTTCCACATCACTCAAAATCATTTATCACACTTAAAATTATTTATTACATCACACTTAAAATTATTTATCTCTAGTCTAGCTACCAGGATATATACGAGAGTATATGTTCAGTTTTTGAATCTCCAAGCTTATAATTATATTAAATATGATTTTTCAATGGACTTCCAGCAATATATTTAGGAGCTTAGAAGTGTTACTTGTGTGTTACTTTTAAAAGGAGTTTTCTTAATAAGAAAATAACCCCATTAAAATAATTTACTTATTTAATATAATTTGCTATACCCTTTAACCTAATTTAAACCTTAAAAGCTACTGTTACAATAAGTATTAGTGTCAAAAAAGCTCGACTAAAAGAATTTCTAAATACATTACTTATATCATTTGCTACACCCTTTAACCCAACTTAAATTTGAACTTAATTGCTTGAGTTTATACCACCTGCTCCGTTTTATATTGAGGAGACTTTAACCGCCATTACAGAAAGCAAAGGAATATGATCTTACTTGTAAATAACAATAAAGTTCCTTTCAAGTCAACTTAATTTTTTTACTCAACTAAGGTAAATATCATTTTAAATATATTTTGTTGTATAATATAAAAAATTTTCATTAGAAATTAGAAGTTAGAAAAACAAAAAAATTTAAAACTTTAATTAAAAATGATAGTCGTAGTTGTCTATTAAATTCATTGCTCAATAAAATACATGGTCACCGAAGTACCTGATCTAACAAATAAAATACAAAAATTTTGGACAAAAATGTATTTCTTTTTCAACATAATCTCCAGTTACACTTTTCCGAGCGATGTTCAATAAGTTCGACACCCTTTCTATAATAAGAACTTTTTTTTTCCTCAAAATATCTGTCGGTATCACGTTTTCATGGTTGGAAACTCTTTGATCACTAAGCTATTTTTCAAGTTTGCCAACAGAAAATAGTCTAAGTAGCTAAATCTGCAAAATACGGTGCATGAGGTAGAAATTCAAACCATATTTAATGGGTTTTGGTCATAGCAATGTAAGATTTGTTAGGTAGTGCATTGACTTAATGAAATAACACTTTATTCTTAGACAAATTTGGCCGTTTTTGCTTGAATTCCTCAATCACATGTTGCAATAAGTTCGCATAATACTCACCGTGGATAATTTTTTCTTTTTTAAGATAATCCACCTTGCCTGCAGATTAAACTGTCTTCGCCTTCTTTTGAACAGGTTTGTCCTTTTGAGTTTGTTCTTTCGATTTTCCTTTTGTCTCGGGTGTAAAGCCATGCTTACGAAACAGCAAAAAAATTCTGCTTCGTTGCTGTGAAACTTGTAATATATTTATTTGATTGATCAGTACGTTTTAACAAAAAAACATTATGGAGCGCCACATTATTTAGGAATATTTCAATAACATACTTCAGAATTTCGGTTTTATAGCTAAGATTAGGCCGATGGTTGTACACCGCCATAAACTCTATCGTGTTTATGATCATGTTAAAAGCAGAATAATTTTTCGTGAAATATGCTTCTAGTAGAATTTTATTCACGACACTTGTGCATTGTTGGAAAAGTTATTAATAATTTTCAGAAAATCGAGTTTTGAAGCTAGTTTTGCAATAATTAAGTAATAAATTAATATAAATAACATTACTACCCCTTATTTTAAAGAATTTTATATGATTTTCCAGTAAAATTGTCTCACTTTTCTATATACGTAACCTCAAAGTTGATCGCATGTGTTTGTTATGCTTGTGATTAATTTCCCTAATTAAACTAAAATAAGTGATTAAAAATAACTGTTTTCATACTAATGAAGATTGATAAAGATCTTTCATTGAAAGTTGTTAGTTTTATATATATTATTGCTGGGACTTTATTTTTCTGATTCAAAATTTTTGAGGTTATTTTGTTAAAATGAAGTCTTGTAATAAATGCTCAAAACTCATCAATGACGAACAAATAAAGAAAGCTCCTAGATGTGACAGCTGCCGTGTGGTTTTCCATTTGAAGGAGAAATGCTCAGGTCTTTGTGCAAGTGAGCAGGGAGCCATTGTCGTTCAAAAACGGATAATTTTGTTCTTCTGCGGAGACTCTATGCTTTCCTTTAAAAAAAATACTTGTTTTAACTAAGAAATTCATTCAGCTAGAGGAGCAAATCAAGTCTTTAAAGGAAGAGCTAGACGCAGTTAAGCAACAACAGCAGCAGTGCGTTGGTGGTACAACTAATGTGGAAACATTATTGCACGAGTTTGAGGATCGTGCTTAATAATCCGATGGTGTATGTCATCCCTAAATCAACAACTAATAATATTCAAGAAAGAATAATTGCTGATAACAGCGCACTTACTCTCATTTTCAACAACACTGGTCTTGCTCAGAACGATGTGGTGAAGATATTACGAGTGGGGCAGACATCTGATGGCAAAAACAGGCCAATAAAGGTGGTAACCAAACACCGACATTTAGTCATACATGCAATTAATAAACGCAATCGCATTGAGGATGGCATAAAAATAGGCTACGATAACACGAAACTTCAACAGAAACTATTTAAAACTGTTTTGACAGAGTTGCGTGCTCTAGAACAGAAGGGAGAATTTGACTTAATTATTAAATTTACAAAGGGGCTTCCGACAGTTGCTAAAAAAACTTCAAAACAGCAATCGCAATAAACAATATGTCTGTATATTATCAGAATCTTGGAGGAATACGTACCCGACTCAATAAACTTTGAACCTCTATCTTCCAATGCAACTATGATGTCATCATTCTGGTAGAAACTTGGCTTAATCAAGATTATTCAGATAATGAATTGTTAAACTCTGGCTACCACATTTTCAGATTGGATCGTAACTTAAGAACTAGCACTAAGCAGCGTGGAGGAGGAGTTTTAATTTTGTTACGAAACCATTTTAAAGCTAAACAACTCAAATCTGACATTAATAATGTTAAGCATCTGTTTGTTCAAGTGGATTATGAATCTGCATCAGTAATCTTGTGTGGAGTGTACATTCCTCCAAACTCATCAGAAGATATTTACCTTAGTCATTGCTTGGCAGTTAAGACTATTAAAAACAATAGGCCAGATGTACCTGTATATTTATTTGGCGACTACAATTTACCACTAGCTTTTTGGGCTTACTCAAATAAAGAGGGCTTCAAATATTATACCGAATCAACGTGAAGTATTTTTGGATCTCATTTTCCACAGTATTGAAGACTATCAGAAACTGTTAGTGTATGAGGCAGTGGACACTTTGCTTCCCAATAACTTTCATCATGTGGCAATTACTTGTGATCTTAGTTTTAATGGTAATGTTCAACAATTAGGTTATAATACTACATATTTTGACTATTGTAATGCAAATTTTGTCGGTCTAAATAATTATTTTTCTTCAGTTGACTGAAATATTGTTTTTGATGGTTCATATATTAATATCTCAGTAAATAATTTTTCTGAAGTTCTTTCTGAAGCAATATCACTCTTTGTTCCGAAAAAAATAGATAAACCTTCAAAATTTCTTCGATGGTTTTCTCCAGATTTAAAAAACTTGTTATTTCAAAAAAAAACTGCTCATGCTAGATTCAAACATACTCAGTAAGCAGCTGATTATAACTTATTTTCAGATCTTAGAACACAATGCAAAACATTAACAGATCAATGCTGCAGATCTTCTATCTCCAACATTGAGGAATCTGTTCACACAGACTCAAAACAATTTTGGAACCATATAATCTCTTTGAATAAAAGCCACGGAATTCCAAATGTAATGCATTTTTAATGTTGTCATATTTTAATGACGACGTGTTAGCTGAATCAACTGAGGAAATAGCAAACTTGTTTGCAAGCCATTTATCTAGTGTTTATCGCTCAGACAAAGTTAATTTAAGTAACTTCAATTTTAAAGTAAAAAATTCTGTTGACATTCTATTTATCCAATTTTCACTTTCTGAAGTCTTTGAGTCTATAAATGGTCTAAAGGATAAACTGAGTTATGGCCCTGATAATATTCCTACATATTTCTTAAAACGATGTGTCCTTAGTCTATTCAAACCTTTACATGTATTAATTAATTTATCTTTGAGACTACACACCTTCCCTAGTAAGTGGCGTGACAGTTATATAACTTCTATATTTAAAAACGGTGACAGAGACAATATAAAAAATTATAGACCTGTTGTTATGTTATAGACTTGATATTGTAGGAATCTCTTGATTAATGAGCAACATGGATTTTGGCAGGGTAAATGTACATCTATAAATCTTGTTTTGTATAGTGATTACATTATCACGGCTTTCGAGGATGGGTACCAAGTGGACTCCATCTATACTGATTTCTCGAAGGCCTTTCACATAGTAATCCATTCTTTACTCATCTTCAAATTAAGATGTATTGGCTTTCCTGAGTGGTTCCTTTCATGGTTAAGTAGTTATCTTGATGAAAGAATTCAGTTTGTTTTTATAAAGGGTTCACTTTAAATTCCTATCTTTGTCAGTTCAGGAGTCCCACAAGGTTCACATGTGGGTCCTCTTCTTTTAATTTGTTTATTAATGATATTTCTGAGCTAATTAAGGTTTGTCAGTTTGTCACTCTTTTCAATGACCAGTTAAATAAAGATAAGTATTTTGTTATATCCTTTAGTAAATCTAAAAATAATGTTGTGTTTGACTATCACATTAATACAAGCCTTCTATCAAGAGTGACTGAAATAAAAGATTAATTTGGGAGTGTTATTTGACAGTTAGTTGTCGTTTATCCCCCACATCGACAATTTGTCAAATAAAGTTTACCGAAAACTAGGTTTTATCACAAGAAACTCTCGAGATCTTTCAGTACCCACATATAGAATTTGATATCTTACTTTCGTCCGTAGCATCCTGTCTTATGCTTTTTTATATTATGGTCACCATACTATTTTGACCATATTCACACCCTTGAAAAAATTCAAAATAGGTTTCTCCGGATTTGTACTTATAGATTAAACTTAAGGAACATGTCTTCGGTAGAACTAAAGTCAAGGCTAAATATCAGTTCCTTAGAAGACTACAGAACTAAATGTGATCTAGTTTTTCTCCATAAACTACTTGACCATACCACTGACTTTTCTGATTTATTAAGTCTTATCAACTTTAGATGTAACACTAGAATTCTTACAGACATGCCTTTGTTTTCTATAAAACACTATCACACTAACTATGGCAAATTCTCTCATATTAACAGGATTCAGATCCTGGGAAATGACTTTAGCCAATCTCATGATCTGGTGGATATAAAATATGTAAGATTTAAGCACTTTTTGACTGAGTATGTTAGGAATCAAAGATGAGTGACATTTAACATTTAACTTAAAGTATTCATTTAATTTCATTTTATTAAGATTATTTTATTTTATTTTATTAAGATCTTCAGGAAATTTAATTTAATTTACTTAATTTAATCATTTGTTTAACAATAATTATTTAATCATTATTTAATACGTAGTTTTAGTATGTGCTTGTATTATGGTTTTCATATTTTGTTTTTGTTAAATTTTGTAAAATGGGGACATCCCGTAAATAAATAAATAAATATAATTTACCGATTTTTACTTTTTTTATTGAAAATCAAATGGCGATCTTACATTGTTTATAAGTAAAAAATGACGTTCATTCTTTTGCATACTTTGTTTATTGATATCACCAAACTTTATCAAAAACAGTTAGTTAGTTGATCTACAACTAAACTTCGCGTCTTCGCTGACCCATGCATTTATATGATCACTTGAGATATTTGAGTGACTGAGAAAGAGAAGGGATTATGTCACAAACAATTTTTTTTGAGTAATTAAAGGTTTTACTAGACTGAGCTTAAAACACACTACATGTCATTTTAAATAAATATAAAAATTATATTATCAATAATTATATACCAAAATAGCTGGGAAAATTGTCGAAAAAAAATTTTTTTATGTAAAAAAGATATAAAATATTGATAATAAACATTTAATTGATAATATTTTTATTCAAGCTCTGGTGGGACTCTTCCCATGTTATCGAGTCTTAGGTGACTTTGTACGTCGGTGTATCTCCCAAAAATTTTCGCACGGACGTCGAAAGTAGCACAGCTTTCTGCATAATCTTATATAGATGTTCATTTTGACCCAGCTTTTTTATGTTTTCTAGGAGATTCTTCTGGATGACTCCAGTGGTAGAAAGAATAATAGGTATCGTCTGGGTACTTTCCATTCTCCATTTTCTCCTTATTTGTATTTCCAGATCTCTGTACTTGGCGATCTTTTCGTTGTACTTAACACGTAGATTATTGTTGTTAGGTATCGCCACATAGATTAGCGTTGTTTGTCTTGTTAGTTTATTAACTAGCACGAGATCTGGTCTATAATGTGCTACAGTTTGGTCTGTGAGCACAGTGCGATCCCAGTATAGCTTGTAGTTGTCATTCTCAAGCATACTCTCAGAAACGTATTGATAATATGGGAGATGGTTTGTTTGTAGAAGTCCCAGTTTAAAAGCTATCTCTTGGTAGAGGATCTTCCCTACTGAGTCATGCCGTTTCTTATATTCAGTTGCAGCAAATGCCTGGCAGCCCCCGGTAAGATGTTGTAGGTATAGTTTCTTGGGCTTGAAATCCATCAGCATTTGTCGTTTTGGACCTGAGTGTCTTTGACGATATATTTTAGGTAATTTTTGATTGGTATAATCTAATCCTGAATGGCGAGTAATGAACCTTCTGTTTCAGGGAACATCTTTCCTGATGTCAGCCAATAGTTCGACGCTATATTGTCGACATAGTCTTGAATGACTTCATTCGGATGTCGCCCGTGCAGAGGTTTACCCATCCAGATGCGTATTTTTTCGTTCTTAGTAAGATGGTCTGTCATTCTAAGTTTGATCGGTTTTGTGTCATCTACTGCACACATCGCGCGATGAAGAATAGATGTCTCCGCCTGCACCTAAAAAATAAGTTCGTAAATTAGTAGTAATCTGTTTTTCGAATTGCTCGCTTATATCAATAAGTCCTTGTCCTCCTAAATACCTCGGTAATGTCGTTCTTCTACTGCACTTCGAGGATGCTGTTTTTGTGCCTTTGTGAGGTGTGTTCGTACTTTTCGCTGAAGAGTTTCTATATGTTTTAGTCCACTTAATAATCCCAAATAAGTAGTTAAGCGCGGAAAATGCATAGGTGTTCAATGCCAAATTTATACTATTAAGATGTGAGCGGAGTAGCTGTTTAACTCTTCGTATGAACTCTGATGTTAATTTGAGTTTCATTTGTTTATTTGTCTAACCTAAAGTGCATACTGAAAAAGTTTCTACAGTTTTTAGCATTTGGTCTAAGTGATTTCGAGTGGAAGCCATTAGTTTCAAATCATCCATATACAACAGATGATTAAGCTTCGCCACTACAGTATTGTTGTTTTTAATGTTAAAACCTGAATCAGTGAAGGTCAATATCTGGAATAGTGGGTTCATCGCTAGACAGAACCACAATGGACTCAGCGAGTCTCCTTGGAATAAGCCGCGGGTAATTGCGATATTGTACGTTTCGATATTGATTTCACCAGGTATTTGGAGGTGAATTTTAGTCTTCCAATCTGTCAATATATGTCTTTAAAAGGTCACTATATTATCAACGACTTTATATATTCTTAACATATCTACCAGCCATTCATGTGGCACTGAGTCAAAGGCTTTCTTATAGTCAATAAAGGCAGTGAAGAGGTTCCTTTTTTTGATGTATGCCTGGTTAGAAATGACTAGAATCCTTAGCGCATCCTTTCTGTTGAGGTTCTATGATATTGTTGAGAGCGCAGTGTTGGTAGGTACGCTGGGCTACACAGGATGTGACCAATTTATACATAGTTAAGACACGTAATTGGCCGGTACTTGGCTGAATCTTAAGTATTATTTTGATCCTTAGGTATTAAATAAGTTGTTTTCTGAGTTAGGAATGATGGTATTTCCTGCGGATTAGAAATAGCACGATTAATTAGTGTTGACAAGCACTCATGACCACTCCAGAACTTCTTAAGCCAGACGTTTTGGACTCCATCTGGTCCAGGAGATTTCCATTTATGAAGCTCTTTGATGATAATAGAGACTTCTTCTGTGGTGAAGGGTTCGTAGACAGCTGTACGGTAGTGTTGATAGCTGTGCGTCGTATCTTCTATCCATCCACCATTGGTGTTAAGAGCAGCTGGTGTGGAAAGTTGATTTTCCCAAAACTCCTGAATTTTTAAAATTATTAATATTATTATTAGTTTAACAATATTTATTAAAAGCGGAAATATAATAACAATTCATTTTATTTTTAATTATTTGTCTTCGTATTCTTATGTAGTTTTATTTAGTTTATTTTTTAAAGCAAACTTCTTACTCTCCAAGCATTTCCTTAAACGCTCTATTTTTTAAATTAGAAAATAATTCTCTATACACTTTTCTATAAAACCAGGAAACAATTTTACTTGACGGAAAAATCTTTTGATGCCGCTTTAAATCACGTTCCTGCGTTTTCGTCTATTATACAAACTCAATTTCTTGAGAGTGGAAAAACTCAATTATGGCAACCATATTCAAGAAACGGTCTGAGTTCGCGTAACTTAAGTTTTTTGAAAAAATTAGTATGTTGCTCAGGTTTTATTAAAAATGCGTACTTCTCACTTTTTATCCCAAACCTTTCTTAAATTCCATTTGAATAACAATGTATAAAGAAACTCTATTATATAAAATTGGAAACTAATAATAATTTTTATTGTAGTTCTATGTTCTATGGTAAACTGGGTATTGGGGTAGATTTGGTTGATTTTTAAAAGTAATTGATCAGCTAAGTTAGAGTTAGCTGATAAGAAGACTAAACAGTCATCAACGCAGTGAAACCAATGGAATATTTCCAGATTTTTTGTCATCTGTGTGGATTCTAAATGATCCATAAATACATCAGCTAGAAGAGCAGAGAGACAGATACCAATGTCTAAACCATCAGGTTGTCTGGAATGTTTATTGCTGAAAACAAGAAATTCTTGATCTAAGCAAGTTTGTAATAGTTGGATAGATAACGGAGTAGTAAACAAGGTAACGAAATTGGCTCTTAGAAGAGCGTGAACCAGATTAATTGTTTCTTGTATAGTGATAGAAGTTAATAGATTCCTGATATCAAATTAAAGCATAGTAATGTTAAGGCGAAAAATTAATTGTTGTAGGTCGTAGGTCAAGATGACTGGTGTTTTTTACTGAGAAACGAGGTGTAAAGTTTATCATGTTGTTAATGAGATTCAGTATAAATTTTGATAAAATGGAAACTGAAGTGTTAATAAAACTAACAAATGGACGACTAAGAATGCTTTTATTATGTATCTTGGGTTAACCATACAGTCTGGGTGTTAATAGGTTACTTCTTCTTCTTCTAGTTCCATGACCGTTATCGATCGTTGGATATTATGTCGCTACCATATTTGCTCTCGTGACTTTATTGACAGCAGCTCTAAATTACGATGTAGTTGATTTTCCGTACCACTGTCTTAGATTTTTCAGCCATGATGTTCTTCTACCAGGACCACGTCTACCTTGGATTTTTCCCTGAATGATCAGATGTAAAAACTTATATTTTTCAGGGTGTCATATAATGTGACCGAAGTATTCCAGCTTACGTCTTTTTATTATATTAACCAGTTGTGTTGTTTGGTTTAGACGTCTAAGAACCTTCTCATTTCTGACTTTGTCTACCTAGCTTATTCGTAGTAGTCGTCTATATAACCACATCTCAAAGGCTTCCAAGCATTTAAGCATCGCCTCACTTAGGGTCCATGCTTCCACTGCATAGAGTAGCACTGGAAAAATATAGAAATCTGTCATTCGCACGCAAATTTCAATACTGAGATCGTGGCTGCAAAGTAATAGTAGACTTTTTCAATAAATGTATGTGTGGAGACCAGGAAATTCCTAAAGATTGGAATAAATCTTATATAAGCTCCATATTTAAGAGAGGGAATAAAAGAGACTGTTCCAATTATAGAGGTATTAGTGTGACGAGCTCTGTGGGATGGTTGTACGGCAGAATATTAAAGAAGAGGGTTGAAAGACAGATACAAAATATTGAAGAACAAAGCGGCTTTCGTACCGGGAGATCCTGCCTTGATAATATATTTATCCTACGACAAATAATTGAAAAGCGTGTGAAAAGAAGTAGAGAGACCCATTTGGTATTTATAGACCTTGAGAAAGCATATGATAGTGTCCCGTTAAAGAAAATGTTTGAGGTCCTCGAAAGGTCCGGATTGGATTCGACGTATCTCCGAGTGATATATAAATTGTACGAAAATGCAGTTAGTTGTGTAAAAATTGGAACCAGAACCTCAAACGAATTTAAAGTCACCCAAGGCCTAAAGCGAGGATGCTGTTTGTCACCGACACTCTTTAAAATATTCGTTAAAATATTTAAAACGTCCAAGAAGCATTGAGAAATTGGAGAAATAAATGTAGATTTATGGGCATCGAAGTGGGACAAGAAACTCTGTATACATTGTTGTTTGCAGATGATCAGGTAGTGGTTGCAACCGATGAGGAAGATATAAATTATATGAATCGAAAATTATTTGAGGAATATGCCAAATGGGGACTTACTGTAAACATAAGCAAAACAGAATATTTAAAAATTGGAGGAGATACTACAGATCTGAGGCTTGAAAACGCAATAATAAAAGGCTGCAACCAGTATAAATATCTAGGAAGCACCATATAAGCAGATGGCAGAGCTAAGATATATGTACAAAACCGAATAACCCAAGGGAAAAAATGCATCCGAATACTGAATTCATTACTGTGGTCTAATAAAATAAAGATGCATACCAAACTTCGCATATACAGGGCAATTGTAGAAGCATTTACCACATATGGTGCCGAATGTTGGACGATGACAAAGAATGAACGAGATAAAGTAGACGTTGTGGAAATGGATTATCTTAGAAGGTCATGTCGAGTATCGAGAATGGGAAGAATCAGGAATGAGGAAATACGAAACCGTACAGGAATTAGAGATACTCTTTCAGATAGAATACAAGGAATCAAATTCCTGGAAAAGAGAAATTACAAAAACAATGCAATCTAGAGGCTTAGAAGAGGGAGATTGGAGAGATAAGAAAAGATGGAGGCTGAAATGCGGGAAGCGGCAATCGCCGTAGGACCCCCGTTATATGATGATGATGGGGTTACTGTCGACTTTATGGTATGGGGTATTATGGTCAGAGAAAAAATCTGTAAAATTTCTGATATTGTCCTTTAATTTAGTTATGACCTTTTTTTTGAGGGATCTATCGGAGGTAATGTTGTTATTAGAAAGAAAATCGGAGACTTTATCACTATGTCTAAGGTTTGATCTAAGATCGCTAGACAGTTTCCCTAATTGCATTTGCTGATAATTAGATTATTGGAATTTACTTTGTTTTTGATATATTTAGTAGTAATGAGATGATTGTTGATGATTATTATAAGAGAACTGAGGAAAATAAGGTGTGAAATGTGTATTTTGGGAAGTGGAACGTAAGCTAAAGGATAATAATATATTAGTATTATTGAATGCTAAAGAATTAGAAAAAGAAACATTTTTGTTTCTAAATTTGTTGCTGTTGTAGAAACAGGAGTTCCTTATTGATATTTTTTTATATACAAGGAAAAAAAGATTTTGGATGATAATATCTAGCTAAATAGTAAAGGTTTTTTCGAAAACCTGTTAATGGATGGAGTATTTATGGCCTGGATTCAATAGATCCAGTAGCTCCAACAATATTCCATAACGTAGCTCGAAAAGGTTCTTTTATATTAATAAACCTTTAAGAAAAGATTTTTTAAATATGATTTTGGTGATTTACGGTATACTGCCGAATACGAATTAATTTTTATTGTGCATTTGAGTTTTAAATGTAATGATTACATAAAACTCATCATCATCATGCAACTTCTTCTGTCCACTTCTGGACATAGGTCTCTCCCATTTTTCGCTACTTTTCACGGTTCTGTGCTTCTTGTTGCCATTTATTGGATATTCGTCTAATGTCGTCCATCCGGTGTGTTGGTGGTCGTCCTCTGGTGCGTTTTTGTTCTCAGAAAATTAGTTTTCTGGTCCATCTTGTGTCTTTTAGTCTCGCTATGTGACCTGCCCAATTCCATTTTAGCTTGGCTATACGTTCGACGACATCACTGATACCTGTTCCTTTCCTTAAGTCTTCATTACTTATTTTGTCTTTTTTTGTCACGCCGAGAATTGATCTTTCCATGTGCCTTTGTACCACTCGCATTTTTAGTGCTGTTGTTTTTGTGAGCGTGAGAGTTTCTGCTCCGTATGTCATAATACTAGCTTCCGTTTCATAGCTATCGGGAAAAACTGAATATGTAATAAATATGTAATATAAAACTAAATATGTAATACTATTAATACACCATTGTAACGTCTTATACTTTATAATGTGTCAGGTTACGACCGTAGGCATTTCAATATTCATTGATCTTATACTGTGAGTAGATTGTAGTGCCATTATATTATATCGATCAAAAAACACCTGTTTGTAATTTGTTCCAAATATATCCAAGTCTATATTTTGAAATAAAATGTTAAGTATGTTTCAACCATTCTTATTATAAAATTGAATCTAGTTGTCTAAACAAACATTTACAAGAAAAACAAACCATTTCATCTTGTGCCAGTAAATAAAAAGTATATTTTAATTATTCTGTAAACCACCAATCTTACATTTTCCTACACACACAGTATAAAAGTTTCGTACAAGGGAACCTAAAAATAAGATCCAATAAAAGCAAGACCTCGAGGTGGAAGTGGAGTGTCTTCATTACAAATTAATTTTACAAGAAGGGTTTTCAGCGCCAGATTCCAATATCGATTCATCGTTGATGGTTTAATGTACTTTCTCTTAGTTTACTTAGTAAAAATTTCTTAGCGTGAATGATTTTGTTAAATCAAATATTTACAGGAAAATTATCGACATATATATATATATATATATATATATATATATATATATATATATATATATATATATATATATATAGTAAACTCTTAAATATTGGGGAAATCTGCAAGAAATACTCTAATGTGTATCAATTGTTTCGCCGAACGTTTTTGCCAAAGAGAATAAATTTGGCTTCTTCAGGGCTGAAAGAGAATAAATTATAATTAGCTACCATATATTATCTATTAAAACATTATTGATCTTACCGTAACTTAGAATTGTAGAGTTAGAATATTAAAAAACTTTGCTAGTAACATAGTGGTGTTTTTTGTTACTATGTGCAAAAAAAAGTTTTTTATAAGGATTGAAATGTATGGTAGCTTCGAACTTGACACGTAAAGGCTTACCCAAGGTTAATCGAAAAACCCAATGCAACTACATTTAAAAGGAGGTAATTCTTTGAATTGTCGGCAATAACTAAATTTTTGATTTTTAGATAGTTAAAAGTGAGGTTCTGTTTAAGCCAGAACGCAAGCGCTGACAACTTCAGTAGGTCGTATGAATCTTTATGTCGTTAAGGTTCATTGGTAAAAAACGAATGAATTTAAATCCCAGTAAAGGGAAATATTATTTTGATTTTCTTTATTTAATTATATTATATTGTTCATGTATTATTGAATCTTATTGAGACGTATCTAAGAAAAGCAAGGGAATGTTATATATTTTTTGTTAATGAAAATTAATTATAAAGGTATGTTAGTTGTTAATGGATATATCACAGATAACTAACTTGACTGATATATCCATTAACAACTAACATACCTTTATAATTAATTTTCATTAACAAAAAATATATAACATTCCCTTGCTTTTCTTAGATACGTCTCAATAAGATTCAATAATACATGAACAATATAATATAATTAAATAAAGAAAATCAAAATAATATTTCCCTTTACTGGGATTTAAATTCATTCGTTTTTTACCAATGAACCTTAACGACATAAAGATTCATACGACCTACTGAAGTTGTCAGCGCTTGCGTTCTGGCTTAAACAGAACCTCACTTTTAACTATCTAAAAATCAAAAATTTAGTTATTGCCGACAAATCAAAGAATTACCTCCTTTTAAATGTAGTTGCATTGGGTTTTTCGATTAACCTTGGGTAAGCCTTTACGTGTCAAGTTCGAAGCTACCATACATTTCAATCCTTATAAAAAACTTTTTTTTGCACATAGTAACAAAAAACACCACTATGTTACTAGCAAAGTTTTTTAATATTCTAACTCTACAATTCTAAGTTACGGTAAGATCAATAATGTTTTAATAGATAATATATGGTAGCTAATTATAATTTATTCTCTTTCAGCCCTGAAGAAGCCAAATTAATTCTCTTTGGCGAAAACGTTCGGCGAAACAATTGATACACATTAGAGTATTTCTTGCAGATTTCCCCAATATTTAAGAGTTTACTATTTAACTAATCTGCAAAGATTAAATTTCTTTTCTTTTCTATATATATATATATATATATATATATATATATATGCATGTTTGCATACACACGTATTGCTTTAGACAAAAGCAAACAGTTTCTTATATAACCGCTACTTTAATTTTGGGAAATAGAAATCATCCAATTTAGTCAAGATATGCATAATAGCTGTTTAAGCCATATTTATTAAACAAAAAAAAGCTAGTTCTGAATTTTACTAGTGTACAAAACAATTAGCAGATTTAAACGTTATTGGTCCTCCTCAAGTTTTGTTTAAAAATAATAAATTTATTCCACCATAGATTCTCAAAACAGTTTTAATTGATACCTCCCTAATAAATTATATTAGAGAAGAAAAGTCACAATTATTATTAATATCATTAGATTTTCTTTATTTAATAAATAAAGCGATTATATATAGATATATTTAGGGATTCTACAGTATTCACTGCCTTCCCTCGCTCAACCGTTTCCATCTCTCTCTGTTGTTCCATTCTCCATCGTTTAGGCCTCTCTTACTCATGGCGTCGTCTACTTCGTTCCACCAGGATTTTCGGAGTCGTCATCTATTCCTCCTTCCTATGGGGCTCCATTCGGTTATTCTCTTTATCCATCTGCTGTCACTAGTTCTTCTTACATGTCCATACCACTTTAGTCTTTTTTGTTCTATGTATGTTAGTATATCTGTTTCTATTGATGTTCTTTGCTTTAATTCGTCATTACTTCTCCTATCCATTCTTGTTACCCTGCAGCATCTTCGCAGGCATTCCATCTCTGTTGCTACTATCTCACTGCTGTTTTTCTTATTTATGATCCAATTTTCAGCCCCATATGTCATAATACTTCGCACTAATGTTTTATAAATCTGTGTTTTTGTCTTCATATTTAGGTGTCTATCCCACCATACTGAGTTAAGTTGTCGGATTGCTGTTCTTGTTTGTCCTAATCTTTGTGTAATTTCTTCCTCTGTTGTTGCCTTTGTCGTGATTATAAACCCCAAGTATTTGAATTTATCCTTTCCTTTGATTGTTACGTTGTCATCAATTTGTAGATCTTGTATGTCTTCTTCATTTGTAGATAGGTACTCTGTTTTGCGAGGTTAATATCTAGGCCAGCCTTGGTATATTCTTCCTGTAGTTTCTTCATCATGTAGCTGAGGTCGTCTTGGTCTTGTGCAATCACTACTTGATCGTCTGCAAAGCTTAACGTATATAGATATTCGTTCCGTACCGGTACTCCCATGCCTTCGCATTTTCTTTTCCATATAGTCAAGGCTTTTCCTAAGTATATTTTGAATAGGGTTGGAGATGTGGAACAACCCTACAGGAGCCCTTTTGTTGTGGTGAAGTCTTCTATGATTCTTGTTCCCATTTTAATGGACACTTTATTTTCTTTATACAGAGCCTTTGTAGCTTCTATGAGTTCCGTCTGTATTTCTGATTTGTACATTGCCTCCCATAGTTCTGACCTTGGTACAGAGTCATACGCCTTTCTCAGGTCCACAAATGCCAAATGTATCTCTCTATTTTTTGCTTTTTTCTTTTCCAACAGTTGTTCCACTGTGTATATGTGGTCTATGCATGATCTTCCTGCCGTGAAGCCTGCCTGATCCTCCCCGATTTTGCCTTTTATCGCTTGCTCTATCTGTTCTCGAAGTATCTTCCCATATAATCTTCCTATTGATGATATTACGCTTATTCCTCTGTAGTTTTCGCATCGTTTTCTATCTCCTTTCTTAAATATAGATGTCATATATGCCTCCGTCCATTCCTTTGGGAGGTGTTCTCCATTTATGGCTCTCTGAAATATCCATTGTATCATTCGGTGTAGTTTTTTTGATCCGTATGTTATATAGATATATAACCGCGATTATATATAGATATATAAATATTCATCCAAATCTATTTATATCTGCCCCTGAAACCGCAGTCGTAACTTCAAAAATATCAAGCCCATACGAATTTTTCGATTACAGTAGTGTATTCACAGACAAAATGTATGCAATATTTCAAGCTTTTAAATTTATAAAATAAATTTTTTTTTCATAAAATTCTTTTTGTTTTTTTTTTCTTAGTCTTCTGTCGTCAATTTTTAGAAATAGTAGGGTTCTTCAACTCTTTCCAATCATCTCTACCCTGAGCAACATACTTTCAATTTTTTTCGGCTATTTTTACGTAAAGTCTTAACACAGGTCGTGAATTAACCTTTGCAGACGAAATTAATCACCACATTAAGGATGAAGGAAACTTTTATCAGGTTCGAAAAGAAAGCAGAACAGATAGAGCTCCTACTCAATGAAAACAACACTAAATATAATATGTATATGTAACTACTTTTTTAAGTAGAGTACCCAAGCAGCCCCCACTGTAGGAATAAGGAAATCAATGTGTTAGAGAGGGATAAAGAGAGAAGGAGAGAGAGGGAGCGAAACATACAGGAAGGGAGAAAGAGAGATAAGTACATTTTAGGTTACGCCATATGTGTAAGAGTGAGAACGATATATTTATTATTGTTCTGAAGATATTTTCTTATGGCATTTTGAAGTAATTAGTATTTTAATGGTAATAAGCCACAAGTGAAGTTTAAAGTGAGTTTATTGACGTTTCAATTTCCACTTAGGAAAGGTTTGTTTGCCATTTTGAATTTGGCCTAAGGAATCTTCATTACTGACGCTTATAGTTTAGCTTTTATCCACTAGTCAGCCGCAACTATTTTTAATTCAAAATTATTTTACAATTTGACATAAAACGTGACATAATATGTAACATTTACCTGAAATTCGACGTTTGACGTAAAACGTGAAGTGATATGTGACGTATAATGGCACGTTTTATTACAGTTGACAAATGTCACATAAATATCAAAAGAAATATCACATATTATGTCAAGTTTTATATCAAATGTCAAATAAATGTCACGTTCTATGTTAATTATAAATTGAAAATGGCTGCAGGCGACTAGCGGTTAATAGTTTAACTATGACAGCCAGTAATGTAGATTTCTTAAGCCAAATTAAAAATGGCGGAAACCTCATCTTTGTCATAAAAACACACACACACTTATTAGAATTGTGGAATAGACATTTAACATAAGATCTAACTACACTCTGTATATGGCGAATTCGTGTAATGTTAACATAAAGAAATTTCTGGGCTGCTCTGGTACTCTACTTGTATATGTGCTGCAATAAGCGAAACAGAGATATAGTCTGATAGAACATCACCATCGAGGACTTTAACTTTTAGCACCTTTAGCACCTTTAGAGTAGAGAATTTAGGTATATTGGAAAAACAATAACTGAACCGTAACAGATTTCAAGAAATAAATAATAGGTGGATAAGTAAACAATACAACTCGAAACAACACGTTTTTTTTTCCCAAAAAAAAAAACGAATAAAATCGAAAAAACTAACTAGACGCCCAAAAATAAATCTATGAAAAATAGTTAAGTATAAAACCAGTAGTAATGTACGGTAGCGAGACGTGAATTAAAACAAAAGCAAACGAAGAGCAAAAGAAAAATCCTAAGGAAGATCCGTGGGCCAGCGGCGGCGCTAAATGGGGCAACAGGACAATATAGGATAATAATAAAAAGCTCGAAGAAATATATGCAAATATAACATAATATAAGAAGTAAAGTTCAGAAGACTTGTCGTGGACGACCTTTAGTCCAGTGGCTAGATAATATAGCAGGACACGTTAAAGCTATGGGCATAAAGAACTGGATGAAGATTACAAAAGACAGAAGGAATGGAGGCATGTTGATAACTGAAACCCTCTCAAGGTTGTAATGCCATGGAGTAAAAAAAGTTTACTATTCTTCAAAAAGTAATAGCATGAATGCATTTTAAAAATACCGAAAATACCGTTTTAAAACCTTCTGTTAATGTCCAGATAGGAGACAAATTATATTAAGGTATTAGAAGAATTATAACAATATTCTACAGCTGGAAGTTAATAACTTATTTTAAACACATAAAAATTCAGTTTATTCGCAATATAAATTAATTACAGGAAAAAGTTAAGATCAAAAAAGCATGTCAACGTTTAACCAAATCCTATTGGGATCTATCTATCTAACCTATTGGAAACTAAAATTTATAAAATGGCGAAAAAGACGTTTTTAGTTAATAAAGCTGTTGGTTTAAATTAATTGATGTTGTTTTAGGCTAATAGATTTATGTGCTATAATTTGTAAAGTAAATGTGAATGATTGTTTGGAGGAAACAGGAATATTTCGAAATTGTTAATGTTTTTTCATTGTCCTATATTCTGCTTAACAAATATTAAATTTCCCATCATCAAGCCCAACAAACATAAAGATAAGCCCACTTCTTACCGCCCCATCTCGCTTACCTGTAGTATCTGTAAAATCTTGGAAAAAATTTTAAACCTTCGTCTAGTATGGCACCTGGAAAATAATAATCTCCTTTCCCCTTATCAAATATACATTGCTATATACAAATGCAATCTCTCCTCCATGGCAACCCGCCTACTTACCATTGACCTAACACTGAGAAAGTATCCCAAATCATATACAAACTTCTCGATAATTAAACATCTTTTTGCAGAAATCATATCAAATTACCCCAACTACTTACAAATCTTTACCGACGCTTCTAAAACCCAAGATGGACATGCTGCTGCTTACTATTCTGATGAAGAAATCTCCTACAGCATACACTCACCAACAAATTGTAGTATACTCACAGGTGAAACCACAGCTATATTAAAAGCCTTAACTTTTTTCAAAACGAGTAACAATATGAAGTGCGTCATCATTACAGATTCACTTAATGCGTTATTCAAATTAAAGCAAATTTATACAACAAATCCCATTATACAAGCAATAAAAAATGAATTAGAAACACTTCATTCCATGGGAAAGGACATATCTTTCATTTGGGTACCATCGCATACTGGAATCTGGGGAAATGAAAAAGCAGATCAACAAGCAACTACAAGCCGTATCAACTTAGAAGATACTACAAAAATGACAAAATATCCTTATTGTGACATGAAACATTTAATTAAAGATCATTGCAATAACATTTGGCAAAATTACTGGGAAAATTCAGTAACTAAATTAAACCCAATATGCCCAAAGGTGAACAGCTCTTTGAATAACCCCACAAATACTGGAATCTGGGGAAATGAAAAAGCAGATCAACAAGCAACTACAAGCCGTATCAACTTAGAAGATACTACAAAAATGACAAAATATCCTTATTGTGACATGAAACATTTAATTAAAGATCATTGCAATAACATTTGGCAAAATTACTGGGAAAATTCAGTAACTAAATTAAACCCAATATGCCCAAAGGTGAACAGCTCTTTGAATAACCCCACAAATACGAGTAGACGAGATCAAGTAATTGTTATTTAAAAGATATGAAATTGTATTATACTATTTAATGTACATAATCGTATTAAAACTATTGTGTTTGTCATCTCACTAATAACCCTGCGTGGTTGATGTGGTATAAGTGTTTTAAATAAAAAAAAAATTTAAATTTCTCCCAACAATATGACATTAGCTGTAATTGTTTCTTTATCCTTTTATTTATATTATGAGATTAAATCTAGTTTTACAAATTTTACTTTTTTGACTGAAGGACTGGAATAAAATAAAAAATAGATTTTCTTTGTATTTTCCTTTATAAAATATATTATTCGCGGTTTTTCAAGATAAATATAGATTTATATGTCTGAATTTTTATCACAAGTGTCTCGTACATTTCACATTTTCCTATTTCTTTTCCGATTTTCTTATACATGTATCAATAACCTTTACCAAGCATCGATTTTATATCAAAAAAGGGCTCGATACGTATTACACGGTGGAATGACTCAATACTCTCACAACACAACTTTTTTCAACAGTGGTATTTTTCATATAAAACTTCAATTGCTTGTACCCTATTCGTATTTATTACGCATATGAAACGGATCGTAAATTTTATTATAGACATATGGGGGTACCTATGTATGTATTACATATATGCAAAACGTCCTATATAAATAAATCACACAAAGATTTTCTTGAAGCAGTTTAAGAGCTGAAAATACTTAATCATTTTTAGATTGTAGTGGTTTCTAAGTAAGTAATGATAAGTTGTGTAGAATAGACATTTTTATTTTTATAATTTTTAAAGGACAAAATAACTTAAAGTAGGATGATCTAAGTTCTGCAAAAAGAGATCGTAAGGTTGTTTGTTTAATATGGAATATTAACAATTAATGTGGATCTGATCACCATTTGCTTAAAGCGTCACTACTATTTACATTTAAAGGAAGCCAACGACAAAATGAAAACTAAAGTTCAATGATACTGCAAGACATTTCAACAAAGAGATATAATCTACAAGGTTTTGAAAATGAGTCTACCCAGTTTCTGTATCGAATGAGGTTGAATCTGAAATTGCACGATGTTTGTTACTCCGCACCAATTAATACGTACATCGAAATTATGAAAGCTCTTGACGAAGCTGCAATGGAAGCTATTGGAGAAGTGGATAGCATAAAAAATAGAAAGGAATGGAGGAATAAAGAAATAGAAGATCTTGTAGGGAAGAAGAAGAATATGTATAACAAATGGCTAGCAACAAAGGACCCTTACTATCGACAACAGTACAACAGCTTAAACAAAGAAGTAAAAAAAGAGGTAAATAAAGCTAAAAATGAGATGTGGAATAAAGCCTGCGATAACGTAGAAAATTTTAGGGGTACAGCAAGAAGTAAAGAAGCCTGGAAAACAATTAGAGGTAGTAGAACAGACAGAAAAGAATGCAGTAGGTTAACTCTAATAGCCCCAGAATTATGGGTCGAATATTATGAACAAATGCTGACAGAAGATCGAACAGAATTTCAAGATATTGGCTACCAAAAATATGATATTTCCTACCGCGAAGAAACTGAAATAACACCAGAAGAAATTAAGAAACACGCCAACGCTATGAAAAATGGAAAGGCTCCAGGACCGGGAGAAGTACCCATTGAACTGATTAAATATGGCCCTGACAAACTATTTCAGCTATTGGCTTATACTTTTAATTTATTCTTTAGAGAAGAAGAGCTACCTCCAGAATGGAAAACTGCATATATCAGCAATCTATACAAAAATAAAGGCGACAGAAAAGATTGTAAAAACTACCGAGGGCTTAGTGTAACTAACTCAATCTGTAGAGTCTACGGGAAGATAATTAAAAGCCGAATTGAAGATTGCTGGGAAGACGCTGAAGATCAGAGTGGCTTTCGTACTGGTCGTTCTTGTATAGACAATGTGTTCTACCTAAAACAAACAATAGAAAAGCGTTTGGAACATAATATGGAGACACACATGGTATTTATTAATCTTCAAAAAGCGTATGACAGTGTCCCATTAGCCAAGCTATGGCAGGTGCTAGAAGACAAGAATATTCCACCGATTTACATTAATGCTGTAAGGGAGTTGTACGATGATATGACGAGTGTAATAAAGATTGGACAAAAAGTGACAAAAAAGATAAAAGTGATCAAAGGACTTCGCCAAGGCTGCTGCATTGCACCAACACTCTTTAAGATTTATTTGGAGGGGGTTTTCGATATTTGGAAAAGAAAATGTGAACCTATGTAATGTATACCTATATAATATGTAATGTAAAGCACTTAGAACTAGAAAGCAAACAAATTCAAAATACTGATAGCTATAAATATCTCGGTGTAAACATTACAAACAATGGTCGGAATACAAAAGAAATAGCTACTAGAATTGGCCAAGGAAATTCAGCAATACGTCAACTGAATAGTATACTTTGGAATAACCACATCACCCGAAACACAAAAATTAGGATATACAAAAGTATCATAGAAAGCATTGCTACATATGGTTCAGAGCTTTGGGTAGTAAATAAAAATGACGCCTCCAAAATAAAAGCAATGGAAATGAATTATTGGAGAATATGTTGCCAACTCACTAGAAGAGATAGAGTAAGGAATACTGAAATCAGAGAGCGTATGGGCATAGATATTGACGTCCTGGAAACTATAGAATGCAAAAGGCTGAAATGGTATGGCCATGTAGAAAGGATGAATGATCAACGATGGCCAAAGAGAATGTTACAGTGAATCCCTACCAACCGCAGGAAAAAGGAAAGACCAAGAAGATCGTGGAGACAAGAAGTAAAAGGTGCAATAGAAGAAAGGGTCTACAAGTAGATGACTGGAACGATCGCAAGCGTTGGAAGATAGGTTGCGAGAAACGGCGGCAGCTGTAATAAACTCGTTATATATATATAAATATATATATATATACAATTAAAATATTTTGCATTTATAGAAAATGTTCGTATAATGTGCACTACGTTTTAAAAAATTTGCTATTGGTTTATTGATAACCGCAAAAAATTTGACATAATGGAATATGAAACAACAGCCAAATTCTGCACAAATTCTTAGTAACTTCGTTGGGTGATATATCGCACCTATGGTGCAATAACGTCACTTATACAATTTTTGTCAAAACTGAACTGATTATGAGAAAACACTCCTAATTCACCTATTTACTTGGTGCGTTGTTGTCACTTGTGTAGTACGCATACGTTCCTCGTGAGGGCACTAGTGTCGTTATAGTTTTGGCGCGAATCTGGATGGCACTAGGAGAAACAATGTTACATTGGTCAGTTGCGCTTGGCCCCTTGCATGAGAAGTAGTCTCCTGGAGCTACAACGTTACTAAGGTAATTGTGACAATTTATTTTTATGTTTTTGGAGCAACAACGACACTTCTGCAGCCTCATGGAGCTACAAGGTTACTAAGGTAATTGTGAGAATTTATTTTTATGTTTTCGGAGCAATAAAGACACTTGTGTAGTAAAGTAGTGACGTTGTTTGCCCAATCTTTGTATTTTATGTGTTACAATTAAACGTTAGAACACTTGTGACGATATTGTTCCAATATAGGAGAATTAATGATTTCAGTTAATATTTTTATGACAGTTGTTCCGACAGGATAAATTGATGGAAAGATATAATTATGATATCTTTTTATTGCGAATTTTTAAGTTGTTTATTTGATGTTAGATGTTTAGATTTTGATTTACATTCCTGCCTTAAACTGAGAAATAATATTGGTGGTTCCGCTAATTTTAACAAAATTTTATTTGATTGTATTACCATTAGTATTTTTGTATTATTATTGTGATGGCTTGGCGCAAAAGTGCACTAAAGGGACAGCCGGCACTGCCTTTAAGCATTCTAATAAGTAATTATTATTTCGTTGTAATTAAAAATCATAATATTGATAAATCAGGCAATCATTTATTTTTTTGTTGTCATATTTTTTAATTGCCTATTTTTATTATTATTTGGTATTTTGTTTGTTTTTATAGAATGAACCAACGTTGCAAAAACCTTGTGCTACTTGCACTTTAAAATAGCAATGAAGACTCGGTTGAAGTTCAAAAGTTAGCCAACTCTACAAGGATAACATATTCTACACCAAAACAAACATTGTCTCATAATACAAATTCCGATAATCAAGTATCATCATCCAACCGAGATGATCCAAGAACAACTACTCCAGAGCAGGATGATACTACTTAAGAGAACCTCGGTAACTCTTCGTCTATTTTATCTGCCCTAATGAGACGTGTGAACACGAGAATATCGTCTTCCAAACAGAAGATTTCTCCGGCACTTATTCAGGAAATACAGGCCTGGTCCTAGTTCAAGATCGTTCTCATCCAATAGCTCCAGTAGCAATTTTAGCAGTAGCTCCAGTAGGAGTTCCAGTAACACTCCTGTAGAAAACAATAATTTCAATGAGAGTATTATTCACGAGCATAACCAACCAGCGCTACCTATAAAAAAAAACGAGAGGCAGAAAGCGGACGCGTAATCCAACAACCTGGAAAAAGAATGTTGCCAAGCGATTGAAAAACTCTGGTAAAACGTATACCTCAGTAAAGACAAAAAAACTAAATCAAGTTAAAACAATAGGACCTACATTTACCTCAAAATGTCCGTTGTTTTGTGCTGCAAAATTTTTTAAACAAAAAAGGACGGAAATATTTGAATCTTACTGGAAGTTGGAAAGTATAAAAAGGTTTTTGAAACGCTTATATAAGAAAACTAAAATGTGCTTACTGCCGCATAATTACTAACGAAATGTATGACAGAAAAAAAAGCACTCCATATTACTTGCTTCTGCGTCTGTAAAACTTGTTTGATCAACACTGGGTATCACACAATGTATATTATACAGACTGTTATTGCTCGAACATTTTATGCTTAATCTCCTTTTTAAATCTAAAGTAATATCAAGAAATACAAAAGTAAAACTATACAAAATAATAATATGCCCAGTCCTAACATATCGTTCAGAAACCTGGACTTTAACAAAAAGCAATGAAAACATGTTAGGATGTTTCGAAAGAAAAATACTAAGGTGAATCTATGGAGCGGTAAATGAAAATGGTGTCTGGAGAAGACGATACAACTTATGCGTAGTTTATGTATACTGTCATTTTTAAATACTTATGAATATTGCATTTTAATTTGTATTGTAATATAATATTGAATTATGTGACAGTGTATTGTATTGTATTTTTATATTAATAACAAAATTAACAATGAATTTTACTGCAGAGTATGTGTAAAAAAATTGTTTGCATTCAACTCCCTTTATACATGAAAATAAAAATACTTCTATTACAGGTCAAATGTTTATATACAGCAAACGATGCACCATATACCTTTATACCTAATTCTTTTTCTCTTTCTGCTCTCTCTTACCTATAGCATTACATATGTAATGATTGTGCAGATTGACTCCCATATAAATTTGTAACGACGAACGCGTGTATAGAAGAATAACTTCTACTGGCAGTCCCATTGGACTGCCACACCCGTTTTTTTTTGGTGAGTTTTACCACATTCTATATTTATAATAAATACCGTACATATAAAAGTGTTAATAAAACAAAGAATATAATTCATTATACTTTTTAGATTTAGAGAAACTTATGTTACATGTATAATTTAGAATATATTATGAAAGTGTTTCAACGTTCTTTAACAAACTTCAACTTTTTAGTATCTTAAACAGTATTACAAAATTTGTACCGATGCTCAATTTTTTGAATATTTTAGTTAATCATAGATGAACTTCTTCCATTCTTTTAAAAGTATTGGAATATATACAATTCAGAAACTTCTCAACTTTAATATAAAGTTATAATGAGCGAAGTATATAACGTTTTACATTGAAATTGTTACCCATGTAAAATTTTTATGGTCCAATTTTAAGTTTAAAAGGTAAACTCAAAGAATGGACATCCAATCGAAGCATTTTAAAAAATCTGTATAGAAAAATCATTAGAAAAATTTGGTATAAGATATAAGAAGATTTTGCAATTGGCAGTTTTCGTTTAAAAATATTATAAAAGAAATTGATATTTAAGGTTGTCTATAATCTGATCTGATGGGCGCGCAAGTTCATATCTATTCAAATATCATTATTAGACTATAGCAAACAAACAATAAGCATATTTTTTATATTTTATGTGATTTTGCAAGACAATTCATACGAAAGTATGAATTAAACTATTTTTATAGTGGTAAATGAAAAATTAAAAAGAAATGGAACCTAGAAGCAAGCAAATACAACTTAAACGTAAACAAAGAGAAGACTCAAATAATGAAAATATCAAGGAAACAAGGGGCGGAAGATCAAATAGAAGTAATGATAGACCAACAAAAAATAATGCAGACAAATTCATACAAATACTTAGGAACAGTAATCAACAACAAAGGAGACATCGAGGACCATCTTAACAAGAGAATGGAAAACACGGGAAAACTATTCCAACCACCAAATAGAGGATTTCTTAATACCAAAGAAGTATCAACAAAGACCAAGATGACAATATACAAAACAATATATAGACCTACAGTGACATATGGAGCAGAAAATTGGATATTAAACAAAAGACATCAGAACAGAATTCAGGCAGCAGAGATGAAATACCTCAGAAGAACGATAGGAGTAAAAAAAACTGATAGAATCAGAAATGAAGAAATAAGAGAAAGACTCAAAATCAAACCGATACTCGAGTCAATCAAAGAGAAAAAATTGGCATGGTTCGGACATCTAACCCTAATGGACAATAATAGACAAGTAAAAAGAGTGTGGAACGCCAAACCAATATTGAAGAACAGAAGAGGAAGACCCCTTAAAAAATGGAACAGTGTCATCTCGCAGATACTGCAGAGTAAGGGTAAGACTTGGCAGGAAGCAACACAGATGGCATCCAATAGGAAGGAATGGAGAAAGTTCTTTAAAGCTAGACACCAAGATTGTCAAATATTGTTATTTAATAAATTGTATTTTAAACGGCCCAACACCGAAAGGTACAAATGGGTCCACAGATTAAGTAAAGTAAAGTAAAATATAGTGGTAAATTATAATATAAACTATATTATAAACTTATGCTATACCTAAGCATACTGAAATAGTAAAGAAACAACCAGAAAATCCCACCTTCTACATTAAGTTTAATACTAGCTAATCCGGCGAACTTAGAATTAAGAAATATTCTGTTAAATTACTAGCTCAGTTATATTAACTTTTTTGTATTATGATCCAATTAATTAGGTTCAATAAAAATTCAAAAACAGCTAGTTTCCTTCACAAATATTAAAGGACCTTGTGATATCCTATATTTGACGTTGTATTGCCTAGAGTAAGAATGAAAAAAGTAGATAGTTTGCCTACATGATAACAAAATGCCACTCTTGTAATTTGTTTGTCATCATGGCGAATGCAAGACGAATTGGATATTAAATTCATTTAAATTTAAATGGCATATCTGTTGGTATCATCATAATTCTTGGAATGACAACTTCATCATACTTAAATTTTTTTTTGGGTATTGTCGCGTGTATTATACTGAATATGAGTTTTCACACCACCAAACGATTCTCGTTGTACAGTTTTAGTTGGTTCCGATTTCAAATTATGATGGCGGCCGGGCCAACCGTTAGATGCAAATTTCCACCACTTCAATAAATCAATTTTATTTGTAAACAGGAAAAGAATAAAAAATAAAACTTCACCAGATTTATTCTACATTTTATTAGTAATTATATCAATTTGTCTAATCATCAGAAACTGTTGAAGTACAGGAAAAAACAAAAATAAAACGGAAAATTCTAAAAAAATAATGATAAGAAAAGTAAACTAAAATATAAAAAAAGTCTTAATAACGAGTGTTTCCACATCTACTACGTATAACAGCCTCACACGTTGGTCATTATTTAAAATTAATTGCCGTATTTCATTTTGGTCTAGTTCTCTCCAAATCTGGATCAGCCTCTCTCCCACTTCCTGTAAGTTGTTTGGTTGGATCGGTGTCGCTGTTAATCGCCTACCAAGGATATCCCAAAGATTTTCAATCGGATTTAAATCCGGACTATGTGCTGGCCATTCCATAGTGTTAATTTCTACCTCTTCTAGATAATTTCTGACGATCTATGCAGCGTGACGTCTGGCATTATCTTGCATTAGTAAGAAATTTTCATTGATATAAGGAGCGAGTGGTACTACATGTTGCTCCAGGATCTCCAATATGTACCTTTCAGCTGTAACAGTTGCATTTTGTATGACCACTAGGTCCGTACGTGCGGCCAAAGAAATACCACCCCACATCATAACGGATCCTCCACCAAAAAATGTGGTATGGGAGAAGTTACACTGAGCATATCGTTCGTTGGGTCGTCGCAACACACGAACACGTCTGTCATTATTGTACAAACGAAATCGGGATTCATCAGTAAATAGCACTCGTTCCCAGTCTCTAACCAATTAACGTGTTCTCTGTCAAAATGTAGTCTCCCCCTTCGTCCCCTTCGATGCTCTGCAGTTAATAGGGGACCTCAGGCGGCAATCCTAGGTGTTAAGCTGTATTCCCTAAGTCGCTGGCAAACATTTTCAGTACTAATTTGTATAGAATGCACGTCTTGAAGCTGAATTTGTAGACTTCGATGTGTTACAAAACGTTGTCGAAGAGCAGAAATTCCTAAAAATCGATCTTGAATAGGGGTAGTTACCCGGTTTCGTCCTTGCCCTGGTCTGCGAGTATGATCCCCTGTTTCGAGGAATCTGTCTAACACCCTTGAGACGGATTTATGGGACACATTAAACCGACGACCAATTCTTCGGTAACTCCAACCTTCTTCCGACAGTATCACTGGTTGGGCACATTTATCTCGGGGTAAATTACGTGATTGACGCTCCATAATAAACACAATTAACAATAATCAACAATTGAACAGTAGCCGAATAAAATTCGTGAACACTTTGAAATTAGTATATTTATAGAATTAGTACATTTTTTGCTTCTTTTTGTTTTCCTTGTGGCATGTTAAAGTAATTATTATTTAAATGGGAATAAGCCACAATTAAAGGTTAAAGTACGTTTATTGACGTTTCAATTTTCACTTCAGAAATTTTTTGAGAACGATTAGTAGGAAATATACTGTAATTGCTTTTGGCTGCAATTACTGCTTTTACCCGTTTTGGCATAGTTTTTACGAGCTTCGAAAATTTCTAGATATCCTTTCATCTCGAAACCAAACCCGAATAACCGCTTCTATCATTTTTATTTTTGTATTACATAATTTGTAATAGCAGTCTAGCTTTGCAAATGGCCCATAAATTTTCAATGGGGTTAAGGTCTGACGAATTACCGGGCCAATCTAAAACATTAATTTTCTTATTTTATAAAAATTCCATCATTTGCTTTGACTTGTGACAGGGACCAGAGTCCTGTTGAAAAATCGTTTCTCCTTAGTGCTGACATTTTTGGAGTTCTGCTTCCAAACGCTGTTTTAACATGGATTTGTATTTTTGGCTTCATCATGCCTTCGATTGGTATCAAAGATCCAACCCCTATGTATGAAAAACATTTCCAAAACATTTTTTGACTGGTCGTTTCTCCAGTCATCTACAGTCCAATTAGAATATTTTTTGGCTCACAATAGCTATTTTTTCATTCATTCAGTAAAAAGCTGTTTTTTCTGTGGACTCATTGCCCTTCTACCATTCTCCGAACATTTCACTCATAAATCACTACACCTATGCTGCTAGATCTTGTTGGAGCTATTGGATTGTTTTTCTTGGGTCCAGTTTGCTCTTTCAAAGTAAAAATATTTCATCTGCAGGTGTTGTTTTCCTCTTTCTTCCGCATTCCTTAAAATTTCAACATCCGTTGATCCCGTTTCTCGTTTACGCTTCAAAATTTTGCCTACTAACCCAGACTCACTGTACACGTTCTTGCGATTTCTCTTTGTGGCACAGAAGTGTGATCACTTAATGTGATAATCATTTTAAGCTTCGTAGGCGTACTATCCATAATGGAATTAAACGAAACAATTTCACTAATTACCGAAAACCATATAAAATATTACAAAACAACACAAATGTCCTAAAACAACCTCAAATTAAAGGCAGAGAAAAGGCTTGGTCAGTTTTAAATGTGTAGACAGTGTTACCAACTGTGAATATTGAAAAATGTCACAATAATTCCATTAATTCGCTAACACTGTATCTCTGAATGTACCACGAGTATGATTTTACTCATTGGAAAAAATCTGTGAAATAATTTATAGTTTACTTAATGATTTTTACAATCTCTAGCTTACAATACGGCTTCCGAGTTGGATGAGCAAATGTCAAACAAAATAGTTTAATTATTATTTATTTTTATTGGCACAATTTTATTTTCAAAGCCGTTTGTTTTGACGTTTTGATTTCCACTTCAGAAATAGTTTACAAAATACAAATAAAATTCTGATTTTTTTAAATGTTAAATCTAATTTTAAATTGAAGAGTAATTGGTATTTTGAGAATGATTTCCAAAGTGGAAATCCAAACGTCAAAACAATAGTATATTAAACTAAAATTGTCGTACATAAATCCAGTACATAAAATAAAAATAGTAGATAAATTTTATATTAAAATACCACACGAAAAACCTTCAGAAAATTGGAAATTGGAAAGTTTACGCCGAAAATCCCGTCCACTTTAAATACTGTTCGTACAACGAAACCTTAATAATTGTATTTACCATGTCCTACTTATACATTTACCGGCATTTAGTACATATAAAAAGTGCCCTTAGGGTAGCAATAGCTTTTCAGCTGATTGAAACGATCAAGCCGACTTTAAAAAGAAAAAAGACGATTTGTTTTTCTTTCAACTTATACCATTACACCTTCTGCTTCTGATTACATTCAAAAAAATGTAGCTGAACAAGTTGTGACAAAGGGTCTTTTTGGAAAAGGACAAGTTAATAAAACGAAAGGACCAAAATCCCAAAGGCCTGAATAAACAGAAATCGAAATACCTTCTTATATATAAGCGTGCCATAAGGGATTAGAGAGGGCAGTGTCCATTGAAAGTTCAGTTTTTCGCTTTCAAGAATCATTCGATCTATAAAATTATTGAAAGGTCGCCCCGAATATCCTGTTTTTGGTAGGTAGATAAATATTTGAAACTTCAATAATCATGACCACTCGATAAATATAGATCAAAATACTAAAACTAATTGATATTATAAACTGATTATTATTTTTAGTTATTATTTTTTTTAGTTAGAAAACTTCTGTAATCACAACCACTAGATAAATATACCCTAAAATACACAACTAATTGTACTAAAACTAATTGACATTATTGTTTTGACTGACATATTTGTTTTTATTATTTTTTTTAGTTAGCAATTAATGTAAGATCAGTGTAATAAATTAATAGATTTTTATGCCAAGAAAAAAAGATGTCCGTATAAAAATTTTTTAAGACTTTGTAATGGAAACAAACTATAGAGAAATATCTCTACTGAGTACAACATACAAAATTCCAACACCCCTTATCAGACAAAAACTCATTGAATTGGAAGAGAAAAAAATTGTAAACTACCAGCAAGGATACAAAGAAGGATACAAAAAAATTAAGCTATAGCGGTAAAGCTAATCAGATTAACAAAAATGGTTCTTCAGCTAAAATAATAACAAAAAATTGCAATAGAAATTGTGATTATGAAAAGACGATTTCATGCCAACCACACTATTCAACATACCAGTAGATGGAACAGTCAATGGCAGCGGAAATAAAGTAACTGTAGCTCACTCCTCAACATTAGTATTAGCATATTCAGATGATATAGTTCTTATGGGAAGAAACAAGCAAAGATTAAAATAAGCAGTAACAATCCTGGCCAATAAGGCTCGTAAAAGAGGCCTAGAAATTAGAGAAGAAAAAATACAATATCTACTCTGCTCTGGAATAGAAGATAACAAGACGAAATAAATTAAGATAAAAAATTACACTTTTAAAAAAGTTTAACAATTAAATATTTGGAAGCAATTGTAAATGACAAAAACAACAGCATACTACCAGGCAACAAAATAATCTGGAGATATGATAGGCAAATTAAGAACAAGAACATCCACAAAAAACTGTAACTATGCAAAGTTGCAATCAGACCAGTTGTTACATACGCAGTTAAGACAATGTGTCTCACCGATAAAGATGAAAAAAATTAAGAAAATTGGAAATGAAAATCCGATGCAGGGAAGTAAATTCAACTTCTTACGGATTTACGAAAAATTGACGAGCTCGCGTGTAAAACCGGATATATCCACTTTTTACACAAAATCATGTTTTGGTAGTTTCTGGGTCTAAGCCATGATATCTATAGGTCTACATATTGATTTGCAACCAAAACCATATGAATCCTTCCAAAATCGTTAATTAAAGTTCGAACTTTGAAGCAAAACTGGTTATATCCAAATGTTGCAGGCAAAAGCAGATATATCCAAATAAACAAGTCTGTGCGTATTCTGTTGCAATTTTTAGTTCGTTACTGACATTGGTTATAATCATTCGTACTTTCAATCGTGCTTAATAAAAGTAGTGTGTTTAAGTTTTATGTTAAAAATTGTATATTATCGAGGAGGATATTAGTGTAAGTGAAGGAAGTGATGGAAGCAGGAAAAGAAAAAAAAGCGAGAACAAAAGGGAAGCGAGTAAAAAACAAAAGTAAGGTTTGGTATTGTTTTAAAATTGCGAGTTTACTAATTTTTTTATAATTTTAGGTATTTAGATCCCGACCCTAGATTAGAAGGTTTTACACGTCCTTGTAGTCATGATGGTAAAACATATGAATGCTGCAAAGTAAGTACGCAAGATATTATAAGTCTTAGAAAACAGTTTTATAGTAACGAGGAGAAAATCCGCCAGGATATGTTTTTATGTAAATATATGTCTGTTGTGCCAGTTAAACGACGCAGACATAATAAAGAAATAAAAGAAAGGAACGCAACAGTTTGGTACATGTTAAAGTCTGATAAAAATATGGTTAGGGTTTGCAAAACTTTTTTCTCTGCTGTTTTTGGCGTAACTAAACACAGACTTATCACTGTTACAAAGGTTTTGGAGGAAGGAGGTGTTCCGAAGGAGGTGATAGAGTATCCAAGAAAACTGCGTCAAAAAAAGAAAAAGTACGACAATTTATTGGTTCTTTGCGTGTTCCCCTGCGTCAGATGTGTATTCCAAGTGCACCAGGTTAAAAGAGCAATTAAGACACACAAGAGACCTACAGCGAAGACAAAACCTCATTATGGAGTACCGCGTCCATGGAAAAAGGGCAAACTCTTTCTATGAACTCGCCCAAGAAAAACCTGATAATAGCATGACCTTTTGTTTCGACCTTCTTAATGCAAAATAAGTTCACAGCATCAGGTGACACAACTTGGGAATCGCTTGTGAAGAAGGGAAAATCAGAAAATATATGGCTAAGTAGGTTACTATTGAGTAATTCAATACCAGATAAGAAGAAAAAAAGTTTGAATCATTTGATGAAAGAGCATTTTGGTGAAGATTGGTGAAACAGGGAAGACCTTTTGTGGTATAAAAATTTATTAGACAGTAACGGAGAAGAAACCGTAGATATTTCGGAAAGTATTGAAACCCAAGAAGATGGAGACAAGCTATGCGATTGCCTGCACAAAGAGACTGCAATACATATTTAAATTTGTTCGTTCTATTTTTGCAAATATTACTTTAACTAACTTGTTTTGTTTATCTAATAAAAAACAAATAATTTTTTTCGCTCACAGTGTGTTATTTTGTCTGCAAAACCAGATATAACTAATGTTTTTTACTAATAACGCCGAGTTGCTTACTTTCTTTATAAAAAAATATACGTCATTCAGTTAGTAAACCCCATTAAATTGAAACTGTTGTCTCAAATTAATATAATTTTTTAAAATAAATATGTAGGGTTTTTTTTATCTCCTGAAAAAACTTTAAAAGTGGATATATCCAGTTTTGCACGCGAGCTTCTCAATTTAACCCTAAATTTCCATGTGCCAAAAAAATCGAAGGCTGTTTTACTTATTTCTTCGATGCACCATTTAATAAAAACGGATCAGATTACTGAAAAACCAAAGATTATAGCTCATTATAAACTTATGAAAGGAGGTGTCGATACGTTAGATGCCAAGTGTGCCAAAGATGCTGTTAAACGTCGTTCTCGCCGATGGCCACTTACTGTTTTTTACCGCATCATTGATATAGCTGCTGTTAATTCGCATGTTGTGTACCAATCACAACAGGAAAAAATACGGAAAGGTTAAACTACAAAAAGGAGTTGGCGAAGTTATTAGTTTTACAACATCTTCAGAGAAGACTCGAAAATCCCAGAATCTTGAAAGAATTGATAGGTTGTATTGAACGAATGCTAGGACAAAAACGCCAAAAAATAGCAGATTTTGAAGAAAGGCTTAAGAAAAAGAAGAAGTATTACTTATGTCCAAGTGCATTTAAGCCAAAAACTATTTATGTGTGCTTTTCTTGTGGAAAACTAGTGTGCATACAGTGTACAAAGAAAATTTGCGGACCTTGCGCTCAAAATTACTCGTTACTGAATTACTCGTTACATTTTTAATTATTGTCAGTATTTTGTATTTTTTTTGTTTATTTATATTATTAGTCTGTGCCTTTCACATTCTTTTAGCATTTTTTAGTTACCAATTCATACTTAATTTTTTTTGTAACTCACTTTATAAAGAATTTTGTAATAATGTTCACCATTTTTTTTAATATTATGAATGCATTAATAATTTTCTTGAAAAAATAAAGTTTATTTTATTTGGAGCAGTATTTTATTCTACAGGAATGTGAAGATTTATTTCGTAGTTGATTTAAAAAACAAATACAGTGATATGAAACAAATTCATATTGGAAACAAATGAGCATATTCAGCGGTATGACATACCGCATGTCAGTGTATACGTCCTGAAACATCCACGTCAGTAGTTAAGAGTTTATGCCTTAAAATAAATAAATTCAACTTATTTATAAACTTCCCTCGACTTATCATCCTTAGGGCGAGCCTTGTGTTTGGTCGAAGTGTTAACCTTCTTTGGCGCTGCTTTAGAGCTTTGCCCCTCTGAAGGTTTTACTTCTTTTCTTTTTTGCTTAGTCTTGACTGCCGAGGTTGCGGCAGTTACGCCTTGCAACCCCGATGGTCCGGCCTCTGCAACCTTCTTAATGTACCCATCATCCTTGACACGGAATTTAATTCTTCCGATGCCAGAGTAAGGACACATTTGAAGTTTGTTGAGTTCCTCAAAGGACTCTTTGTCCATTGAGAGGACCCATACCTGCCCTTTTTCTGCAGGTGTTTTGCCCAAAACGGTCCATATAAGGGTGTTGAGCTTTCGGTTGCTGACCCTTAATCGAGTCAGCACACTTTCCGCCTCCAACCTCTTTCCGTCCTCGTCTGGGATGTAGACAGTGCAAGAACACGGCCTCTCGACTTCACTCTCGTCCTTAGCCTGGAGGCTTGCACCTTCCCAAGGCTTCAGAGTGGGAGTAGTGTCCCTGAGCTATTGTGCGCTTGCACTATCCGCGCACGTCATTACCAGGTAACCGGGCTTGAACGTGCTCTTTAGCAGCCTGATTTGCGGCCCTTCTTCTGGCGTTCTCTCCAGAGCCTCCAAGATGGATGTTTGCACTGCCTTAAGCTTTGTGGGTTCCATCCTGACTCCAGGGAAGCCATCACATACTACAGCCACCTTTGCCGAGCAAAGGGCTTGTGTAAAAGTCATTTCTGACTTCCTCGGGCTCTTTTTGGCTTCCGCTGGCGGCGTACTGTGGTCCGACCTTTGTCGCTTCTTTGTAGACTTTTGCGTAGCCATTTCCAGCTTTTGCTCCGCCTTCTCTTTAGACTTAGGGGGATTGTCCTTTTGTCGTCCAAGCACCTTGGTGAGGTTGGCCTTGATCACCGAGCGCTTGGCTTCAATGTAATCCTGGCCTTTTCCCACCAGATCCCTTACTTTCTTCTTGGAGGCCCCGGCCAGCTTGGCCTTAATAACCTCCTCGTCTGTCATTAGATCCACCTCCTCTAGGGAAGTGACTCTGACCGCCTTCCTTTTGGTCGGCTTCGCTATCTGTATAGTAGTGCCTTCAGGGCTTTCTACTACGGGTTGTTCGGGAATATTGGTTTCCATATTATTTTCCATATCGTTCCCACGAGTAGCTAGGGAATTGCAGTCCACTCGAGCAGAGTCCCGCATGCCCGAGTAAGGCTAATTACTGTGAGGTGTCGCCTGGTTCCTTACAGGAATCGCTCTCGACCAACTACGCATGGCCATTCATCCTTCGCCGCGATGTCTTCCAGCTTGAATTGCGGATTTTTTAAAAGCTGGTTTTCTCCATCTGGACTCCTCTGTCTGGGTTACCATTCCATAGCCAAAAGGTCCCCGTTTTTTGGCGCCGGGAATTCGCCATTCATCCTTCCGTGAGGATAAGGACTAGTCGGTGATGCATGCTGAGATGCAGTTGGGCTGGTCTTCTCTTCTACTGGTATTTATTGGTGTCACCTATTTGGCGTCATGGACCCCACCAAATACTAAAAATTTATGTGTAGAAGGTAAATATATTTGATAAATATATTTAATTATTACACAGGACAAGTGATGCTAGACTTAAGTAGCTGAGAAGTTTGACCAATTTCCGACTTATTACATGAAGAAGAGAAAATGTAGTAGGCAATTTACTAAGCGTATCTTGTTTTGTACTTCATTTAAAAAAAAAAAGTTTTGTCAATTTTATCAACGCGCCCAACATACACAGCTATATACAGATTCAGATATTGTCAAATTAATAGGAGCATAGGCTAAACTAAGCTGGACAAACACATTGCTAGGATGTCAGATAATCAGTACACGAAGAGATTAAGATCTGCCCTCAAACCCAGAGGGCAAAAGAAGTAAGGGATGACCAATGCCCTACTACAGCCTATAGCCCCCAGCCCTAGACAGTAAGATTTTGGTTGGCGGGTGAAGCAAACGATATTTTCTTTATGAGAGGTCTCCATGTCGAAGGTAACCGGATGCCGTCATCTCTTTTATTTAGACAATTTTGCCTTTTTTTAAATTCTGTGGCTTCTCGGATAATTATATCTTTATAAAAGTGGATGGAGGCTATGATTCTAGAGTTTTCAAAATCAATTTTGTGACCTGTATGAAGATGGTGTTGACCTAAAGCCAAATTGTCTCAAGAAAAGAGATGACGGCATACGGTTACATTCAACATGGAGACCTCTCATAAGGAAAGTATGGTCTGCTCCACCCCCAATAAACTTAAGCCTACGCCAACGTCCACCTATACCACGTCACCAACGACGGTATAAATGAACCGTCTTCTGTTACCAGTAGCAGTAATAGATTGGTTAGTGATTAGTGTAGTAGTGTCTGGAATCTCGGGTGACTGAGACCTCGAAAACCTTGAAGAAGACATCAAGAAGAATGTGGAAAGCTCGGCACAATGACAATCGACGCGATTCAAAATGGAAGACTGTTGAGTTTAATATTAATTCTTGTAATAGTATTAACCAAAAGAATGGGACTAGAGGTTAACACTAGTAAGACGAAGTATCTGAAAGTATCAAATTATATACGAGGCATGTTTTTTAAGTAAGTACCGTTTTGCGATTTCGCCGCCGCAGCGCTACGGTAGGCGTTTCGCGCATGAGCGCTGGTTACCTACATCTCTTGTCTACGCACTGACGCCATTACAGTCTGATTCTTCATTGTATACTTGTTTACTCCAGTGTTTAAGATGCCTCCAACAATCGTGAGTCACGCTGATTGTGAAGTACGGGCTGTTATACGATTTCTTAGTGCTAAAGGCGTAAAACCGATCGATATTCATCGTGACATCGTTGAAGTTTACGGACAAAACATTATGAGTGATGGAATGGTAAGGAAATGGGTGAGAGCATTTAAAGATGGCCGCACAAATGTGCATGATGAAGAACGGAGTGGGCGTCCTTCGGTCGTTAATGAAAATTTGGTGCAGAAAGTGGACGAAAAGGTAAGAGAAAACAGACGCTTTACAATTTCATCATTGTCCGACTGCTTTCCTCAGTATTCTCGTAGTGTTTTGTATCGCATTGTTACCGAGAACTTGAATTACCGGAAATTGTGTTCACGTTGTGTAATGAGACAATCACTGTAGCGTCTTATTGTGAGACATTGAAAAATCTGCGTCGTGCAATCCAGAACAAAAGACGTGGCAAGTTGAGTAAGGGTATCGTTTTGCTGCATGACAATGCCCGTCCACATGTGGCTAATCAGACCAAAGATCTCATCAAATCATTTAAATGGGAAACTCTAGATCATCCTCCATACAGCCCTGATCTGGCGCCCAGCGACTACCATTTGTTCCAGCACTTGAAGAAACACCTGGGCGGTCAGCGTCTTCAAGACGATAACGAAGTCAAAACATTTGTGATGCAGTGGTTAACAAGTCAGGCGGCAGAATTTTATCAGGAGGGTATTCAAAAACTGGTGCCGCGTTATGACAAGTGGCTCAATATTCACGGAAATTATGTAGAAAAGTAGATTAAGGTACAGGCTTTCATGTAAAAATAAAATTATTGCCATATCTTTGCACGTCTTTTTTTAATTCCAAAACGGTACTTACTTAAAAAACACGCCTCGTACAAGCAGCACAACTCGAAGATCTAACGATCGGAACATTTTCGAAGGAGTAGAGAGTTTATATACCTAGACTATATTAATCAGAATAATGAAGTAAGAGCAGAAATTAACAGACGGATGTATCTGGCAAATAGTGTCTATTATGGATTATTATGGATTAAAAAGTTTTAACAACAAGTCTAGTTACAAAAAGAATAAAACTAGTGATATACAGAACTTAAAATTAAAAGTGAAACTGGAACAAACCATGAAGTGGAAATATCCAGGAGTGGCTAGTATACCTGTTGAATACAAAGCACGTGGTGTTCGTGTGTATTAAGGTATAAAAAAAAAATTGCTTATTACAAGCTTAAATTTTTTATTTTAAGAAGATCTTTTCGGAATTAAATCATTCCATCATCAGTTAACTAAAAGAGAGAGTAAAAATACCAATATTAAAAAACACAAGTTAAAATTTAAATATATAGAAATAACACGTTGGTTTTTTACTACTTACATAAAAAGTTGTTAAAAAACATTGTATGGCCACTTAAAAAAACTTTCGAAGGACATCCGTATTAAAATATAATCCTCATGGTTTTATCAAGGTAAATGCAATAGACTTATTGATTATTAAAAACTGAAGATGGGGGCATCTTACATGACCCCCTGTAGCTGGTGAAGTTTTTTCGACTTACATTACCTCTGATCTGTTCTGGAGTCTTGGGCTAACTGATATATATATATTTCATACCATCTTTATATCAGTTAGCCCAAGACTCCAGAACAGATCAGAGGTAATGTAAGTCGAAAAAACTTCACCAGCTACAGGGGGTCATGTAAGATGCCCCCATCTTCAGTTTTTAATAATCAATAAGTCTATTGCATTTACCTTGATAAAACCATGAGGATTATATTTTAATACGGATGTCCTTCGAAAGTTTTTTTAAGTGGCCATACAATGTTTTTTAACAACTTTTTATGTAAGTAGTAAAAAACCAACGTGTTATTTCTATATATTTAAATTTTAACTTGTGTTTTTTAATATTGGTATTTTTACTCTCTCTTTTAGTTAACTGATGATGGAATGATTTAATTCCGAAAAGATCTTCTTAAAATAAAAAATTTAAGCTTGTAATAAGCAATTTTTTTTTATACCTTAATACACACGAACACCACGTGCTTTATATACAGAACTCTTATCAAGCCCATTTTCACCTATGCGTCGGAAATATGGACGATGACAATGAGCGATCAAGAACGTTTAAGATGCTTTGAACGTAAAATCCTTCGGCATATCTATGGAGGAGTACAGGAGGGAGGATTATGGTGTAGACTCTATAATTTAGAACTCTATCGCCTGTATGACAAACCTGATATTATTAGGTCCATCAAAATAAACCGGCTGCGGTAGTTAGGTCACACAGAGAGAATGAATGAGATAGAGCTGCCAAAACATATTTATAACCAAAGAATAGATGCAGTGAGAAGGAGAGGAAAACCCAGAGCACGAAGGAACCTCGCGTGTTGGGAGTACGAAACAGGAAACCAAGGCGAAGAATAGGAGAGAATGGAGACTTATCCTTGAGCAGGCCAAGACCCACCATGGGTTGTGGAGCCAATGATGATAATGATGAATAGTATTATTAATCTTTGCTCTAGGTTTAATTGTACTAAATACGAAAATTTGAAATTTTTTCAGAACATATATATATATATATATATATATATATATATATATATATATATATATATATATATATATATATATATATATATATATATATATATGTATATATATATATATATATATATATATATATATATATTAGAAATGATTATTTCGACCAAAAAATAATTTATAAATACGTTCAAATTATCGGGTAAAGTGGTCTGTAATAAAAATCTTTCTTTTTTCTTAATTACTCAATATTTCGCCATTTATTTAACAGCTTCTTCAGGAGTAAACTAAAACAATTTGAACATTACAAAAAATGGCGTACAAATACATTTTAAAACACTTACAGAATTTAAAAGATTTCGCAAATAAAAAATGACATTGAAGTATTTGAAATATTGAATGTCAAGATTAAATTGTCTTAAGCACGTTCGTTACAGCTATACGATAAAAAATTAAAATTATTTCAAATGTAAAAATAAAAATAACAATAAAAGAAAAGTTAGAAGAATAATATTTCTTTGATGAATTATTAAGGTTAGTTGTTATTAAGATGAATGTTGGCTATTTTTAATATTTATAAATTTTGTTCAATATGTTACAATATATGTTACTTAACTGTTTAAATTAATTTAAAATTGTTTTAGTTTACTCCTGAAGAAGCTGTTAAATAAATGGCGAAATATTGAGTAATTAAGAAAAAAGAAAGATTTTTATTACAGACCACTTTACCCGATAATTTGAACGTATTTATATATATATATATATATATACATATATATATATATATATATATATATATATATATATATACATATATATTTACTACTTTGTAAGTCATTAATTTATTTTATTTCATAATATAACGGTCCTTAATACATAAAATAATGAGTTTTATAAAATCTTTTACAATTAATTGTCTTGACTTAATGTCAGAAAAAGCATCTCTCCCCTTGCAATTGCCTTATAATGTTTAGTATTTCCATTTAGAAAATGGGCGCTTTTCCACATTTTCAGCCTAACTGCTTCTTTCGGTTGCGAATTCATACTTTTTTCAAATCATTAGGTGCTTGTTAAGGCAAAAATGTCTTCGGTAGAAGTGGGTGACTTAAAAGAATGTAATTTTAAAAACGGTATTACGCATCAGAAAAATCGGTAGATACATTAGAACTTATTTTATTAGTAGATAAAAAATCACTTGCATTTTTTAATCTTATTTAAATAATTTTAAAGTGGGTTAAGATAAAATTCATATAGCGTAAGCTGTAGATTTTTATATTGTGGATGTAAAGGGTGTTTTTTTCGAGGTATAGAAATGTAAGTTGGTAACACTTTTTTACTGTCGGCCATTTGGGCAGCTTTCAAGTGATTTATGTTAAGTATGGTTTGGTATTTCAGCATGAATAGACTTGACGCCGGAACAAGGCTTCCAAATTGTACAAATTTATTTTTAAAATTGTTGTTCTGTTCGAAATACGTATCGCACACTACGTCCATTTTATGGTCAATATAATAGTCCATCAGAGCAAGTAATTTGATTAAATATGGAACGTTTTTGCACCATGTTTACTCTAAATGATATTGTGCATCTACAGATACGTCATACAGTGAGTACAGAAAAAGTTGTTGCTACTGTAAAGCATAGAATAAAGGAAGACATGTATCAGTCTATCTGCCATCGTGCACAAGGGTTGGATATGTGTTCATCCACTTTATGGAAGATTTTACAAAATAATCTGGCTTTGCTTACTTACAAGATCCAACTCATGCAAGAAAAAATGGTACATAATCACCTAACAAGGCGTAGATTCGTGAAGTGGGTCCAAAACGAAATTGCCATTGATTCCGATTTTTAAAAGCAAATTTTGGTTAGCGATGAATCACACTTTTGGTTAAATGGCTACGTCAACAAACAAAAATATGCCCATTTGGAATAAAGATAATCCTCAAACGTATATTAAAAAACCATTACATCCAGAAAAACTGACTATTTGGTGTGCTTTATGGTGTGATGGAATCATTGTATCGTACTTCTTCATCGTTTTTGAATTCAGTTTTGAATCGCTGACCAGAACGTTACAGTCAATGGTGACCACTATAAATCCATGATTACTACCTTTTTCATACCCCAATTCAACAACGATGATGTGCAGGACCTGTCGTTCAATTAATACGGCGCAAGATGCCACACAGCTTCTGCCACAATTAATTTATTCAAGGAAACGTCTGGTAACCGAAAAGTTTCACGTTTTGGACCGTGAATTTTCCTCCAAGATCGTGCGATTTAATACTGCTAGACTATTTTTTGTGGGGATATGTAAAGGTACTGGTCTACGCCTACAAGCATAAAACGATTGATCACGTGGAGGACAACATTCGCTGCACTACTGCCGATATACGGCGACAAATATTGGAAAAAGTGATCGAAAATTGGAGTTTCAGATTAGAGTACTTTAGAGCCAGCGGTCATATGCCAGAAATCATATTTAAATTATAATGCCAAAAAATTATCTTTCGAATAAAGTTAGTTTTATGTTAATTTATAAAAGTCATCTTTGTTTTATTCCATGTCAAAGTTCTATACATCTAAAAAAAAACACCCTTCATAAGTTTTATGCTAATTAAAGCTTAAAATATCATATATTTGGCACTGATAGTGCTGCTTTTAAACAAAGGTTATAAAATGTAATAAAAAAATATCTGAGACTGAACATAAATATAATCTGAAAAATTAGCATGGTTAATTCTCAGAATATTTTAATTAAAAAGCTAAAGAACTCAAGAAATACTTTTACAACTATATTCATTTGTGATATATACAATGGAGATATTTGATATTTAAATATTTGATCCCAGAGAAATAGTCCTCCGAAAAGGGAGTTACCAGGTGGGGTCAGTAACCTGCCTAAAATAAAATCATTAAAAACACACTCAGAACAATGAAGTTATATAACTCCCGTATAATATTGGTGGAGCTAATGAAACTTATGACGACCTGGCGAGATTAAGCCAAAAAACGATTCTGAAACCAAAAACAATTTTATTGCGTATAGCAACTTGAAATGGAACTCCGCCTGCAGTTTTGTTGGGTGAATCGAGTAGCTCGACAGAACTGTTGCCGATCTCAAGCCCGGATAAAGGAGAAGGAGGTCTATAGCCAGGTTAGCACCCTACTGATAGATATTAAAACCATACCGCTCATAGAAAGAAATAGGATTATGCCTCGGAACAGGAATGATTTCATTACGATGACTAACACGAGAAAGACAACAACAAATTTATGGAAAACGAGAGAAATACTTCGCATTGGTACTTGAAACGTAAAATCTCCAAACAAAAGAGAGCAGGAAATTACAAAAAATTATAAGAAATTACAAGAGCTTGTAGAAAAAAATATAGACATATGTACTCTACAAGAGTCGATGAAAAAAGAAAAGCGTCAAATTATGCTAGATGACTATCTGATGATTTACAGTGGTGTTGCGAAAGAAACCAGAGAAAAAGAAGGAGTCGCCCTGTTAGTATACAGAACATTTTAACATTAAGTTCAAGAATATAAATATACCTATGAAAGAATATTAAATGTAAAAGTTAAACTGGATGTTAAACCTCTAAATATGATAGCAATCTATGCACCCAAGAACAAAAGAGATAGCACCACAAAGGAAAACTTCTACAAAAACCTTCAGACTGTAATAAACGAGACCCCCAATGATAAATATATAATAATTATGGGTGATTTTAATCATATTGCCCATGTTGGCAATGGTATAGTTTCAGAAATAAAACAGCGACATAATGAAAATATCAGAAATAAAAACAGAGACCTCTTGACGGACCTCTGCAGCATAAACGAAATACGTACTAATAATACATTTTTTCCTCACAAAGAACAATACAAATACACTTTTGAAAACAGTAGAGGACAAAAATCTATGATAGGCTATTTTTTGTCAAATAGAGAGATACAGCCCTCTGAAATCTTGGATGTAAGAGCACTAACATCAGCAGAAATAGGAAGTGATTATAAATTGGTATTGTGCAAAATGCGAATGAAAACACATATAGGATAAGAAAACACCCGAATATACCACAAAGATAAAAGTTGAAAGCTTGCAGGATGACTCCAGAAGATAATTATTTAAAAAAAGAATAACCGAAAAAATCAGAAACACATATATCACGGAAAGTGATGGAGTCGAAGAAAGCTGGACAAAAATTAAGTCTAAAATCTAAGCATCGGCCAAGGAAGTTCTTGGTGAAAGAAATATAAATAAAAATAAATCGGTCTCAAGGCGAAGAAGTTTGTGGTTCTGTACAGAAGTGAATGAAAAATGTAAAAAAAAAGAAAAAAGCTTACCTGAAATATATGTCAACCAAAACACAAGAGGCATACCCTAATTACAAAACAATTAGAAACGAAACACATGCACTTGTAAACTTGCACAAGAACGCTTTTTGAAAGAAATGGTTTTCATGAAACATAATTTTTACGGTCTTCATAAGAGGTCAAAAACGGAGGTAAAGGAACTAATAAAACCAAAACACATAAGAAAGAATACATGGATTGACTACCTAAGAAAACTCTATGCAGAGAAAGAAGAAACGGCGCTAGAACCGGAAACACCAGAAAGTACCAGAAATGAAGAACATAATATAAATGTACAGGAAGTTCGGAAAATACTTGAGACCCTAAAGAACAGAAAAGCAGCAGATACTTCTACTATTCAAAAAAGAAGATAAAAAAACAGCCAGAAAACTACAGAGGTATAAACTTGTTAAATACTACGCTAAAACTCACAACTAAAATTTTACAAGTGCTTATAAATCAGAGGATAAGTTTAGTAGATGAACAAGATTTTCGGCAAGGATTTTCGTAGTGGAAGATCGTGTACAGATGCAATATTCGTTATAAAGCAAATTACTGAGAAATCACTAGAGTATAATAGACCAGCATTTCTGTGTCTAATTGACCTAAAGAAAGCGTTTGATAGATTAAAACTCAATGTAATCCATCTTCTGTATAATAGAAAACTTACAGAACCTATAGAAATAGGTAGCGAAATAAGACAAGGGGATTCATTAAGCTCCATGCTCTTTAATTTGATCAGGGATGAAATCATCAAAAGCGTTAACAAAGGAAGAGGATACAGAATGGGAAACAAAGAAATAAAAATACTCTGTTATGCAGATGACGTATTATTGATAGCCCAAGATGAAGATAGTCTGCAAAGACTGGTCCACAGATTTAACATAAGAGCAAAAGAATTTAATATGACAATCTCATCTTAGAAAACTGAAACAATAGTAGTTAGTAAAGAACCAACCAGATGTAAAATAGAAATTAATGGCATCAGTATTGAACAAGTAATGGAAATAAAATACCTGGGAATTACAATATCTACCTGTGGAGACCTGGACAAAGAAGTGAGAGATAAAATGCAAACAGCAATTAGACTGACAGGATGCCTTAATAACACTATATCGCAAAACAGACACATTAACACTGAGATGAAGTAAAGAATTTATAAGACATGACATATGCCTCCAAAACAAGACCCGACATAGCCACAATGCAAACGCTACTGGAAACGGCAGAGATAAGAGTCCTGAGAAGACTTACAGAAAATACGGTAAGAGATCGAAAGAGAAGTGAAGACATTAGAAGAAAATGTAACGGATAGTGTATAAATAAATGAACACAAAATAGAAAAAAAAATGGAATAAACACATAAGCAGAATGGAGGAGACCCGTGTAGTCAAAATAGCAATAGATAAATCACCAATCGGCAGAAGACGTATCGGATGAACGCGAAAAAGGAGTGACAACCTACCATAGAGGTATTAATCCGCCAATGAACAAGCAAAATTGCTTATAAACAGGAAGAAGAACTTGGAATGTTACATCGCTAACCAAGAACGAACAAGAAATACTAGTAAAGTTAAAGAACCATAACATTAACCCTATGGTCATCGCTGCTAACATATGGTCTCTGAGGCTGACAGCACCGAAATTTGCCGAAAACCGCCAATCAGTTTCGATCTAAAGGCGGTGCATCGCAATAGCGTCTTGGAATGGCATCTTCTGTGTAGTCTAACAGCGGTGTTGACAGAGTGTATGCATTTTTCCCGCTAGAATCAAAACCGGTCTCTGGGACCGAGGTTAGTGAACCTGTTATTTTTCTATTATAAAATTCTTACTAGAGTTCTCTTTTTGGCGTTTGCTTTTAGTAGAATAACGTAACATTTTATTACATATTTTTCATGGCGATGGAAAATTATAAATGGCAACAAGAGATAATTTGAATGCTATGGAATGAGCGAAAGGATGAATCTGACAATAAACATACGATGACGATGATGAGAGCCTTGTTTTTAACGAATTTGAAACTCAAGACCACAATACTGACACTAAGGAAGAATTTGAAGAAAATAGTTCTAACGAAAATTTCGACGAAAATGGTTCTCATCAAGAAAAAGATTTAAAACTTGTATATCTATACAGGGTGTTTCAAAAAAAGGTAACCCCGTTTCTAGGGTAGGTAAAAAACTGAAAAATAAAAATAAATAAGTAAAAAATGTTTGTAACGCCATCCGTTTTCAAGATACAGGGCGTTGAAGAAAAAAAAATTTACGCATTTTTTACGATTTTGCCGAAACTACTGGCAACATTGTAATGACATTTTATACGAATATGTTTTGGAAGCGGATACATCCCATGAATTTGTTTTTATATATGATTCTTATAGAGGGCGTTAGTTACACGGATCGTACTAAGTATTAGTCAATATAACTTTTTTAAGAGTATAATTATTAATCAAAATTTCAAGGAAACTTAAACATCATTCAATTTTACACGAAAAAGGTACTCTTGGTAAAACTCGATATATGTACCGTTTTCGGAATATTTTGATTTGAAAATTATAAAGTAATAATTGATGCTGGTAGTAATGATAAAGTTCTAATAGGTATACCTCTATTTTCTCCAAGTGTGCCATGGAAATCTGACACTTATTGATTGTTATGACGATAAATCAATAATAATTAGAGTTTTGAAACCTTTTTATTTGTAAAATCAAATCAAAATGTACTCAAATGTTGAATACACTGACATGTTATTAACCTTAGGCGAATGTTTAGGATGTTCTAGTGCAGCTGTGACACGTTATGCAGAAAAGTTTCCTAGAAGAAACTAAACAAGTAAAAAAAAAAAACATTTAGAGCCGTTGAACGACGTTGTTGAGAAACTGCGAATGTGAGACCAAATAAAATAAATTCTGGTAGACCAAGAACAACAAGAACAATTAATAAAGAAAATAATATTTTAAATTTACTTGATTAAGATCCAACAGTTAGCGTAAGGAATAGAGCAAGACAAACAAATACTTCTTCTTCAAGTATTTGGCGGATACTGAAAGAACAGCAATTACATTCTTATCATTACAGACAAGTCCAAGAGCTCTTGCCAGATGATCTACCAGTTAGATAGAATTTTTGTGAAACATTGCAACAAAGGACAGCCCACAATCCAAATTTTTTTAAATGCATTCTTTTTACGGACGAGGCCACCTTTATGGGACAAGGTATGTTTAACTCCCATAATGCTCACTACTGGTGTGATGAAAATCCACGAGTCAAAAGGGTATCACATTACCAACACTCATTTAAAGTTAATGTTTGAGCAGCAACTTTAGGTAACAAATTAATAGGTTATCATAGTCTACCTGGAAATTTAAATGGTAATATGTATCTTGATTTTTTAAACAATTCCTTATTCGAGATATTAGAAGATTTAACGCTAAACGGGCCAAGATCTTTATTTTTTATGCACGATGGAGCTCCACCAAACTTTGATAAAAGGTGTCGTAGAATCGATGGATTGGTAGAGGTGCAGAAGCTCCGATTCATTGGCCTCCTCGGCCATGCGATTTTAACCCTTTGGACTACGCAGTTTGGTCGTATATTAAGGAAAAAGTCTATGCTACAGAGGTAAATTCACGCCAAGAATTAGAAGAAAAAATTTAACGTCAATTTAATGACATCATAGCTGATCCCCTACCGTTTAGAAGGTTAATGGAATCTTTAGAAAAAAGAATAGACTTGTGTATTTGCGAAAACGGAGGGCATTTTGAACAGTTACTGTAATTGAATTTAATTTTATGTTCTTAGTCATTAATTTAATTTTCTTCTTGTGAGTTTTGTTTAATTACTAACTATTTTATACCAGCATCAATAATTACTTCATAATTTTCAAATCAAAATATTCCGAAAACGGTACACAGTATCGAGTTTTACCAAGAGTACCTTTTTCGTGTAAAATTGAATGATGTTTAAGTTTACTTGAAATTTTGATTAATAATTATAGTCTTAAAAAAGTTATATTGACTAATACTTAGTACGATCCGTGTAACTAGCGCCCTCTATGAGAATCAGATATAAAAATAAATTCATGGCATGTACCAGCTTCCAAAACATATTCGTATACAATTTCATTACAATGTTCCCAATAGTTTCGGCAAAATCGTAAAAAATGCGTAAAATTTTTTTTTCTTCAATGCTCTGTATCTTGAAAACGGATGGCGTTACAAAAATCTTTTAATAAGCAAACCCCAATTATTTTTCAATTTTTTACCTACCCTAGAGACAGGGTTACCTTTTTTTGAAACAGCCTGTATAAACAGATAAAATAAAGATGATAAAAATAGAGTACCTATCTGGAATGTTTTTTTAATGATGAAGTTACCATTTCAAATAAGATCACACCTTTGGATGTTGAAACGATTATAAAAACTACCTGCGTACCTGTTTTATGTACCTACGATTGGTATTATAGAGTAACGAAGAAATAGATAGAGATATATAAGACTGAATATTGGGCAGTTAAAAAGAAAGAGAAACAACCAATGCATAGTAGCGAAAATGAGTACACGTGGATGAGTAGGGTGACAAAATTGGTAAAATTTAGATTGGTTATTGTAATAATATATTATTATATTAATAGAAGTCTAGGATTGGCAAATTGATACGAAAGTTGCAAGTTCCCGAAAGAAGTAGAAGGGGAAAATCAAGAAGATCAACCTAGTGGTAGAGCATTATTCATAGCGTATATCATGTATGCACAAATAAAGAAACGCTACAAAAACATATACTGGCTGACCAGACTCCGACCAAAGAATTACAAGTGCTTAGATAAATACTAGAGGCATTTTTACTTGCTAGATGGTCTTTGAAATATGTTAGCGCCAAATTCTTGAGATTCAGTACCAAAAGACATTTCTTTGCTAAAAAATAATGGTGTGTGTGTGTGTGTGTGTGTAGTTTCATTTTATGACTAGAGACATAATCTATAAGCCTATTATGTTTTGAGGTATTAATTAATTTTTTTTTTAAACAATTGTTATAGAGAGAATCCGTAACAACAAAATAATGGTGTTTAAAATTTAATACCATATTAAAAAAACAGAAGTAAAAAAAGTAAGCATGTACTGTTTTTTATTATAACATTTAAGTTTACCTAGCAATGAACAATTAACAGTTAAAATATGTACTCTTACCCACATCTCCTTAAATTTAGGAACATAGCATACCTGAAACAAATAATTACATATTTAGATATAGAAGTATAATAACAGTTTTGTTATTTTAAATGTCATCATAATTGTAATATCTAAAGTCAGCTACAAAAATCTATAAATATTAACATAATGCCTACATCACTAAACTGTCTAAGGGACTAGCAATAACTTTATGCAAATTAATATTAAAACAAAAACGATACATCGAAGTATCGACGTCAACAACAATATTCTTGAACGTAACTCCAGGAGAAATCTATGTATCAAGTTCAAAGACCCCAATGACGTTTTGTTCAAGGATAAGAACGGGCATATGGATATTAAGGATATTTCATTTACCGAAAATAAAAACCGATTGTTTCCTACATCAAGAGAAACCTACTTACCAAATTTAAGCACCTATTATTCAAGAAAAAAACGTAAGTATATGATAAGAAGAAGGCCTATTAATGCAGTAAGTCTTATAGTTCTTTCTTATTCAAAAAGAAACTTGTGAAATACTATACTAAGAGACTCTAGGATTTTTCTTTTAAGTTATCACCCAGACGTGATCAGATAAAACTTAAGATAGATCAGACTTTTAAGTTATCATCGAACAGACGAAGAGACACAATGTTAATAAGGGTCTGAATGGTTTACATCTTTATTTTTACATTATAATACTGTGAAATCGCATTGTCATACAGATTTACTAAATGTCAAAGACCTTAGGGCGGGAAAACCGAAAACATCGATTTACCAAGAATCTGTACGCCGAAGAAAAAAATCTAGCTGATGTGATCATTTTGAACAGAAATATAGTTTATTCGTCTTCCGGGTTTGGACCGTGTCATTTGTGAGTGACCCAAAAGTGGGTTCATCTCACTTGAACCCACAGATGAACCCACTTTTGGGTCACTCACAAATGACACGGTCCAAACCCGGAAGACGAATAAACTATAATTCTGACTCTGGCCGTGGAAGCCTACGATTTCATTTGAACAGAAATGTTTATTGTCACTTTTTGTGTAGCATTAATCATTCTCTTAGAAACAACGCTTAAGCGACCGGCGGTTTTGAATTTAAGTTACGTCCGCGAAATAATTTTTTTAAATAAAATTTTATATCAACTCAAAGGTAAACATTTGATATCTTTTGATCATAGCATCGTATCAACCAAAATCAAAATGAATTTTAAAGATAAAGAGTGCAGCTTTCGTATTTAAGTTCTATAAAGCTATTAAATAAATAAATTCTCATGAGGTTCATAAAATTATTCACTGTCATTGACTGGTCGCAGCAATTTCCATTGCTGGAGCCTAGTCTTTAAAACCTATAACATTAAATTTCCATTTTAAGTTTTGACAACAAATATAAAACATTTGAAATATGCCTAAAAAACACCAAATTGAAACTTTCACATTACAATCGCATGTCACGGGAACTGCCTCCACAACGATGGCATTGGGAGAAGTTTGTAGCTAAAGTGCAGTTTGAAAAACCGTACTTATTCAGTCAAAAAGAAGCAGTTTTAAACGTTTTAGATTGTTTGTAACGATCGTTTATATTTCATCGTCTTTAGAGATCAAATATCTGACGACTGGACAATAATAGACAACTCAAAATAATTATTAAATTTAAAAAATAATTGTTCAATTTCTCAGCAGTTGTACTGTGAAATGTCATTGATGACGAGCAATGAACTTTAAAGGAAATAATGAATATCCTTAATATTAAATGCATATTATGTTTAAATTGTGGTATTCGTAACCCGAAAAGATGTTTAAATATTTAATTCTAATACAAACGACTTTGAAACTCCATATTCAAATTAGCCTGTTCTACGTCTAGCACTCGGAAAGCAAGAAAGATTACACTAAAATAATATAAATTCCGAAAGCTTATGTAGGAATATCCGTACGAGTGACATTTTGGACTTAGCTTGAAAGAAAGGTAGGTATTTACTTCGGTAGCGGTATTTATGTACGCCCATGATTAAACACAATTATATATATATATATATATATATATATATATATATATATATATATATATATATATATATCTGTACCATTTGATCAGATGATGTTATGTGCATTTTCACTATTTTACAGGAGAGAAAAACCGTTTATGGGACTTTGTGTTTAAGATTTTACCAATGAATTAGCAATTTTCGGATTATATAAAATAGTAGTTGATGTGATATGTTATAATTTAATTTATGATCCCTAAATAGTTGAACAAGAATATCACGTATTATCTTCGTATGTTGGAATTATTTAACTTTTTTTTTAATAATAACACTTAATTACGGCAAAAATATTTATTTATTAAAATATTTCGCACACAAAATGGCAATATATATATATATATATATATATATATATATATATATATATATATATATATATATTAAATATCTTATTATTCTTCATTTTCACTTTCGTCGCTATTATTAATAACGTCGTTTTTCGTCATTGAATACGGTAGGTGTTTATAAAAGGGATGATAAAGTGGGTCTATAAAAGGTAATAGACTTAAAATATTTTTCTTGGCTGATTCGAATTTGCTGTTTTTCATAGGCATGAGAAACAATATTGTTTGACGAGTCGTAATTATTCCTTTTTCCTCTTCTTAGATCAACAATTTTTAACGGTTTATCTTCAAGTAAACTGCGTTTATAAAATAGTTTTCTAAAGTTTTTGCATATGTGTATCCAAAATATTTGGTTCCAGAAAACGCTTTCATTACTTTCATCTTTCGTCTTTCTCACGAACAAACTAGATTTCAACAAATCTGAAAACGAGAAGAAATCTTCAGTTTTAATTTCATATACCTTATATTTATGACTACTTATTGTCACCAAGTTATACCAGTCGCGAGACACACTAATTACTCCATTGAACTATTTCTTCTTCCTCTCTATATTGGCATGATCTGAGTCTAAATGCGTATGTCCTGGAACCAAATATTTATGATCTATTGTTGTTACAAAAGGTTTAATGTTAAATACTTAAGTACAGAGCAACGGAATAATATTATTACGATTTTGGCCTGGGCATGTATCAGAATAGAATATGATAATATGCTTAACCTCGTTGGGTATATCCTGAATGCACTTTAGTAAACATGAAGTAATTTCGTTAGCACCACGTTGACCATTACCTTCATGCAATGAAGGTTCGAATTGCAATTCCTTACTGTGAAATTATATGTCCAAAATTTACGTTTGTAAAAACCGATACTTGTATTTAAGCGCAGTGTAGCAGCAAGACATTGCTGGAGATTAAATACGGCCATCAGTACTTTTCCTTCAGAATTGCGTGATCTAATTTTATCATCTGCTCTACATTTGTAATGAAAATCGGCCTTTTCTTTGTGAATATCATATTAGAACTGCAACTTACACTTTTCATTTTCATCGGTCAAATTTTTAATTTTAGACAGCTAAGTATCAGAAGTTTTACAAGTATCATTATGAGGCTTTTTGAATTTGAGACCAAATTCTAAAAAACATTTTCGGTACATACTGAAACTTACGGAAGTCGACAATCCCTGTAATTCTAATAAGATATTCCATTGTCCTTGTACAATTTGTACATCTTATTTAAATCACTACCCAAATACTTTCTTGATGTTCTTCGTCTCGAGTAATGACTCTCGTACGCCGGAAAGCTAGTAATATGTTGACGAACTATACTAATATCTTCATCTGACCGTTTGTTGGAGGGAGTGTGCCTACCTTATTTATCTCCCTATATAATAGCAGTGTCAGCATTTTTTTTCTTTTTGACAATTCCATTCATAAAACCTCTACCTTCAACAAACATGGCTTGGAAGCAAGCCCATACTTCAACTTTTAAAGAATGTTGTGTGATAAAATATTTTGCTTTAACACTTCTGCTTCGGCGTGATACTTGTAGCTAACGCTTTGGTGGAGCAAGTTCAATCAAAGAACTTAAAAACTTGCGTTGTTAATCCCGATATTTTAGGTTTCGGTAGTCACGAAAATACATTGCTTTCGTTTCATCTTTAATATGACATACACTTATTATTTTCTGACTTCAGTAATAAGATTAAGAGTTATTTAGCCATTATATGATATAAACACTTATCACTATTTGACCATAAAAAATGAAAAGTGTATTTTGATAAACATATACAAAAGAAATGTGTATATATCATTAGATAACTAACGTTGTCAATCAAATTATATTCATCATGCATTTAGCAGCGTCTGCCCAAACGATAACGAATGTTGATTTGATTATATTTATACAATAAACACCAAATGACTAAAAATGCAGTTATCACCTTCTGACCAAATGGTACAGATATATATATATATATATATATATATATATATATATATATATATATATATATATATATACAAACAACACAGTTTATTAGGGCTCCAGTCAGTAGGTTTAGCCGGGATGTTGTAGAAACACTCCTTTGACTTTTGGTCGAGCTTTCGGAATTCTTTTATTCCTTCTTCAAGACACTGTAATTAGAAGAATGTGTGAATATTCACAAATTGTTATTGCAACTTACTAGTAGTTGAGATTATTTGTATAAAGCTATGACATTCAACATTAAAAACACACATATAAACCAAACCTACGGCCAAACCTGCTGACTGCAGCCCTAATAAACTGTGTTGTTTGTATATATATATATATATATATATATATATATATATATTTCAAATTATTTTTTTTTACAGTACTGTGTTAAATACTGATTTATAGTATCAGCAATCGGCCTAATTAGACCGATTACTAATACTATCAATCAATATTTAACACAGTACGGTTGAAAATAATTTGAAAAATAAGAAACGACGGGCTTTTATCAGAATATTCGTAATATCTGCGGAATAACACTGTAAAATTAATGAAGAAATGGTCAACATTAAACCAGCAGCTTGCAAAATATACCAACAGAAGAATATTTCTACTACAATGCAGAAAAAGTAACATATCACCTAGACATATCCAAAACAGCAAAAAGAACATTGAAAATCTTCTAACTACCAGTAAAAACCAATTTTTAAACAACAAAATTGAAAACTTTATATTAACATTAAGTCGCAAAACTTTATTTTTATAGATTAAGGTCGCATGCAATAAAATTTCATAATTTGATCAAAATCAGTATTTGATATCATATCGAAAAGTAAATCTTCAATACTTACAATATCTTGTTCAACAAAAAATAAATTACATCTATGATATTGTAACCTTTCGCGGATCATGGACAAGCTGGCTCTATGTAGAATGTTGTTCAACCTTCTGCTTGAATATGCTGGACGTAACTTCAAGCCCTTTGGTATTAGGTTGTTGTCTCTACATCTTCGTAAAAATTTGATTGAATTTTGACAATGTGCCAGTTTCTTGTATAGAATTTCCAATCTCCGAAAATTTTGAATAACACCGGGCCCATAACGGTTTCTTAATATTGTTCTGAAGCTATTTTCTTGTGGCATTTTAAATTAATTTATATTTAAATGGGAATAAGCCACAATTAAAGGTTAAAATACGTTTATTGACGTTTCAATTTCCACTTCGGAAATTGTTCTCAAAATACAAACATTAGTAAATTGAAATTTACTAAAATTTCATATTTAAGTCGTACCATACCAAACATAAAAATTGAACTAAAAAATCGTGTTCTCTGCACGCCGGCTGATATTAGCACCCTGTATAATTATGAAACAATAATTATACAGGGTCATCAACAGAATCAACAAAAATTTCATTAAATTTTCCATGTATGTTAAAGTTTCACAGTTATTGCATCACTCTGTATAATTATTATTTATATCATTGGATAGCATTTTTACAGTCATTTCAATGATTAATCACAAGTAGATGATTGTGATTGATCACAAGTAGAAACGGTTTTCAAATATTTTTCGATATCATTTGTTCGTGAGATACAAATAAATGGTTTGATGAAGAATGCGAGGATACCTTAAAAGAAGCAAACAAAAGAAGAATCGACCTCCTAGCAAACCCGACGGATAAAAAGCGTGAACAATACAATAGAGAGAGAGCCTTAGCCAGAAGAACAGTAAGGAGAAAAAAGAGACAACATTTACAACAACAAATTGAAAAAGTAGAACGTGAACACAGAAGCAAGCAAAATAAAAAATTCTACAAAGAAGTAAGACAACATAAGAAAGGTGCATATATAAGAACACCGAACTTTGTGAGAGATAAAAATGAGCAAATGATTACAGCTGAAAATAAAATAATCGAAAGATGGGCTGAATACTTTGAAAGTCTTCTAGATGTCCAGGGAGACGCAGATGGAAATAAAGCAAATTGTGAGTACCAAACGGCCGAGATAGAAGTAATCCCGCCAAGCCTGGAAAAAATTATCACGGCGATAGAAACCCTAAAAAATGACAAATCCCCAGGACTAGACAATATTGATGCAGAACTGATAAAAAAAGGAGGGCATGAACTTAGAACTAAAATACACCAATTAATGAAAGAAGCCTGGGAACAAGAAATAATGCCAAAAGAATGGAGTGGCTGTATTATCGTGCCAATACATAAAAAAGGCAGAAAGGATACATGTGGCAACTACAGGGGAATCTCACTAATCGGTACTACATATAAGATATTAGCTTCAGTTGTACTAAAACGATTACTGCCATATACAGAGGAAATTATTGGCGATTACCAATGCGGCTTTAGGCCTGGAAGATCAACAATCGACCAAATATTTACTATCAGACAAATGCTAGAAAGTATTGGAAATATAATAAAGAAGTACACCAGATCTTCATAGATTTCAAACAAGCATATGATTCCATAGATCGCTTAAAACTGTGGAGTGCAATATTGGAGTTAGGCGTACCAAAGAAGCTGACCATGATTGCGCGAATGTGTGTCAACAATTCCTTTGCACAAATTAGAATAGGAGGCAAAACTTCAAAGGCTTTCGGCATAAGCACCGGACTCAGACAGGGAGACTTGCTGTCCCCATTACTATTTAACCTAGCATTGGAATATGCAATGCGAAAAATCTATACCAGAGTCAAACCAGACATAACTGCCAGAGGAGCAAAGATTATTCTCGTATTTGCAGATGATGTAGATGCAGTAGCACAGACAACACTGGAAGTTAAGGATATAGTATCGAACTTTGAAGAAGCAACACTAAGCATAGGCCTGAAAATAAACGAAGAAAAAACTAAATACATGGTCGTATCAAAAAAGGAACGACAGCGAATAAGACAAAACATTACCATAAACGATCATAATTTTGAGGTGGTCAAAGAGTTCAAATACCTACGAGCAACAATTACCAGTGAAAACACAGGAGAACGGGAGGTTGAAATACGAATACTGGCGGGGAATAAATCATTCTTTGCCATTCAACATCTAATGAGGTCAAAGCTTCTCTCAAGGAGTGCCAAAATCCAAATGTACAAAACCATAATACGACCAGCAGTGACATATGGAAGTAAAACATGGACATTGAGAAAGAAAGAAATTAATAAGCTATTAGTATGGGAACGCAAAATCCTGCCAATTATATATGGTCCTTGCAGGGACAGCGTGACAAATGAATGGAGGAGCAGATACAACAATGAAATAGAGACTCTCTTCGGTAAAGGAAACATCGTAAGATACATAAAAGCCAATAGATTAAGATGGGCAGGCCACGTGGTACGGAGTAATGACGACAGACTGATTAGCAATGTGTTTTGGGAAAGACCAGATGGTAGAAGATCGACAGGAAGGCCTAGAAAAAGGTAGAAAGACGCAGTCAGGGAAGACCTGGAGAAGATGGAAGTAAGACCATTGGAAATAATAGTACAGGATGGGAATCAATGGAAGGCAATGTTAAACGCGGCAAAAACTCACGAAGAGTTGTAGAAGCCAATGATGATGATGATGTGAGATACAGCCCTTGTAATTTTCAAATTGACACATTGAGACTTTGTTCATTGTTAAAATACATTTCACTTTCAATTATACGAATATATTTTATATAGATAGAAGATACATTTAATTGAGTGATACACATATTATATATATATATATATATATATATATATATATATATATATATATATATATATATATATATATATATATATATATATATATATATATATATATTATGTGTATGACTCAATTAAATTTATCTTCTATCTATATAAAATATATTCGTATAATTGAAAGTGAAATGTATTTTAACAATGAACAAAGTCTAAAACGTTATTCGTACAAAATCGTTGCTCTCAGCTCTATCAGGTATTGAGCGACAAACAAAGAAAAAGAGAGCAAAAGAAATTTAAAAAGCGAAAAAGGAAATGCGATGCTGTGGTCGTGAGTCAGTGCTTTAATCTTAGTTTTACTTTACGGCACTCGTAGATACGGCATTTTAGGTTTTTCGTTTCCCTCTGCATTTTCTTTAACGCAGAGATGTTTTTTCAACGAGTAATTATAAATATCAAAGCATTTGCATCAAGCCTTGGACTCGAACAAAATGATACCTTAAAATTTATATCCGAATTACCCGTTAGCTGAAGTAAATAATTTGTAACCGGTGGCAGTGTATACAAAAGCATTAAAAATTTTATTTACGTTTTTACAAAAGTCTTCTATTTCAAAAAATTTTAAGGCTGTCTTTACCGCTATAATAATACCGCTCAATATTTAATATGGTAAGTAAAAATATCCATTACCGTGATTGTGGTGGCCGTAGCCCAGTGGTTATGGTACTGATTTTTCAAATCGGAGAACCCGGCTTTGATTTCAGCCTCTCTTGGCTAACTCCTGTTTCTTTAGACCCCGTATGGCTATTAGGTTTCGGAGGGAAGACGGGTCACTATATTTCCTTATACTTCACACTCTAAAGGCGGGGTCCCACCAGTCGCTCTATTCTGCGCTGCGCCGCTCTGCTTCGAGCAGCGCGTAGCAGAACTATACAGAGCGGCGCAACTTTGCGCATGTGATTCTAGAGGAGCAAATAAGTTCCAGTTTTTATTTACGCGCGCACGATGGAAACAAAATTAGCAATAGCAAGTGCTGCTGTTATAGTAATTAACCATTTTTTACAAGAAAAACGAAAGACCCGAAGGAAACGTCGTAATTGAGTTACACCAGTATTTAAAAGTAGATAAGTTCATAATGGAAATAATCTTTTAAGTGATTTAGTTGCAGGACAGTTTCAAAATTTTTGTCGTATGTTGTTACACGATTTCGAGTACCTGTTAACAATAATTGAACCAGTAATAAGAAAGAGATGAAACAAAGCATTTATCAGTGTCTACTGAAATTAAAATGTAAAATTAGCTTTGCCTGTGCCCATTGACTTTTTCATTTTTAACTTTTCTCTTCTATATGAAGACAACAAAGACGTCATCTTTGTTTTAGCTTCAGCGACGGAACAACCGATATTGTCTGCAATAAATACCCATGCATCATATTTCTTACTTTTTATATGATAATTATTGCTTTTCGGATTCCACAATTCCGGTTTGTCTCTGTATGCCTAAATAAGTTTTTCAGCTTCTTCATGATTCCACTCAAAACTCATCGCGAAGATAGTACAGAAACACAATAATCTGTAAAAATGGTCTTCAATCACAAACACCGTTCCAACTAAACGCGCACTTTCCTTTGATCTACACTACTTTACCGACAACCAACGGATAATGTTCGTTCTTGTTTGAACTTGCACGTCGCAGCGCTACTTGTCGTTCCCACTAGTCGCTCAAGCTCGCTCCGCGCACAAATAATCCAAAACAAACAGCGCGGCGCAGCGCAGCGCGACTGGTGGGACCCCGCCTTAAAACTTGGCCAATACTCTTTGCCAGCGCGGCGTTTGAAGGCCAAATTTCATCTCATGATGGATAGATACATCAAGTGTATGGCCCTTAGTCCACGGCGGTTCGAATTTAAACATATATATATATATATATATATATATATATATATATATATATATATATATATATATATATATATATATATATATATATCGTGGGCATAACTAATGGTAATTATAGTTTCACCATTTCTTCTGTAACGTCTTGTATAAATAACTCTTCGGGATATAATATTGTAAATAATAGTAAAAGTAAAAATTGATTTGTTAATTTTGTTCAGTTGCATTTCTTCGTAATTTTCAATAAAAATAAAGAAGGTATTACAAAGAATAATTTAAAGAATATTAATAGAAATATTTTTACTCCATTAGGAATGTTTTATTTTCGCTGTTCAGTCACAAAAATTATGCAAACCATTAATACTTTTTATACAATTTTAATATCGAGAGAAAATAATCCCTTTTATCAAAAAATTCTCAAATAAATTTCAAGAAATAATTATCCTCAGACAGTATAAGAATAGACGACGAAGACAAGGCGAAGTTACATACAGAGGATTAGATCTTTTAATCGATGTTCCCTAACTACCAAGTGTAGCTTCGTAGATGACGCGTAGGATCAGAAACTTCTCAAATATTAATAGGGACAGATGTTCGAAGTTGGAGTTTACAATTCAGATGGATTTGTAAACGGAAATTGGAGTTGTTTTTGGAAGTCGTGATGAATAGGAAATATTATCGGGAAGAAATTGATTCAATATAGTGGAAGGAGACATGACTGGAGCTTGGGGACGGGTAACAGCTGTCTTAAGAGTGGCGTGAATGCAGTAAAATTAAACTCTTAATCTTCTCAACTGCCTTTCGACTGTAGAATTTTTCATTTCCGTATATCCGGATTGTGATTAAAAAATTAACTAACCTGGTTCTTAATTGAAAGACTTAAGGGAGAAATAAAAACATTGACAAAGTATTTGTTGTATCTAGTTAACATAAATTTTGTTTGTATAAAATGATTTCGAAGTTAAAAGCTGATAAAATTTATATTTGTTCATTAAAGAAAAAATTAATTTTCAATGGCCTTTCAATATGACATACTTGATTTTATTAGTCACAAAGAATATTTTGTTACACGATCCTTAACTGAAAAGACATCTTATAAAAAGCTGGTGACTAAATTCTAGATATTTGTTATTAGTGATCATAAAACTACTTAAAAAAAGCTTCTAAGGTCACATACGAAAAGGTGCAAACAATTTTGGCTAAATATTAGATACAAGCCTTACCTTCACCGCGTACCGTTGTCACCGATACGTTGGGACACGCTCGATTTTGTCAACTCTTGTCAGGCTACGTCAGTACTATGTGGTCTTCTAAACAGTAAGCTTTATTTAAGTCAGAGTGCTTTTAAGTTGTATTGTCTGCATAATTAAACATACCTAACAGATGTTCACATCATTCCGACACGTTTTATGTCTGTGGTAAGTTAATTGATTTGGTTGTAAGGTTTATGACAGGTTAAAAAAAACTTGGCCTTTTTAGCTCTTTTCTTTTCTTGAAAAGCTTTGAGAAAGAGTTAAATAAACTCCAAAGCTTTGACGAGCCTTAAAGACTTTTAGTTAAAGGGCAGTATTTGACTACAAAACACAAAATATGCATATATATATATATATATATATATATATATATATATATATATATATATATATATATAGTGGAGCGTCGATTATCCGAACGTTGATCCGCTAATCGACGGCTTATCCAAACTCCCGACAAAAGACGAACATAAGTACCTTTATGTTAAAGCTTGAGTTTTTCCGACGGATCCGTAAGTTGTCAGAAGATTAAACTTACCTCATACACGGTTTTACATGATGCTATGTGTAAGTGGTTTACTCAAAAATGGTTCCAGGGAAAACCTATTTCCGATCTGATTCTATGGGAAAAAGCAGTTTAATTGGCATGGCATTTATGAGCTTCAATAGAAGGGTAAAAGTTGTGCTGACTCGTCCGCAACAGATTAATTCTAAATTAAACTAAAAGAGTTACTGAAGGAAGAAAATTAAGCCCTTCAATTATTTGTTTAATGAATATTTTTCATTAAAGATATAAATATATATTATGTAGATATAAAAATATGGTTTTCATTCGCCCGTGCATGAATATGTATGAATGTATTTATACAGTTCGATAATCCGAAAAAACTGATTTTTCGAACACCCATGTCCCCAATAGTTCTGTTTTTACTTATAAAAAACTGCACTTTTAATTTTCGTGGTTTATATGTTTAACTTTTACTTCACTTTCATCTTTTTATAGCTGCATATCTGTTAATGGATGGAATAATGGATATATGCTCATTTAAATAATTGTCGATGAACTGATGACGTATATGGATTCCTATACGAAACTTCTTTAATAAAGGAATTGTGTCTGAATATCGTCCCTTTTATTCTCCAAACTCTACCCAACAACCCTTGGTATACTTGTGAACGTAATTATTGTATTTATTATGCATCAATAAAAAGTTCGTAAATATTGTTAAAGGTTTTTCGATGAAATACACACACACATATACACATATATATATATATATATATATATATATATATATATATATATATATATATATATATATATATATATATATATGTGTGTATTTCATCGAAAAACCATAACAATATTTACGAACTTTTTATTGATGCATAATAAATACAATAATTCTTGTCCACATGCACTGATTAAAAAATCCTATCTAACTCCACATCTATTAATCCATTACAAATTTAAAAAGACAACACTACATTCTACAACATAAATCAACACTACATTCCAAAGACAGCAAAACTCTGCTTCACTACCGTATATCAAAGAAATCACTCGAGCTTTTACCAGAATATTTACAAATGTAAAAATTTCAAATAAAACAGTTCTAACCATAAATAAAGTAATCTCAAAATTGAGGGATAGACATCCTGAAGAATAAACAATAAATATAATCTACAGTATACAGTTTGTTTTAATATGATAATAACCAAAAAATTTGACTAACTATCTAGTTATATAAAACAAAATTGTACATCAAATAAATGTCTAACCTTACTTCAAATGTCTAATAAACACAATCAAAGATTATGATATCTTTTAGGAACTGAACAAAATTAATATTAAAACCCCAATTAACACAACAATGCTTCTGTGCGATATTAACCCTAAAGTTATAAAAATTGTTCTCAAATTCCTACAGATCAACTATATAAAATTATAACCTTCATAATAACCTATCCAATGTTAACAATTAAACCACGTATAAAACATAAAAGAAAATAGAAAACAAAATGTAGACTCATTTACAGCTCAAACCAAAGGACTGAAGATAATACCAAACGATATCGACGCATATGCGTCTATATTCTCTGATAATAGAGCATGAGATATATTCTCAAACCCACGACAGTGGGCTAAAAATTAACAAAACAAAGGTACTGGCTGATTATTCCGTAAAATAAAAGCCAGAAAAGAAGAAGAATGAAAAGAACATAAATCTGTCAGATATAAAAAAAAATTATTTAGTTTAACATTATACACATAAATTTAAATTGTGAACGTCAAATATGTCTAATTTCTGTGCCTTAGTTATAGTTAACATCATCGCTTAGTAAGTAAAATAACTAATTTATCATAAATATATGTAAGAGATACCTAATGATCATCAGTGTAGCTTTCCCTCATGATGCCTATGAAAATAGAGATATATTGGATATCGATAGCCTAATGCTGACAGATCGTAACCCACAAAAAATTGAAAATTCATATTTTTGGGTCAAAGGCAACCAACCGTGCATCCCTATATGCTGTTAAATTCTCGTAACCTAAATAAAATAGTAAGGTGGCATTTTCCGCGATTTCTGACAAGTCCTAACCTGCTCGCGTTGTTTGTTTACTTCCAACTCATCTTATCCCACAATGTAGCTTGAATGGCAAAGCGTGTTGGTAGTAATTCGTTTGACCTTTAAAATTAGTTTATAAATCAGCTATAAAATAGGTAAGTGATTGATTTTCCCATTATAAAAATGAAGATCAAGGATCCAAAATAAAAACTGACAATGAAAATTTAGACAACGAACAACACGAGATAGAAATCAACAATGAACACTTACAAGATAAAGGATCAGAAGAAGCTAATGACGCAGAGCTGGGCGGTCAAAGAAATGTACAAGAACCCGAAGATATTGACTTAGAAAGTGAGAGGTTCAAAGAAAACATCGAAGATTCAGAAGATCAAGAAGTCCGATTAATGAAAAGGCGCAAAGTTGCGGATCCGGAGAACTGGGATAAAAACAAGACAAAACAGTCAATAATGTTAGAAAGGGAATATACTGATTATAGAAGGCTACAAAACATTGTGAAACATGATATTCTACGCCCTGAACGTAAAATGAAGCCAGCCTGTGTCTCGAAGTTTTGCGCTACCGCGCCGACTCGCTTTTGCCAAACAATATCAGAAAACTTAAGAAAAGAAATATTTTTAAAATTATGGGAAATGTCCTGGGAACAAAAAAGGATGTTCTTCGTTCATATGGTTACATACAAGGAGAAAAAAACTGTTATGTAGATGGACCTTCCAGGCGAAGTGGTACCTACGAATACTTTCTGACAGTAAAAGGCGATAAATTACAAGTCTGCAAATTGATGTTTCTTAACACACTAGGAGTAGAAGAAAAGATGGAACAGAACTGGGTAAGTGCGGCACGAAAAGATGGATTTCTAGAAAGTTGTGACATGATGCAAACAAGGATCAAAGAAAAAAAGAGAGTCTACACCAAAAGCAAAACAGGACATTTTGCGAGTACAGAATTTACGAGAGTTTCTGAACAGGCTACCTAAAATAGAGAGCCACTATTGCCGCAAGTCTACTAGAAAGTTATACCTGGAACATAATTTCAAATCGAAAACTGAAGTATAAAATCTTTATAAAGAACAATGTAAAACAGGGAGGTATCATTATCAAATTGTAAATTCTCTACAGAATTTGACGAAATGAATTTAGCATTGTTTAAACCACACAAGGACAAATGTGATATATGTTCATCTTACAAGATGAAACAGGTTACAGATGAACAATACGCATCCCACATTAGAGCAAAAGACCTAGCACGCGTCGAAAAAGAAACCGATAAAACCAGAGCCATCCATAAAGAAATTTACTGTTTTGTCGTTGATGTGCAGGCAGTCAAATTGTGTCCAGTGTTACAGGCTAGTTCTTTGTACTATAAAACAAAGCTACAAGTACATAACTTTACAGTATATATCTTGGAAAACCATTGCAGCATGAATTTTGTTTGAAATGAGACTGAGGTAGACCTTGATTCATCTGTATTCACTACGTGTTTAATAAAACATCTAGAACAATATTTGACCTTTGAAAAGAAAAATGTTATAATATTCTCGGACGGCTGTGGTTATCAGAATAGGAATTAAACAAATTTATATTTCTACAATAAACTCACTTAGTAGACATTACATAATTATTTATTTAAAAAAACATTACACAAGCAATCTTTTATAATTATGCTATACAGTTTTTTGTGCCTCTTGTAAAATTTTCTAAAATTGGGTTACGACCTATCAGCATTAGGGTATCGATATAGTAAAAAGAGTATCAACTGTTTACCCAATTGTTTCCCTCCTTTGAATTTAAATCTGAGTTTAGCTGTTGTCAATATCAATATTTTCTTTATATATATATATATATATATATATATATATATATATATATATATATATATATATACTAACGACCTCTTTTCCACACAGAAATATTATTTACAATTACATTTCTTAATTACTAACTTCCAATTTCTGCTTCGCTGCAATGATTTATTTAAAACGACAGGAGATACATTTACGGTGCTAAATGTAGTTTGTAATATATTACTAACCATAACGGAACCGAAGATGAATGTTGTTTTATGCAATTTGTGTGTATTCTGAGAAATGGTTTCATTTAATTTGCATCGAATAATGAGGTTCAAATTTGTTAGGTAAATTATGGTTATGAACTTTCAAAATAGATTAAATGGAATTACTGCAATATCAGAAATATAAGAGAGTTTGATGTAGAGTTCATTTTCAAGGAATATTCTCTGAAAAACGTAAACATAACTAAAAATTAATTGTTAAATGGACAAATGAAATAAAACTTTGTCTAAATCTTATATTATTTTATGATATGTACTGTTTGTATAATATCGGTTCTTTATCGCGACGTCAACCATTTATTGCCACTTACTATATCTTAACTACTTATTATTCTAATTCTTACTGAGATTTAATAAATCTTACTATTATACCTTTAAAATTTTATCTTTTTTGTATTCCTTTCTTGTTTGTATATTTTTAATAATTTATCCATTACTGACAAATTTGATTCACCGTTGCTTCCTTGCAGTTTACCCTTGCAAAACACCTGTAGATGTATTGTTAAAATAAAAGGTTATTTATAATATCGTCCAATAGCTTCCAGTAATATTGAATTTGTAGTTTACCTAATTCGCCTTTGATAAAAACTTTCCTGATTTATTCTTGGATCATATAAAAGTCACTACTAGCGTACACAGGCATGTCATGTTACTATAACGGCCATACAGATAAACAGAGTCTCAGTTGAATTCAATTTATATATACCTTGCATAATCAGGACCTGCCTAGAACACAACAGCCGCTATCGTTGGAAATAAGTATTCTACGTAAAGTAAATTACAAACGACAGACTTCCATTTCGCCCTTATTTATCAAATATCCAGACGATAATTAAGGGGCTTATCTTTGTGTGTAAGAGATATACAGTACAAACCATCAGAGGTCAAAATTTTAGAGCCCAAAACACATCTAAGCTACCCGCTTATCTCTCGAGCGGCAGCGTATTTATCAAAAATCCTAAGCAAAAACTACCATTGGCGAACTCCCTGATGAATACATTGACATCTTTAAGACAACCTCCTATTTTACTGCACAAATAGATAAATAACTCACTTCGAGCTCTACACACGGACAGGGAGTTTTTCCGATCCCATTTAAACAATTATACCTGCCCATATATCATTATACCTGCCCATACGTCATTATACCTGAAGACAAACTCGTCTTCTCCAGCATATCGAAAACACCACCACCGAAACACCACCAGTGCCCAACGGCACTGGCTAGTGCCACGACCCAAAAACAATCTACATCCTGAAGAGGTGGCAAAAGCGACCTCAAACAGGACACACAGACAAAATCAACCGAAGAAAACACAACAACACATAACCTAAGCAACAGTGATGACTTAGTTCAATTCGAGTTACTCCAAATTTTCGTGAGAAGTTAGTCCTCGAAACAACTGTAGAAACACAAATTGAAGGTAAATGCAATCACCTACTTTTATTTTAACTTCTTTTTTCTACTTAAATGGTGTAAAAGATGAGCATAAATGTATACTTTTAAATATGTTTTTGTATATTTACGTTTGGCTGTCCTTGGCTATGGTTTGTTCCAACTGAATTACTATTACCCTAGGTATTTCGGTAGTTTGTTGCTTCATCAGTATTGATCATTTTAATTCTTAATTTTTCTTTCTATTTTTTAGCTGTAGTTTGGGCTATAATCCTTCGAAACTCGTATATTTAGTTTCTTTATATTTATTTCTAAACAATAATTTTTTTGTCTATGGCTTTTCGTATTATACAGGGTGAGTCATGAGGAACTTTACATACTTCTACCATATGTAGAGTCCCTCAGGGAGCATATCATGTGGCCACTAAAAAATGTCAACTCCTCTTCTTTATTAATTAACAGGGTGATTTGTGTAATTGACCATTTATTTCATTTTACTGTAGTGTTTATACGGCTCATTTAATTTTTTTAATTTTTGCATGATACAGTACACTACTATCAAGCAGTTGACTGATATTAGCTAAACTAAAAAATTCCAGGACTGGCTTTGGAAAAATTAATTTAGGGATTCGTATTAAATATTACACCCTGTATAATTTTTTTTTAAAATGCAATAAGTGATTTTCAAACTACATAAATAGCCAATGAAAACGACAAAACGACATATGCGACAATGTTGTCGCACTTTTATTAAATTTTTAGTGAACGATCAAATCTTACCAAAAATAGAACAACCATAATGAAGTATCAAATTATAAGGTATTAATTTAAACAAATGTTATAAATTTCAAACATTTTAATTAAAATGAGTTCCTACAACATAATCTAATACGTAGAAAATTAACATCTTTACTGTCACTTTGTATTATCTCTACGATAGAATCAATTGTTTTTCAATTTTAAATTTTTACTCATAGATCGTATTGGGGCATTATTTTCGATAAATAATAAATTAAATTGATTAAAAAGCTCGTGTATGTGTTAGTTTTTGTTGATTGTAAATGATTAAAATTTTATGTCAAATAATAATACATTGCATCAACTGTACTAAATAAAAATAAATCTAAAAAAGTTTAAAATGAAGGTTGGCGTTGACCGTTTGACGTTTCTTGATATTTTATACCCATTGTCATTATTGTCATTATCAATTGTTATTTATGTGTACAAGAATACATATTTCTTCTGTCATATCTACGTTAAGTACATTGTGTTAGTTTTGGTAGAGCTTTTGTTACTTTCGTTCAAAATGCCACATCAGTTTTCGACCACAGAATATGCCACATAATATTTGTTTATGGATTCTGTAATGGGAATGGTAGGGCTGCTAGTAGAGAATATCGCAGGAGATTTCCTAATCGTCGAACTCCCAGTCATCCAACATTTGGGTCAGTTTTTAATTATTTGCGAGAAAATGGCACTTTTCCTAGTGGAACAACAGAGCGACATGTAGATGAAGCGCAGGAAGATGACATTATGGACGCCGTTACTATGAATCCTACAATAAGCACTAGACAAGTAAGTCGAGAACTCAATGTTACTCAATCAAAAGTAAGTAGAGTCTTACAAAAAAATAATCTATACCCATATCACATTCAAATGGTTCAGCGACTACATGCTGGAGATGAGATCGATAGGTTGGAATTTTGTAGATGGATTAACAATAATCGACCAACGCTATACAGGACACTATGTACAGATGAAGCCCAATTTACCAGAGACGGGATAAATAATTCACGAAATTCACATGTGTGGGCAGAAGAAAATCCCCATGCTATTCGAGAACGTCGTTCTCAGTTAAGGTTTTCGGTTAACGTGTGGATTGGTGTCATAAATAACCAATTAGTAGGTCCTGTTGTAATACTATTAGAAACGATCCCCAGAGTATTCGTAATTCAATACGTCAATTAACAATTAGGCAACAAAAATGTGTACAGGCTGCAGGGTTCCATTTCGAAAATCTATTTTGAATTATTTTTATTTTGTTACCATTATTGTATCTTTTCCAGTTCTAATTTATGGGTTTATCATAACTATGTACATATTTTTAGTTTTTTTTTTAAATTGTTCTTCGTTATTGTTAGTAGTTGCTGTTTTTTGTTGTGCAGTGACTCAGTTTATCATTTCAATTAAAATGTTTAAAATTTATAAACTTTGTTTAAATGAATTACCTTATAATTTGATACTTCATTATGGTTGTTCTATTTTTGGTAAGATTTGATCGTTCACTAAAAATTTAATAAAAGTGCGACAACATTGTCGCATATGTCGTTTTCATTGGCTATTTATGTAGTTTGAAAATAACTTATTGCATTTTAAAAAATATATATACAGGGTGTAATATTTAATACGAATCCCTAAATTAATTTTTCCAAAGTTAGTCCTGGAATTTTTTAGTTTAGCTAATACCAGTCGAATGCTTGATAGTAGTGTACTGTATCATGCAAAAATTTAAAAGATCAAATGAGCCGTATAAACACTACAGTAAAATGAAATAAATGGTCAATTACACAAATCACCCTGTTAATTAATAAAGAAGAGGAGTTGACATTTTTTAGTGGCCACATGATATGCTCCCTGAGGGACTCTACATATGGTAGAAGTATGTAAAGTTCCTCATGATTCACCCTGTATAGATTATCTACTTAACAGAGAATGTAGAATTAGGTGTCAGTCAGATACATTCATATTCATTGGTATTGTCTCTTGCATGTATTTAATGTTGTGTTAAGGTACATATTTAAAAATGTCAAGAACGGACAGTGGTGGCTCGTGACCTCAGTATGCTTAAAAAGCTTAGGATGTCGGCCGATCTGAAAAGTGGAAAAGCTGAAAAGAACATTTTTTTGGGTGAACCGAAGTACCATTTTTTGTTTTTTTCTATATATTTTTTTTATTTTTATGTTTTATTCTTTCAAACCAAAATCCCTTGACAAAAATAGTTAAACGAATTTTATTTCCCATAAATTAAATTAATGCGCTTCTCTTTGGCAGAAGCAAACTTATTTATAATTGATTCGAAAAATTGTTCATTGTTGGACAAACTGGAAAGAAAATCCTTCTTAATTTAAAGTATAGACAAAGCTGTCAGTAGATTTTGCGACATAGCGTTTCTTAAATAGTTTTTAATTTTTTTTTAAACAAGAACTATTACGTTTAACGGAAACTTAAGTTGTGGGTATAGTAGCAATTAAAACAAATAATTTGTATGCTTCAGGAAATATTTCAATTAATTCATTCTCGTTAAAATATTGTAAAATTTTAATAACATTTAAAGTATTAAATTGTTTATCTTTATAAATGACACTTAGTTCATTAACTAATTTTTATTTATTAAATAATTCAGAATATTGTGTTATTAAACTATTCATCAACATATGTGGAAAACTTTTTGAAAAATATTTTGAAATTGTAAAGAATTTGCAAGGCTAAAAAAATGTAAATCTTTTAAATCTCTAAAATGAACTTTTAGTTACATAATAATATGTAAAATTTCAAAATATAAAGCTCTATATTTTGTAGTCCGGTCCATATCGGACGACTCGACTCTTTCATTCTTTTAGGTGGGTTTGAGTTAAATGCTGATACCCTTGTTTCAGCCAGAGAAAATAAATTATTAAAGGCCTGATCGTTACGAAGTTGTCTTATTCTTCCCAAAGCTATTATATCTATTTCTTTTTGACACAAATTTATATCTAAACATTTTAGTTGTAAAATTTTGTACCATATGTCAGTTATATTAAATATTTCGTTATAAAGGCCAAAAAGAAAAGCAAACTTGAAATTTTTTAAATTTTGTAAATATCCTCGAGCACCATTTATACAATCATTGACAAAAATATCCAATATTTTGGAATTTTCAAATTTTTATTTTTTCAAAATAAATTCTGGTCAATCAAGTCATTTATTATAAAATAGAGTTTATTTTAACAATGTTAACTGAACCATTTTAAGTTTTTATTCGGAGAAAATTGTGAAAAAAATAAATGTTTAATATTAGTTAAATAAGGTTATTTTACTGTAAACTTAAATGATAGTTTAAATTGCTCAAACAACTGGTTTAAACTGAAAGAAGTACATGATCAGTAATGAGTATGCCCCCCTCTAGCTCTTATTACTACTTGCATCTTTCTCAGCATGCTTGCAAGTAAATTTTAGACATATCCTTGGGAATATGCATTTCATTCATCCTGTGCAGCAAGCCGAAGTTGCTCTATCGTATTTGGAACGAGATTTCTTTGTCGTATGCTGCGATTTAGGTGATCCCACACGTACTCTATTAAATTTAAATCCGGGTTAGATTGTGGCCAATCCAATCTTCGAATTTGGACCTCATCAAGACAATTACTCACTATGGCAGCGGCATGTGGTCGAGCATTATCGTGCATTAACATGAATCTTTCATATCCAATGTAACCAACATATGACAAAACATGATCTTGCAGGATGTTTTAAACGTAAGAATCACCAGTCATCCGTCCAATCACTTCCAAAAGTGCGGTACGTACCTCCCAACTAATACCTTCCCACAGAATTATGCCATCAACTCCAAAACTAACGGTCTGGGAGAGACTGCAGTTGGCGAATCGTTCTCCAACTCTTCTGTAGACGTAGTTTTGACCATCTGGCTTCCATAATAGGATTCTGGTCTCATCAGTGAAACGAACGTTTTTCCAGTTGTCGATATTCTACTTTATATATGTTCTTGCAAATTCCAAACGACGAGCTTTATGATTTTGGAGAAGACGTGGAACTTTGGCGGAGCGTCTGGGCTTTAAGTTTGGGCTTCTTTCAATCTTCGTCTAACTGTTTGTGAACTCACATTAACTTGTCTAATATTTAATAGCTCATTTTTGAGGTGCATCGATGCCAATGAACGATTTCGTGTAGAATTAAGAACCAAAAAACGGTCATCAACTGCGGTTGTGCACCTTGGGCGTCTCTGACCAGGCCTTCGTACAAAATTTCCTTTTTCGCGGTACCTTTTTAGAGTATTTTTGAAACAATAGATTCAGTTCTGCTGAGACGTCGCGCGATACCTTTTTGTGCATATCCTTACTCGTACAAATTACAATATGTAAATTACAATATGTGCTACTTGGACTTCATCGCAGTGCCGAATTGGTGAGATACTTGTTTTAAACATAGGTAAATCAAAACAATATTTAATTAAACTTAATAAATTAAACTAAAAATAACCGAATTAGTATGATTTTTCCTTTACGCGAAGAGAGATTTTTATGATAAAATGTACGAATGACACTAACCACTGAATATACGTCAAAATAAACATCAATATATTTTAAACCAGTTGAGTACATCAGCCTACTATATGAGTATTATCAGTAATCTAAAATTATTTTGAAATAGTAGTGACTACAAAAAAAAATTGGAAAATTCCAAAATATTCGATATTTTTGTCCATGAGAGATTCGGCTCCCGAATTTTCATATTTGATAATTCAATTGAAAACTGAAATTAACTCACTCCATTTTGAATTAACAACGCTTACAATTTTCGACTTTGAAGTCCATCTAGTTTCACAGTTTGTCGGGATACTTCGATTTACAATTGAATTCAGAATAAATTTTCTTTTCGCCGAATGATTAAAAAACCAGGAACTCATGTATTACAAAAAATATCCTATATCCTTCTAATACATTTTGAGCCGTCTTGAAAAACTAAGTTAAATCTATAAGCATAAAAATGTGTAAAAAAGCTTTTGGAGCATCTACTTTTATTTTTTATTGCAATCTATTTAAAGAGCCGGCCATTACACTTGCATCATCGTTACATTGGGCAATTAATTTATTTTTGTAATCATATGGTTTAAGAACGTTTGTAATTAAACTATATCGAGCGTCTGCAAATCTATTCTCGCTAATATCAAAAAACCCCAAAAATCTTTCTGTTACCTGACCAATGTTGTTAACAAACCGGATTGTTAAAGTACACTGTGATTTTTTGGTAATATTAGCACTATGGTCCGCTAGTATAGAAAAAAAATGAGATTCATTAATTTCTCTTGAAATTTCATTTTTAATATAATCAGCAAGACAATCTATTAAATCGTTTTGAATTGGTTTTGCAAACCCGTGAACACACCTTTTATTTTTTAATATGATTCTGCATTTCCTGATCGCGTTTAACTGTTAACTTAAAAATTATGGCTCTCATTCCGACCTCAAAATGCAAGTTCTTGTTTGGCTAAAATAATCGTAATATCAATTAAATATGATAATAAAATTCTATTTTTTTTAACTTCACTATATATTTTATTTGATAGAGTAATATGTCTAGTTAAAGCACTGTCAATAGTTTGCGTATTTTTTTCCAATCTTTTCTAAAACCTAAACCTTAGCGATTGTTTAAATGTTCTTTCGAAGATTCATGTTTTTTGACACTAGCTGATAATTTTTGCTTCAAATTTGAAAGCAGGAGACAAGGCCAACAAGAAAGTGATTTTCTAAAATAACTAACACATAAGCATCTATGGTTTTAATACCATAATGTTTGAGACGATCTCTAAAACGGTCGATTATCCTTATCTGTGCATAAAATTTGTAAATTTGGCAAAGGCGAGTCCATTACAATAATTTCTAATCTTTCTTGATTTTGGCGCCTTAATCTTCGGCCAGGCGCGCCTTAAATACTTACATCATCAGGCGCGCCGCAGCAATTTGCTGCCATGTAGTTTCTTATTGTTTTCGACACTTTTAATTATTGATTAACTGTATCGTTATTTATTTTGTCAAAAAATAAGAACACTTTATTAATTTAACTAATTTTAATAAATTGTACAGAAAAAACTTTTAATTTATTTGATCATTACAATTAATACATACAATATTAGATTTAGAATGTCTTTACAAGTGAATGCACTACATTGTGTACATTTTATAGAGATATACGACTTGATTTTTTTACTGTAACAATTACAGCATCTACCACGTTCAACGGGATTTTCGTCTTTTGGATGGGGTACTGGTTGCTTCGGAAACTCGATTATATCAAGTGTTTTAATTTGTGATCGTGTATGAAGGTGTTCTTTCATCAAGTTCATTGCAAGGTTTTTGAGAAAATGTCTCTTTTTGAGTGATTTTCCAGAATTTGCAGCGGAATGTAGAACAAAATCATTTATGCCTCCAATATTCATTATAGAATATAACACACGACAATCTTTAAGTAATTCGTGAAACACTGTATGATGAACATAATTTATTTACAGTATCAACTCCTCCTTTTGTTTTATTGTAATCTAAAATCAACTGTGGTTTCTTAGTATCCATGTCGACTTACGTTTACGCGGATCGTAAGAGGTAATCATATAATCTTTTTGAAATCCAAATATGCTAGATTGAACTGCCCTTGATTTATGTGGAAGAAATTTTTAAGGAATTCCTCTTTTGTTTTTCTTCAGCGTCCCAAGCAGAGTAACTTTCTTCTGCAGCAAATATCTAGCTAACGGAATACTAGTATAAAAATTATCTGTTGTTATGTTTCTTCCTGTCATTTCTACGGACTCTATTAGACGTTTTACAACGTCAAAGGCCGAATTTGATACGTCGTATGGGCCACTTGACTGTTTACCGCAATATATCTCTTTGGCGGTATAAAATGTTTGAGCATCACATAACGCGTACATTTTTATCCCGTACTTAGCAGGTTTGTTGGGATATATTGTATCCAGCTACACCTACCTCTAAAGGGATGGGGCATTTCATCAATTGTTGTATACTCTGACTAATTGTATGAGCTTTGACAATTTTTTATAAATCTGTCAAAAAACGATCTAATGGTCTGTTTTACATCCATCACTCCTTGTATGTTTATCATCAAATCTCAATGAACGTGCAATAAATATAAAACGTTTGTAGCTCATTACTGCTAGAACAATATCAATCCCTGTGCCATCTTTTTCCCAAAGTTCCACCACATTTGTGTGATTGCCGTGCTTTATGCCAATTAAATAGAGGAGTCCAAAAAAGGTCAATAACTCACTCCTGTCCACATTCCTGCAATATATATTTCTTAAATATTGCGTTTTATCTCTATGTTCATTTATATATTAATTGGTAAAAATTAGAATGTCATCAACCATATCAATATTGATAATAGTAAAAAACGCATCAATTTCTGTTTTTATTTGACGTGCAGTTCCTTTTAATCCCGGTGGTACTCTCATTATATTTTCTTGCTTTGTCTTAGATGTGACAAAAGAAGTTTTATACCACTTATTTGTTTTATCCTTGCCAATTAATGTATCTTCAACGTTTTCGTAAAACACTTCCTCCTCATCTGACATATCTTGCTCTGAACATGTATCGTCATGGTTCTCCTCAATTTGTTGTTAAAATTATAAAATGTGTTATAATATAGCATTCTACAATAATCTAATATGTTTCATATATATTATTAATTCTTATAAATAATTATATTATTAACAATTTTACTTACCAATAAAATTTCAATTTCTCGAAAAAGATATATAATATATTAGTTATTTAAAAAAAAATTGCGCGAATTTCACTACCAGGCGCCTTGCAGCAATTGTCTGCCTCGATGTACTATTCACAATAAAGTACGATAACTAACTAATTGGATTTAGATTTCACAAGACGATGATGGATACCGACTAAGGATTAACCGATAAGGGAATTTTAAAAATATCACGTACATAGCGTATCCCGTTAACACTTTACCTGGAAATATTGAATTTACGCAGCAAATCACTGCGGCGCGCCCAGCCGAAGGTTAAAAAAGGTGTTTCAATCAAACTGCAGAATATATCGTTTAAAATATTCATTTTTTTATTAGAGACTTAATTTTACCTGTTTATTCTCTTCACTTTTCATAAACAAATTTAAATTGCCCTACCTATTTATAAAATACTTAACCTCCTAGTGAAAAACAAAAAAAAACAGTTAGAGGTGATGGATTTTGACAAGAGCTATGAATCATGCCGATGCAGTACACAAGTTTACCATTTATTTACAAGGTCATAGCTCTTGTCAAAATCCATTACCCGTATTATAATTTCACTAGCATTTGACAAAATAAACCCTTTAACCTTGTTTAGAACAAGTGTTGTAGTTATGATTACAACCAAACTTTCTGATACTGTTCGAAGGCAGCCGATTAGGTCGCCTATCGAAATAAAGTATTCACAATTCACAGCTTGAAGATGTGTTGCTCGTGCCTAAGCGTAAGACAGAGAGACATATATAAGTCTTATTCCATTTTCAAGCGAAGATTTAAACTGGCATTTACTACTACGAGGAGCGTAAAATAATTAACTTCGGAGAGAATATAAAAAATACCTTTTTTATTTTAAATAGGTCTTTTTCTTCTTGTGGTGCCTATCCGTTACGGATGTTGGCTACTAGCATGGCAATTCTAACTTAATTGACTGCAACTCGAAATAGTCCTGAAGTGGTCAAGGAGAACCATTTTCGTAAGTTCTGGAGCCAAGAATTTCTTCTTCTTCCTGGTCCCCTCTTTTTGAGACCTTTATCTGTAATATAAGTTGCAGCAGGTTATATCTATTATCGTTTGGCAATATATGTCCCAGATATTCTAGCTTGCACTGTTTTACTGTGGATATAATTTCACATGTTTTATCCATCTTACGTAGAACCTCAATGTTTGTTATTCGGTCCACCCAGGAGATCCTCAGTATCCGTCTATAACACCACATCTCAAACGCCTCGAGTTTTCCCATGAATGCCTCGGTTAGTGTCCATCATTCAACCGCATAGAGCAGCACTGTAAAGACGTAGCATCTCAATAAATGGATTTTCGTTTTATAGGGTAGGTCGTAGCTCTTAAATATCTTGCCCATTCTGACAAATGCTGACCTGGCTTTTTCAATTCTTTGTTTTATCTCAACTGAGTGGTCCCATTGGTCGTTTATGGTGGTTCCTAAATAGTAGTTACGGGGCACTTCGAGTATTTGTTGCTGATCTACCAGTAATTGACTAGGTGGAATATGCTTTTTCTGATGACCATGTACTTTGTTTTCTTGATGTTAAAATCAAGCCCGTATTCTAGACTCATTCTTCACAATTGCGTTACTAGTGTCTGTAAACCTTCTAAACTGTCTGCATAGAGGATGGTGTCGTCTGCATATCTGATGTTATTCAGGCGCTCGCCATTTATGAGAATACCCTCTTCGATATGCTCTAAGGCCTGGCTCATGACGTGTCTTACTCGTCTCTTTATTGCAACTTCTTCTGTTAGTTGATCTTTCACCTGTTTGGTTGCTGATTGGTTGTAGTATATGTTCTTGATTACTCAAAGGTCTTTCTTATCCAGATCAGTTGCCTTTAGTATATCCATGAGCTTATCGTGCTTGATTCTGTAGAAAGCTTTCTACTAGTCGATAAAGCATACATAAATATCGCAGTTGACGTCTCTGCACCTTGAAATAATACCTGAACCGCGAACAAGGCCTTTCTTGTACCTAACGCATCCCTGAATACAAGCTGCGTTTGAGAGATCTGTGACTCGCATTTCTGATAAATTCTTCTGTGTATTTTCTTTAAGGTCTTAAGAATGTGCCTCATTAGACTGATAATACGATGCTCTTCGCATTTTTTTTACATTATATTTTTTAGGTATAGCAATAAATGTAGATTTTAACCAGCTCTCTGGAATTTTTCCTGGGAGTCATATATTTTATTGAACGTTGTCGTAAGCGTTTTTACCTTTTCGTCTCCCATGATTTTTAGAAATTCTGAATGAAAATTGTCGGGTCCTGGTGCTTTACCTGCTTTGGCTGCTTTAATTGCGGCTGTGACTTCGTCTTGAATGATTGGTGGGCCTGTGTCGTATTCCATAATAATCTGGTTGTTATCTCTGTCGTCATCAAATGTCTTTTCAACGTATCTCTTCTATATCCTCTTCTTTGTTTGTTCAATGTCTATTACCGGGTCACCATGATCATCAGTCATACCTAAGTCCTGATTTCTTGGGTTTGTACATTCCTGCTGCCTCTTTTACCTTCTTCTGGAGATTAAACGTGTCGTGTCTACTTGCCAATGATTCTATTTCTCTGCACTGATCTTCTAACCATTTGTTTTTGGTTTCTCTAATAGTTTTTCTTATTTCTTTGTCAATTCGTTTATACTCCCACATGTCTCTGTTTTTAGCTCTTCTACTATTTTCCATCATATTTAGGATTTTATCAGTAATTCACTCTTTCTTTTTAACCGTTGTTGGGCGAAGATATTTATCTAGGATTGTCTGGTTAATTTGTTGTAGTTTTACTATTTTGTAATCTGGTTTGTCTGTATTTTTTAATTCTTTTTCTATATAGGTTTGAATCTGGGGCATGGTGTCTTCATTTTTTAATGGTCCTAAGTCGTATTTTCTTACTTTTGCACTCTCTATCTTCTTCAGCTTTAGTCTGATGCTAACTACCAGTGGGTTATGGTCCAACCCGATATCAGCACCAGAATATGTTTTGGCTGATGTTATTGAGTTTCTGAATCTTTTATTCACCATAATGTAATCAATTTGGTTTCTGATGATGTGATCTGGGGTGTCTTGAGGTGATCTCCACGTATATAATCTCCCAGTTGGTAGTTTAAAGAAAGTGTTGGTGATTACCAGTTGTTCTTCCACAGCGAAGGTGATCAAGCGATCTCCGCGTTCGTTTCGTTCCCCCAGTCCAAAGGGTCCTACGGTTTTACCACATCTACCCTTTCCCACTTTGGAATTTAAGTCTCCTACAAGCATTTTTATTTCGTTTTTGTGAAGTTTTTTCAGAACACTCAATAGTTCCGAATAGAAAGTTTCGATTAAATAGGTATTAGGCTAAAATTTATAAATCACAATTTTGAATTAAGTGATTTATATTAATAAATAATTTATTATTGTACATTTGAACACCTGAACAGAGTAGTCGGCTCCTACCTTACCTACTCCGACAGGCCGCTTATGAGGACGAGTAAAATTTCCGTTGTTACCTTTTAATAACGTTAAAACCTAACGTTGTTGTATGTCTAATTTATATTTTGGGTATATTCTTGTGTGAGACTAATAGACTATAATCTTTTGATTTTTCTAATGGTCTTCATAGTGATATTTTATTTTTTTTAATTATTTTTCAACTTTAATTCTCCATTAATGTGTAATATAAAGCGAAAGGTTTATGTTAAAGATTTGTAAATATAGTCCAATATTCCCACCTTAACTATTCATTTTTTAAATATTAATGTAACACAATTTACCATAAAAGGAGTTTATAAAAGTTTTGTTTTGGAAAATTCATTTTCAGATATGTTAAATAAATCCGTTTGCGAATGTCTCTAGCTGTCAGTCTTATTCTTTTTATCTTCCGATTAAGAAAATAGACATCAGACGAAGTTGTCACTTCCCAAATTTCCCTCGCCGACACTAGTTCACTAGAGATTTTAAGTAACACAAACCGACGGAGTTAGATTTCCGCGGATTACCTTTCCGAGTTTTCCAAGACAAGAAACGAATTACCACACTGGCACTAGTTGGAAAAATGTAGAATGAAGAGGGATATACTGAAACGGATGTCACGAGAGCTGATGGATGAGAAACAATGAAAAAAGTAGACAAAACACTTGAGATAAAGAGTTTTTGCCAGATTCATAATATTACCAGCAAGATGTGTGTACATCTGGAATAAAACCGACGAACATAAAAATACGTCACATTTTATTTTCTTGCTTTAAAAAAAATTTAGGATTCATAAATACTTTTAGTTAACCTTAATATGGGAGATTTATACTCTATCTTTATGCTAAAAATGGATAATTTAAAAAAATATATCATTTGAATTAATATTGATTATTTTATTAAAGCAGATATTAAAATAAATACAATCGAAGCTAAATGTTTGTTTAAAAGTTTTTAAAACCGTTATTATTAAAAAAATTAAACTCAAAGCATGATCCTCAATATAAAATAGCAAGCAAAATTTACTAAATCTTACTCTCATAAAAATGTGAATAAAAAAAAAGGCGATTGAAAATATTAAAATCACAACTGGATTTTAATATCGCCAATACAATTGAGTTCTTACTAACAACTAACAACAAAAAAAAAGTACCAGAAAAGTACCAGAAAAGAAAAAAAAAACAGATATGTATACAGGGTGATCCTTAAGTAATTGTACAAAAACAAACAGTAGATTCTACACTTGAAAATATTACGATTTAAGCCAAATTGCTTTAATGAAATTTTGATATTAAGAAAGATACAGGGTGTTAAAGTGCAAATTTAAAATTTTATTTTTCGCTATAACTTTGATGTTTTGTAGACATTTATGTATAAAAATTTACAACTGGGTACTTTAAAATGTAAGAAATTATAATTTGATGCACACCAATAAATTCTTCCCTGACATTTTAATGATTTTGAAAACATTTTCTTAACAAAACTAATTGAATTTATAAATAGTTTAAAGTAGCAACCAATTACAAATAAGCCTCAATGTCATAAATGCCAACTTAAAATTTTTATATTTGAAAAATTATATTGTCAAAAATAAAATTTTGTTTAAAAATTCTTTTTTGTTTAGTAACAAAAAAGAAGAAGATTTATTCAGCATTGATAGATGTCCGAAAAAATATAACAGATATATGGAAAATTAAATAAAAATGTGATATTTTTCAAGTTTCATATATAAATTATAAAGAAATAATATAATTATAAATTTTGCTTAGATTTTGGATTTCTGATCTTTTGTTTAAATTATTATCACTTTTGCTAATACAAACCATTTCCAAAAAAGTCCTTTTAAATTTATTACTTTCACTACATAAAATTTTTATGTTATCAAAATCCATAATATGGTCTTTATCGATTACATGCTCTGCCAAAGCACAAGATGGTTTTTTAATTCTGCAATCACTTTTGTGAGAAATAATGCGATTTGATAATAATTAATTAATTAATAATTTCTATTTATAAACTATTTATAAATTCAATTATTTTTGTTAAGAAAATGTTTTCAAAATTATTAAAATTTCAGGGAAGAATTTATTAGATAAGGGCATTTTAGTATTAATTCTTTTTGAAATGTATTTGCAGCAATTTTATTAACGAAACTAATTTTATTTGGTGAGTTAACAAAAAATGTTTTTCTTTCTAGTTCAACTTTGTAAGATATTTTGTCTTTTTTAGCAGCTCTTGATAAGAATTGTAAACACAATTGAAAGCTCGAGATATTAAATAGTTAACCAATAGCCCCTTTTTATTGACTCCAACCCATCAAAAACATTTATATGTATATATATATATATATATATATATATATATATATATATATATATATATATATATATCTATATATATATATATATATTTATATATATATATATATATATATATATATATATATATATATATATATATATATATATATATATATAGCCCCAACACTATTTCACTCGAGCAAATAAGCAAATACATAAATAAAATATAAATTTAGAATAAAACTACAAATCAAAAGGCGGATATGTTGAAGCTCTTACAAAATAAAGGTTTTTTCTTCACTTTTACGCTATCACCACGGCAGTGGTAAAGACATATTAAACTAGTGGTCTGTAAAAATGTATATTGCTTGTGTAGGAAGTGAAATCTTTCAAAAATCGACATGGAAGAAATTCCACCGAAGCCTCCAGATAGAGGGAAATTTTTTATAGAATTAGAAGAAGATATAATGATGGAATTTAAAGAATTAAAACAAAATAGTAACATTAGGGTAAATGATAAGGTAACAAACGCAAAAAGCCAAACAACTAGCACTAGCGAGGTAGGTAACCAATTTGATTTTAATAACGAGGCTACATTAGAAAAACTTTACTTTAATTTTTCGAAATTTTTCCCCTTTTGTGTTAATATCATCACCATTTATATTTATTTTATTATTTTACCATTTTTATGAATTACAAATAAAAAATGTCTTAAATTGTTGACACTTAATGAAAATATTATTATAAAATAAAACGATTATCTAATCTGATCTTCCAGGTTTTTCAAACATTTACACGTTACCCACATCCAAATCAGATCCTGTTCCGCCCTCCAAATCTACGAACTGCTTGTAGCGCTTAAAGTTTTATATAAAAAGAAGTGTTCGAATGGATTCGTGAGAGTAAGTAATTTTCGGTTACTTTTTACTTGATTCGCATGGTAAAATGTAATTAGCAGTTCAGAAAAATAAAGGGAATATACCGAACCAGAACAGCTATATCAGATGATATTTGCTTGTTATGGCTTTATTTTAGTATATTACAACTATATGTGGGGTAATAAATGACACAAAAGATATTAAATCAGATTGCAAAAAATTCATTAAAGGCTTTTATCAAAAAATACACATGCATACACAGGTACATAATTTTTTGAGTAGACAGTGAAACATAGTAATTAACTATTAATATTCAGAAACAAAAGTGGTACAGTAGGCGGTTCTGTAGACTAGCACGAAGTTTTATAATATTGTGTAATAGAATGTGAAAACACTGGTTTGTCTTCACTTCTCCGCTGGTTCACTGGTGTGGTAAATATAAATGAATTGAACACTGTGGACTGTAATTTTGTTTAATTGTAATAGAATACGTTTTACACATCTAGGTATGTGTACAATCTTACTTCTTACTAATTCTTAAAATTAAATGAATGCTCATAACGCGGTGTTGACATGGTTGCCATTTAACAAATATTAAAAAGTCCGAACATAGCTCCTCCTTTGAAGGGCACCTTCAAAAATATACATATACACAAAATAATGAAATAGTAACATAACTAAATACACAATAAAAAAAAAATAAAAAATAAACACACAAATAATTGTCAATTGATAATGTCTTCTTGCATGGGTAGAGGGCACAAATGTCTTATTGAATGAGTAACTGTTGCATTCCTAGTGGTTACCTCTGCTACTCTGGTCTCTCCGTCTCTACCTGGATATAATTTAGTGATTCGTCCTGTAATCCATTGACAGGGAGGAACATAATCATTTTTAATAAGAACCAAGGTCCCTAGTCGAATCTTGGTGACTGTATCTTTCCATTTATACTGCTGAAGGAGTTGAGATAAATATTGTTTAGAAAATTGACGCCAAATTTTTGATACAGCTGTTGACCATGCTGGAATCTGGATAAGCGACAGCTGGCTATATTATGTACGTCATAGTCTGGCAATGACGTAAAAGGTCTACCAATTAGGAAATGAGAAGGTGTGATAGGAGATAAGTCATTAGGACTACTTGACATTTTAAATAAGGGTCGTGAATTCAATATACCTTTTACTTGTATGATAAGTGTAATCAATTCTTTAAATGTTACATTATTATTAATTAATATAGGTTTTAAATAATGCTTAGTGCTTTTAACAGCTGCTTTCCACAGCCTCCTATGATTGGGTGTATAAGAGGGAATGAAAATCCACTTTATTCGTAGGTCGCTTGTAGCCTGTTTAATAGAACTATAATTGTTCTGTAAAAAATGTCCTAATGATTTAAGATAATTGTTGGCTCCAATAAAAGTGCTGCCATTGTCTGAATAAATAGTACTGGGTATACCACGTCTAGCGGTAAATCTTTTCAAACTTGATAAGAAATTCTCTTTTGTAAGATCTGACACAACTTCTAAATGAACAGCTTTTGTGCAAAAGCAAATGAATAATGCCAAATAACATTTTAATACTTTAGCCTGACGCCCCTTTTTGTTAAGAATATTAAAAGAACCTGCATATGCTATACCAGTTACATCAAATGGAAAATTCGGTTTAATTCAATTATTTGGTAGATTAGATATTGGACTTAAAAATGGGGTAGGATTAAATTTGAAACAAGTTAAACAATTGTTGACAACTTGTTTTGCTAACACACGTCCTGCTATAGGCCAGTAACGTTGTCTTACTGCCGAAAGCAATAATTGAGGACCTGAATGAAATAGTTGCTTGTGTTTATATTCGAAAATTAATTTAGTAAAATAGTGTTTGGATGAAAGAAGAATAGGATGTCTAGTAAATAAATGTTAAGTAAGTATTGTTGAGCCTTCCACCCACTCGAAAAATTTCTTTATTATCCATAAATGGAGTTAATGAAGAAAGTCTATTACTTTTTGGAAGTTGCTTTCCTTTATCGCAAAAGGATAATTCGTCAGAAAATGACTCTAATTGAGCTTGTTTGACGATACTAATATGGGCTTCATCTAATTCTGCAATAGATAAATTACCAGTACGTTTGTTAGCTTTATTTCTTAAATTGTAAATGAAACGTAAACAATAGGCTGTTATTCTTTAAAGCATAATAAAATTTGAATATCTAGTGATTAAATTTGATAATTGTACTGATATAACTTGGAAAACTTTAGGAGTCTTTTTCAACTCTATCAATTCTGACGTTTCTAACTTAAAACCCACATTAGGCCATTCTGACTGTGGCAATTGCAAAAACATTGGTCCGTTCCACCAAAGTGTATTGGAAAATAATTTTTCGGGCATAATACCACGAGACGCAATATCTGCTGGATTACTTGAACTGTTAAAGTAATTCCAGGTGAATATGTTAGACAATGCTTGAATTTTTGCTACTCGATTAGCAACGAAAAATACATATCTGATTGAAAATAACAATATTAGTTTGAAATTCTAACCAAGTCTGTTCCAATCCAAAGGAATCGGAGTGTCTCGGAGTGTCCCAGGAAATATGAAGAGTCCATAATTGTTGAATGAGCATTTTTGCAATAATAATAGACGGACTTAGAGGGTCATATATCTGAGCAATAATCGATCAAATGTGCCTTTTAGTAAATGGTTCATGACTGCGTAACTTGTTTATGTTAAAAGTAAATGTATCAGACGAATTTAACCACTGGACACCTAATGTTTTGCAACTATCATGATCTCCCAAATTTAATAATGAATTTGAGACATCGGATTCTTGAAAATTGGTAATTACTTGCTGATCATTGGATACCCATTTTCTTAGAACAAATTGAGCTGACTTGAGCATATCGTAAATAGATTTGCATCTTTCTTGTAGTTCGCTTATATCATTAGATCCAGTTAATAGATCATCGACAATATCATTTAAAATTGTGCTAGAAGCTAATGAAAACTTTTTTTTTTTTTTTTTTTATTAAATTTGTAAATTTACAATCTGCTATTACAAGCTATTAGTAAATGTGAGTATTGCAAATACATGAGAGGAGAAATTATCCACTGATAACACTCCCAATACTAACACTAACAAATAAAATCAGTGTAGGATTATAATTTGAAACTAGAATTGAAATGGAAATTAAAATTAAAGTTAAAATTAGTGAATAAAGTCTGTTGGCCACTGTCTCTTCAATCTTCGTCTGACTTCTGGTTGTAGGTGTAGTTGTCTTGCTTCCTCGTTGGGGTGGGCTGGCAGATGTTCTAAATAATTTCTTGTTAGTCTGCTGATTTCGTCTTCAACGAACGGTATTCCAGAGTCATCATGTAGTGTTTTATTACTAACGTACCACGGCGCATTGAAAATCATTCTGAGTATTTTGGATTGGATCCTCTGAATGATTTTGGTATTAGAAGGCTTTGCACAGCCCCATAGTTGCACCCCATATGTCCATATAGGCTTTATTATGCACTTATACAAGAGAAGTTTATTATCTGTGGATAACTGTGATTTTCGGCCTATTAACCAATTCATTTGACGTATTTTCATGTTGATTTGGATTTTTTTTGCCAAGATGTGTGCTTTCCAAGTGAGCTTTTGATCAAGTGTCATTCCCAGGTATTTGACTTCTGTTTTTACTGGTAGTAATGTGTTGTTCAGTCTAATTCTTGGACATATGATGTTCCTGTTGGTGAATGTAATTTGATTAGACTTAGTATGGTTAACTTTGATTTTCCATCTATTCATCCAGTCTTGTAGTAGGTTCATGTGTATTTGAAGGTTTCCTGATGCTACTTGGGGGTCATCATCGATGGATATTATGGCGGTGTCATCTGCGAACATGGCTACTGTGGTCGTATTTGTTGTTGGAATATCAGCAGTGTATATGAGGTACAGGAGGGGACCCAGGACACTTCCTTGAGGGACACCGGATTTTATGGGATAGTAATGAGAGGTTTCTGTAAGGAATCTGACTTGAAAGTGACGTTCTGTGAGGTATGATTTTAAGAGTAGATAGTGAGGAGTGGAAAAGGATGACTTAAGTTTATACAGGAGACCATCATGCCAAACACGGTCGAAGGCTTGTTCTATATCCAGGAAGGCAGCAGTGCAAATTTTTTTCTCTTCGAGGCATACATTAATGTTTTTAACAATCCTATGACACTGTTGTAGAGTTGAATGGGCTTCGCGGAAACCAAACTGGTGTGTGGGGATCACTGAATTAATTCCGATGTCTTCTGAGAATCTTTGGAGCAGAAGTCTTTCTAAGATTTTTGACATTATTGGAAGTAAGCTGATTGGTCTATATGAAGTAGTAATATTTGGTGGTTTATTTGGTTTACTAATCATAATTATTTGTGCGAACTTCCAATTAATCGGGTAGTAGGCTAATCTTATGATACTATTATATATCATTGTTAGTAGGACAATTGCTTTTCTCGGTAATTTTTTTAATATTAGCCCAGTGATCATGTCAAAGCCTGGTGCTTTGTAGTTATTGCATCTAGAAATTTGTTCTTTGACATTATTAGGAGTAAAGTATTTGATTGGTAGCATCATTGGGCATGGAGCGTCTAAGAAGTTTTTAACTTGTTCTTCGTTATTATTGTTATTAAGTTCAGGTGCACCAAAAACGTGTGAGAGATGTTCAGCAAATATTGATGCCTTTTCTTGTTCAGTTTTTCCCCAGCTTCCATCGGCTTTCCTTAGAGGTGGTATGTGCTGTATAGGTCTCTTGAATGATTTCGTTGCTTTCCAGATGCTGTGGTCTTCTTTTGACAGGCTGTTGATGAATAGTTCAAATGGATCATTCCTCGCGTCTTGTAGAGCAGTTTTAAGTTGCCGTGTTAATCTATTGTATTCATTTTTATCTATAGGATTGCGACTTCTTTGCCATATGCGCCTGGCTCTTCTTTTTTGTGCAACAAGACGTTTTATATATACGGGTATGTTGGTGTCACTTGGTTCTTTGTCATTCTGAGGGGGTGTAGCTATTTCAGCGGCTGCATGTATAGTTTGGGTGAGAAGAAGCACAGCATTATCGATATCGTCTGGTTGCTTTAATCTTATATTTAAATTTAAATTTTCATTTATGTAAGACTCGAATATATTCCAGTTGGTTTTTGATGTTGTCAACTTAGGGATATTCGGACGTTTTATAATTTGCGTAGATAGTGTCACAATTATGGGAGTATGGTCGGTGGACAGATCCCAGGATGCTTGTATGTCAAAATAATTTAAGGCCATGTTATGGAGGATAAAGAAGTCAAGTAGATCTGGGATTTTGTTTGGATCTGATGGCCAGTAGGTGGGTTGCCCTGTAGATAAGTAAGAGCTGTTTGTGTTAGCTATGGCTTGTCTGAGATTTTTTCCCTTTGTCGTACATAGTCTTGATCCCCAGTCTGTATGCTTGGCATTCCAGTCACCTCCAATTACGAATTTGTTTGATAGATGTTTGAAGAAGTCTTCATATTCTGCTGTGGTGATATTATGCCTTGGAGGGCTGTACATTGCCGCAATGTCAAAAGACCATGATTGAGAACTGATACAGATTATTGCAGCTTGTATTTTTTCCGTCTGATACATTATTTCCTCATAGTGTGGTATAGTGTTACGTACAATAATAGCAGCGCCACCGTGTGCTGTTCCATCAGGATGGTTGGTGTTGTAAATAGAATAATGAGGGATCTTGAACATCGTTCTGTCAGTGAAATGGGTTTCCGATATGAGTAGAATATCAATTTTGTTATGTTTAAGAAAGTTAGTAACTTCTGTGTTATGGTTGCCTAGGCCGTTGGCATTCCATTGTGCAATTCGTAGTGACTTAAGTTCCATTACTAATTTTATTTATTACTGTGGAAAGCATGTTTAAGATCACGCTATTTTGATTAATTAGTTGTGAAAACATAGCTTTGAATTCGTTAAGGAAACTCTTCATCATCTCTCCAATGTCACTGTTTGTATTACTTACATGTGTTCCACTTGTTATTTGAGCGTAAGTTGCATGATTCTGGTTGTATGAGTTCGTATTTTTATGGACATTATTTACATTTATTCCACCCGTTGCTTGTGTGTAAGTCGCGTGATTTTGATTGTTTAAGTGCGGATTATTCTGTACTGTATTTCTGTTATATTGTAGTTGATTGTTCGCTGGAGTGTGCGATGATACTCCTCTTGCTCTGTTTCTACTGCTAATTAACTCTTTATATACCATGCATCCTTTGTAATTTGCGGTGTGTGCTCCATTGCAGAGAGCACATATGGCGGGTGTGTCTCTAGGTTTTTTACAATCAGCTGACATATGGTTGCCTCCACATTTGACACAGTGATAAGGTCTATTACAGTATGTCTTAGAGTGTCCATACAATTGGCATCTGGTACACTGGACAATGTTATTCTTTTTATACGGTGGCTCAATAACTATTTTCGCATTGTTTATAAATTGAATTTCATATATTTTTTTATTATTTCGATTAGGTTCTATATCGACGTAGAACATCATTAGAGGGTCCTTACTTACTCTGTGTTTTATATTTACAATATTGCGTACTAAATGCCCATGTTTTTCTATTTCGCTTTTTATTATATTAATGGGCACTGTATGATGTAGATTACGAATTACAACTCTGTATGCTCTATCCTCTTTCATTTGGTACGTATGATGCACAATTTTTTTGCTATTTAAATGTCTTACCAGTTTTCGGTATGTTTCTGAGTCACGGGAATTTATTTTTATTGTGTTGTTCTTTAATGCTGTACAATAGAATGTCTCTGTTTGTGTTACTTCCGATAGGCTATTAACCATTTTATTGTATTCAGTAACACCATATATAAAAATTGGTGGGGGTTTAGAGGTTGCTGGAGTTTCGTTGGTATTTTCTGTACTGTTATTGTTGTCGTTTTCGTTTTTATTTTGTAGAATCTGAAATTTATTGCTAGTTACTACTGTGTCTTCGTTTTCTGTTGGTGTCGGAGGATTAATTTTGCGTTTTTTGTTACTATGTTGTATAGTTTGCCATTCGTGGATGTCCGATGACTCAATGTCGCTGATTTCCCCTGAAGATTCTTCACTTTGTAATGTACGTGTCATCTCAATCGAATCGTAAGCTCCATTTTGAGGTGAAGATAATGTGGGATTTATTTTAGGATTGTATTGACAGTTTGAGGAAGATTGTGATAGTACTTGGTTAGGAACATAATATATTGTTGTTGGTGGGTTATTTAAAATTTGTGCTGAATTTGGTTGTAAATTTTGTGGAAAAAGGACATTTGGGCATTCTGGTTGAATTTGCTGTTGCTGATATTGAGTATTTATTATTTGACCATTAACAGTAGCAGTATAAAAAGGAACACTCACCGATAAATCTGGTGGAGCACTCATTTTAATTGTTAAAACTGTATATTTTAATTTTTAAATAGTTTATAAATAGTATATCCACTTGAACGATAATGACGGTAAAAACGCGGCCGGAGCCCGTTTTTAATCACCACTATAAACTTTCGCCTAATTCGTATCGATGTTTACAGGTCGAGAGTCAAATGAATACTTAATGAAAACTTGTATAAATTGTCTTCAGCTAATGCTCTGATACGGGGTTTAAATGGGGTAGTGATGCTTCCAGTAAACACCTCTAGCCTCTCCTACTCAATTCCTATCCTCACCTCCTAGAAGTGTGATCCGGATCACACGGGTAAACCCCGGTAAACCTGAGCAACCCTACTGGAGACTGGGTAACCAACCCCAGTGGAAGGTGGGGTCAGGGCTGACGAGGAAGGGAGAAATGGTCCTCCGAAAAGGGGGTTGGGCAGTGGGTTAACACCCCCCTCCCGTAAAAAAATTTTACGTTACGGAAAATTCACAACAATCTGCCGGACGGTCTATTTGTCGACGACTTGGCAAACGACATAAGGCTAATGATATTGGATTATTCACTTGGAACGTTCGTACGCTTTATAGCACAGGGAAGCTAAGATGTCTCTTAAAAACGCTAAATGAATACTCAGCAGACATTATAGCACTCCAAGAAATTAGATGGACAGGTAGCGGCAGCCTGGAGAAAAAGGACTACGCTCTATACTACAGCGGACATGAAAGCAATCACACTTTTGGCGTAGGCTTTATACTAAACAAACACGTAAAATCAGCAGTCATAGCTTTCGACCCAATAAGCCCAAGAATATGTAGATTGCGAATAAGGGGCAGGTATTTCAACTACAGTATTATCAACGTCCATGCTCCAACTGAAGATAAAGAAGACGAGGAGAAAGATTTATTTTATGAGGAAGTGGAAAGCACTTATAGGAAATGCCAGAACAATGACATAAAAATTATTATTGGCGATCTTAATGCTAAAGTTGGGCAAGAGACAACCTACAGACCCACTATTGGTGAACATAGTCTCCATACGGTCAGTAATCAAAATGGTTAGAAATGGTGGTAGTAAGTACGTGCTTTCCCCACAAAAACATCCATAAAGCTACATGGCAGTCACCAGACGGCCAGACCAAAAATCAAATCGACCACGTACTTATAGATAGTCGACATTTCTCCGATGTACTGGACGTAGGAGCATGTAGAGGTGCTAATATAGACTCCGACCACTACCTTATAAAAGCAAAACTTAGAGCACGGATATCTAACGCAAAAAAAGGTCACAGCACAAAATCCACAAAATATAATATTGAGGTGCTAAAATCTGAAACTTCTACGTTACCAACAATCGAAGAAAATCTAAGTATAGAAGAACATTGGACTAAATGTAAAGAAGCTATGCACACAGCAGCTGAAACTGTATTAAAACCTATCAAGACCAAAAAACACGAAGATTGGTTTGATGAAGAGTGCAGACATATCAACCAACAAAAAAACGAAGCATATAAGAGACTCCAGCAGCGCAGAACGAGATTAACTCTGGAAGATTATGAAAATCTTAGAAGAGAAGAAAAGAGAATATTTAAAAGAAAAAAGAAAGAACAATACGAACACGCTCTAAACGAAATTGTTAACCACCATAATGGAAAAGACTCACGAAAATTCTACCAACAGATAAACAGCTGCAAAAAAGGATTCAAACCCAGAATAATAGCCTGTAAAGATAGGGACGGTTCTATAATTAGTAACAAAGAACAGATACTAAACAGATGGGCGGACCATTTTGAAGAACTGCTTAGCGGCAACCACGAAGATGGCGAGATTGAGGATCCCATGTTTCAAATGAATGAAGATGATCGGCAACCACCCCCCACCGAAGAAGAAATTAGAGAAGGCATCGCATCACTGAAAAATAACAAAGCTCCCGGTTCGGATAATCTCCCTGCCGAACTTTTCAAAAATGGCGGCGACCCCCTCATAAAACACATGCATAAACTGATAACTGCAATCTGGCAACAGAAAGAAACACCCACAGACTGGAAGTTAGGTGTACTGTGTCCCATACACAAAAAGGGAGACATGATGGTGTGTGATAATTATAGAGGCATCACTCTACTCAATATGGCATATAAAGTGTTGTCCAACGTATTGTACAAAAGACTCCTCCTCTACGCCGAACAAATAGTGGGAGGATATCAGTGCGGTTTCCGTCCTAATAAATCAACAACGGACCAGATTTTTACAGTGAGGCAGATCCTTGAAAAAACCCTAGAGTTCGGCGTCGACACCCACCACATATTTGTTGACTTCAAAGCCGCATACGACTCCGTTAATAGAAATAAACTTCTACTTGCTATGGTAGAATTTCGCATTCCATTTGATCTTGTCCGGTTAACTGAACTTACACTCACAGGTGCAGAGAGCATGGTAAAAATCCAAAACGATCTCTCAAGATCCTTCCATTGCAAAAATGGACTAAGACAGGGTGATGGACTATCGTGTCTCTTATTTAACCTGGCATTAGAAAAAATAATTAGAGAGTCGCAGATTACTACGAATGGTACTACCTTTAACAAATCAGTACAAATTGTCGGATACGCAGATGACATAGACATCATAGGTAGGTCCACAGAATCTCTGACTGAAGCATTTCGGTCGTTAAGAGCATCTGCACACAGAATGGAACTAAATATAAATGTTCAAAAGACCAAATATATGTGTTGCACTAGGTCAAGCAACCCGACACCTACACGAATAATAATTGATGACCTAGAACTGGAAGGTGTTGACACCTTCATATACTTAGAGTCGCTGCTAACCAAAGATAACAACGTCAGTGAAGAAATAAAAAGAAGAATAGTGCTCGCCAATAAGTGTTACTATGGCTTAAGAAGACAGATGGCCTCAAAAATGCCTAGAAAAATTAAACTGACTGTATACAAAACACTAATAAGACCAGTGCTAACATATGGTTCAGAAACAGACACTAACACAGAATGACCAAGAATTGCTCAAACGTTTTGAGCGAAAAATACTAAGATGAATATATGAAGGCATAAAAGAACAAGGTTTGTGGCGCAGGTGTTACAATTTTGAGTTGTATAGAAGATTTGGAGAACCTGACGTTGTAAAATTCATTAAGGTAGCACGCCTCAGATGGATAGGTCATGTAATCAGACGAGAGGAAGATGTCATAGTCAGAAAAGTTTTTGACCGAAGAGGGCCGATCGGACAACGAAGAAGAGGAAGACCCAGACTTAGGTACCAAGACAACCTAGAAAATGATTTGAAGTCTATCGGAATTAGAGCATGGAGAAGAGTTGCCAGAGACAGGGGCGAATGGAGGATTGTTCTGAAGAAGGATTTGGCTCATAAAGAGCTGTAACGCCACTGATGATGAATGCTCTGATACATTTAATTGCTAAATAAGGCGCAGATCTAGTGCCGTATGTGACGGTGTTAAGTTGGTAAATAGAAAATTCTTCGCTATTCTCTTTACGCCAAAGAATTTGTTGTAAATATGATCTGGATGTATGAGTATCTGCCTATACTTCTTAGAAATGTCTGCTGATACAACATATTTATAAATTCTGAATCTTAACAAAATGTTTAAAATATCGTTCTGCACTTTGGGACCTACATATTGAAGGTCATTAAGAGACCATCTTGATGAGCTTTGGTAGCTTCCATCAAAGATGGTTCTAAGTTTTGTAGTAACACTAGACTCTTTTAATATGCTGTGATGTGGTAAAAAATAGAAATATTCTGAATTAATAGAAATTTCATTCATATGACCTAGGTTTTATGAATGAAATAGAGTTGCTTAAAATAGGAATTGGAGAATTTTGATTCTAATGACTTAAATCTTTTAATAGCTGTTTGCTTTGAATCACTTAATAAACTAGAAGAGTGTTTTAAAAGCAACTTTACAATGAATTGTCCATTCTCATCACGAGATGTGTCTTGTTTGAATAAGGATTCGCAAATGCGATCGTCTTGAAACAGAAACTCATTCTTGGTAGGAACATCTTCAAGTTACCAAAACTTTTTTAATTGATCATCCTCAGGGATGTGTACTTTAATAAAATTGCATACATATTTATCTAAATTAATTGAAACTGTACCTGTTACAACCCAACCCAATTGAGGATTGATTAGTAATGGAAGATTGTTACCTAATGAGATTTTATCTTGTAATATAAGATCCCAAAAAATGTGAGCTCCAAGTAATAAGTTAATTACTTTGGGACAATTGAATTCCGGATCTGCTAAGTTAATACTGTGAGGTAATCGAATATTACTTATATCAATAGTATAAGCAGGTAATCTACTTGATATAACTGGTACTACTAGACATGATATACTAGAATTGAAATCTGAAAATTGTGAAAATATTTTTAAAGAACATTTTTTATTAACGTTATAAGAACGTTGACTAATACCAGTAATTGAACAATTTGTATCAGTTAATTGTAGTTTTAATTTATTGCAAAAACGTTCGGTGATTAAGTTCATTTGTGCACCGCAATCTAGTAAGGCTCGGCACTTATGTTAATTATCAGCTTGGTCTTTAATATTACATATAACTGTAGCTAATAAAACTTGACTCTTATTTTTTGCAAAATTTATACTTATTTGCTGTTCTAAATGATCATGTTTATGATCAGAAGTAGTAGGTAAATCACCAAGTAAGGTGATTGGTGCCACGAATTGAAATTTGTGCATAATCTATATGAAGCAAAGTGTTATGTTTGTGAGTTTTACAAATAGGACATGGACCAAATTTACAATGGCTCTTATCATGGCCACTTAATAGACAATTTTCGCATAATTTATGTTTTCTAACTTCTTGAAACCTCTGTTTGACCTATAAAGCTTTGAATGTGGGACACTGATAAATTGAATGTTCCTTTCTGCAGAAATTGCATCGATTTTTAACTGCAAAGTGTATTAGATTGTTAGATCTGTTATGATACTAGTTTGAAGTTGAAAATTGTGATTTGAATGCTTGAGACTCATTTAAACTTTGTAATATATCTGTTTAATTTTTTAAGAAATTAATAAACTGTTTTAAAGAAGGTAAATCATTTACAAATTTAATTTCTTTCCATTCCCGTATAGTATGTTTCTCAAACTTGTTAACTAAGATATGGATCATGAATGAATCATACAACTTTTCTTTTGGTATGTCAATATCTTCCAAAGAAGTTAAATGTTTTGATATTTCATCCAACATTTTTCGAAAACTAGCATAATTATCTTTTTGCATCATTGATAAATTTAATAGAGATTTAAAATGACTATCTATTAGAAATTGTTTTTTATCGAACCTATCGCATAATAACTCCCACGCTCTCAAAAATGGTTGCTCTACATTATCTAATCCTCCAACACAATTTTATTAGCAATGGTCGCATTAAAACTATTTTTAAAGGCAATACAAGATTTAAGCTTTCCTGCAAATACTTTTAATTTTATTTTAGGCAATAGAACATTTTGCAGGGGATCATTCCCTAGTTTAAATTCACTAGATTGACTATATTGTGAGACTATATTACTAGTTACTGCTTTTAAAACACCTTGTAAATATGCTTGCGCCGCATACAATCGATTTTCAAATTCCTCTCTTTCTAAATAGTTTTCTGGTAATTGACTTTCAGAGCACTTGCTTTTAATTTCTGTTTGAATTATATCAAAATCGTTTAATAGATTTATATTACAAATTGAATATCTGTAACATCAACATCACCTTTTTCTTTTATTTTATTAATAAATTTCTGTAAAAAAATTGATAATTTCTGTTTCGTATAATCTCGATTTCTTTTCAGATCTTTTAAATCGTCTACAAATTGTATCTCGTTATTTGAATTAGCCATCTTATTTAAAATTTGTAGTTAAAATAGCCAAATACTTGATTAAAACTAGTTATTGTTATCAAAACAAATAATTGTACAAAAATATTATAAATCGAAGGTAGTATTTAAATAGATTGCTGAATTGGTCGAGTGGAATTGACACTGGAGCTCGGAACTCGTTACTTGATTTTGCCTCCACTAATTTTGGTGAGCACAATGCTTGCATGCCGGTAAAATAGATAATTGAATATTTCATAAATCCGGCTCGAAGGACAAAATGTGTAATAGAATGTGAAAACACTGGTTTGTCTTCACTTCTCCGCTGGTTCACTGGTAAATAGAATTGAATTGAACACTGTGGACTGTAATTTCGTTTAATTGTAATAGAATAGATTTTACACGTCTAGGTATGTGTACACTCTTACTTCTTACTAATTCTAAAAATGGAATGAATACGCATAACCAAGCGCGGTGTTGACATGGTTGTCATTTAACAAATATTAAAAAGTCCGAACAAATATGTTTTCAGTATTTTTAAAATTTAAATAATATTTTTAAAATTAAATTAAGTAATTTTACTCATTCCTTTATTTTTTTTTAATTAATTTTGCGGTACTTTTTAACTGGCATTTGATCTGCCCAAAACCACAATATACAGTATGTTCCAATAAAAATTTGACACCACCCCCTGAAACTCTTCTTTAAAATTTAAAAAACACGTCAATTTGTATTGGAAGGACGACCAATTTTTATGCAAAAATCATGCCCTCAAATGTAACCTCCTACTACCCCCCAATTTTTTTTTAAATAGCAAGTGTGGTCGAGTGGCACATCATTTGAAAGGTATTTTTTTTTCTACACCACACTCAATGTTTTTTATTAACGGAATAACTTTGAAGATAATTTTGGATTTAACTAATTTATTAGTTGAACATCAGTTATACAAAAAACATAAAATTTCCTTAAATTAACCAATTAAATGTTTGAAATGACCTCCTGTGACCTCCATACAATAATACAGTCTATTTTAAAAGCCTCTTTGTACATTTGCAAATACCTCCAGTGTCAATAATCGGCATTACATGTCACTATTCTTTGTCGCAACTCTGCAAGATCTGCAGGCGGAGTGGCGTATATTTTTGATTTTAAGTTTTCCCACAAAAAAAATCCAAAAGCGAAAAATCCGGTGATCTGGATGGCCACACTATTGGACCCGTTCTGCCAATGAAGCACCCTGGAAAACGTTAATTCAAAATTTGTCTAACGCGTATATCATAATGTGAGGATGACCCGTCCTGTTGAAAAGTCAGTTCACACTCTAAAAGATTATTATCAGTTTGCAAATGTGGCAGTGATCAGCGGATCAATAACGCCTTCTAACAAATTTCAAATTTAAATAGGTTGTTCCGTTGAGATTTCCTTTAAGAAATAATGGTATAATAACGTGATTTCCTAAAATGCCAACCTATACATTTAATTTCTGAGCTGTTTGTGTATGTGTCTTCCATGAATAAATGAGGGTTATTGTTACTACAATGACAATTAGGTCTAGTAGCTTTATAATTTATTATAAAAGTACACTCGTCGGAAAAACACGTATTCTACAATCAATGTTGGTTATTATTTATGATTTCACTAAATTCTTCACAAAATTGAAGCCGCTGATCAGGATCACCTTCGTTTAATTGATGTAGTAATCGTATTTTATAAGTGTAAAATTTATCTAATTTAATGATTAGAGCATGTAATCGATAAAGACCGTATTATGGATTTTGATAACATTAAAATTTTATGTAGTGAAAGTAATAAATTCAAAAGGACTTTTTTGGAAATGGTTTGTATTAGCAAAAGTGATAATAATTTAAACAAAAGTTCAGAAATTCGTGAAAACTTTACCTCTAGGTAAAAATCTAAGCAAAATTTATAATTATATTCTTTCTTTATAATTCATGTATAAAACTTGTAAAATATCACATTTTAATTTAATTTTCCATATATGTGTTACATTTTTTAGACATCAATCATTCAATGGTGAATAACTATTCTTCTTTTTTGTTACTAAACAAAAAATAATTTTTAAACAAAATTTTATTTTTGGCAATATAATTGTCAAAAATAAAAATTTTAAATTGGCATTTATGACATTGAGGCTTATTTGTAATTGGTCGCTATTTAAACTTATTTATAAATTCAATTTTTTTTGTGTTAAAAAAATGTTTTCAAAATTATACTAAAATTTCAGAGAAGCATTTATTAGATTAAGACATTTTTGTATTATTTATTTTTGAGATGTATTAGCAGCATTTTTATTTACCAAACTAATTTTATTTGGTGAGTTAACAAAAATTTTTTTCTTTCTACTTCAACAAGATACCTATTTTGTCTTTTTTAGCAGCTCTTGATAATAATTGTAAACACAATTGAAAGCTCGAGATAATAAATAGTTAACCAATAGCCCCTTTTATTGACTCCAACCCATCCAAAACATTTATATATTTTTTCCAAACGAGTCATAAGTACTTCTTTTTTCTTACTCTTATATATATATATATATATATATATATATATATAAAATATATATATATATATATATATATATATATATATATATATATATATATATATATATATATATATATATATATATATATATATATATATATATATATATATATATAGTGTACGACGAGAACGTGATTTTTAAGAAAGTTATCCTCTTTCGCATATTGCAAGTATAAATCAGGTTTGCCGTCGTTCGTAAAGCCAGCCATCTGATGAAAATGTGAAAGAATACGTGAGCAATTAGCTTTCGTCCCAATTCTGCTCTTTAAACAGTAAGACGATAAAGATTTTCTCAAATCTCTCCACAAAAGCCGCTTTTATAAGAATAATATCTAGTAAATTGTAAATTTTGCGCTAGCCTAGCTTTGCGTGTTTATTTTAGCGGAGGAAATTACTGATGCTTACATTTTTATGAAAATATTGAGAATATAAATGTGAATACTACTTATGAAATAAAATATTTTATTGTATTTCACAAAATCATGTATTGAATGTATGAGATGATTCATTTTCTGGCAAAAATAGATATACGTGATGTTATTTAATATATCGCCCTCTATATTTTGTAATTTCTTTGAACATTTACGTTTTTCCACGTCTAATAAAGTTCTTTAAATTTCAGGATACTCGCTACTAAAATTAAATCGCAATTAATGACACAATGCTTGCATATTTTTACAAATTTGATATCGTCTTCTTTAAGTTGATGTACAATTTTAAATTTATAACGATGTGGCCTTTTTAAGGATTTGGTACTCTTAAACTTTTCTCAAACATTGCCAACCTCATTAAATTTGTGCCATGTCTTGTTTAATACAGTTTTATTTATTGGTTTTTCATAAGGATAAGTTATATCAAAGATGTTTCACAAATAAATACTTACTTGACGATCTACAGAATCTTCAGAATATAGGGCAGTTACTTTAAAAATGCAGGTATGTAATTATTAAAATTGATGTGCTAACAGATCTTTTGATTTGTAAAAGTTTCGTGCATTTAATTTATATATATATATAAGCGGGGATCCTACAGCTTCTGCCGCTTCCCGCATTTCGATCGCCATCTTTTTCTATCTCTCCAGGTGTCTTCATCAATGGCTCTATCTTTCATGGTTTCCATAACACCTTGTATCCAAGACTTGGCTGGTCTTCCTCGTTTCCTTCTATTACTTGGATTGTATTCCATAGCTCTTTTTGGCCATCTGTTGTCGTCCATCCTCTGTACGTGTCCATACCATATTAACTGTCTAGTTTCTATTCTTTCAGAAGTTGTATGTACTCTATCTGTTTTTCTTCTAATTTCAGAATTAGGTATACGTTCTACTCTTGATATACGGCAAGCTCTTCTTAGGTAGTCCATTTCAACCGTGTCAACTTTTTTCTTTCCTTTTACTGTCATTTGCCAACATTCTGCTCCATATGTAAGGATGGGCTCTACAATTACTTTGTTTTATTATATTATTTAATTATTTAATTTATATTAGAATCAATTTTGTTGTGTTTTAACTACAATGCAGCAATGCTTGTACAAAAAAGGAATCCGTATTTGTATCCCTATAGGTTATTAGATAAGGCCTTACAAGAGGGTGCGAGGTCATAATTTAAAGAAAGAAAGGCCAACAAATATTAGCTTACTCTAGTAAATGACTTCGTTTTGGAGTGTAGTTTTCCTCGTCACGACGGATTTGCTTAAAAATTTGGATTTAGGCTCCCCCTATCCTTCACTTTACTTTTGGACTTAAAAAAAGTTGCTTTTATTTGGGTTATGAAAGCCACTCCTTCTCTGGGATAAAAAATATACGTTAAAAATAAGTCCGGAAATAGATAAATCGACTAAGTCTAAGCAACTTTTATTCCATGGAAAAGGGATAAAAATCGACCTCTCCGAGATCATAAACCTCTGTTGAGAGTGTAAAAATCTACTAAAGACGTATGTTGGATTCAGTGTAAAAGGATACGACCGAATGCATTTCTCCTCTTGGAAGTCGTGCCCTCGGGTGCGTCCATGATGACCTGCCTACCAACTAAAACCACCCTTAGCCATACACGTACGGCTACTCTTGCTAAGACTGTCCGAACATGCATGCGCGGCTTCCTTCCCTTCTTTTTTTCCTTTAGCTTTTATGCCTGCTGTCATTCCCTTTCTAGAATATTTTTCCTTTTTATTATTCTAGTTATTTTTTTCGCCACTTCTATTATGTTATTCGCCCTAACTTCTCCCACCCTTTCGTATAGCTTCGCCCTCTCGTTCGTGAACCTTTTGCGATTAAAGACACAGTCAACACAGTTGCCGTCTTCTTGCTTCCCTATCGCTATCAGGTAGGCTCTGAAAGAGCCATGCCCCGTAAGGGACTGTGTAAAGACGTAGTTAGTCTTCTTGTGGTCATGTCCTTCTCAGTTTCTTACGACCTGTATAAGTGTTCTTGTCCATTCAGCCCTATGTTCGTTTTCCCTCTCTTCTTGCCATTTTGCCGTCCCTATCGCGTGTGCTTTGTCGTTTTCACCCATGCTGTACGTCATTGCTCACTAATTGGTGGCATCCTCACTATCACTTGTAAGGCAACTGTCGAAGTCCTCGTATATGCACAGACAACCTTAAGAAGGGCATTTCTCTGAGCTTTCACCAAAATTCTTCCTTATTTTTTTATTCATTACCTGCTGTCATGTTGGTGCTGCTTATAGTATGATGAAGTGAACAGTGAACCACTTCCATGAAAATTCTCTTTCTACCTCTCCCCGGACTTCCTAAGTTTGGCATGATCTTTGTTAACGCCGCTGTTCTTTGATCGGATTTTGTCTGTTCAAAGCTCTGTTTAGTGTCAGGCCCGTAAACTGGTAAGCTAGAGGAGCGTTTTATCACTTTATGAACGCACATTGTATATTACTCAATATCAAAAAAAAATTTCAAGCTTTTAATATAAAAATATGATAGTGCATACACTTAAAAAGTTAGATTAACTTTTTAATTTGTAAACGAAAAGACTACAAAATTCTATTGTACAATATTAATAAAATTCAATTAAATTTGTTTGTCTCATGGTTGAAATTTAATTAAGAAAAACACAAGTTGTTTTTCAAAAGTTCGATTCGAAGAAGATTGTATTGTACGATTTAATTAAAAGTATTTTCACGTGAATATATTAAATTTTATAAAATATTTAGTAAGCAAATTTTGTAAAACTTTTTGATATATATTATGTTTAACATATATATATATATATATATATATATATATATATATATATATATATATATATATATATATATATATGATGATCAAAGCTGACTAAATCATATACATTAATGTCAAAAAAGTGGTTTATTGGAACTTTCAAAAAGCAGACTGGGCGACTTTTACTGAGAGATTGGATAAATTAATGTCTGGGATGGATAATCATAACACGTGCAAACTACATGAGATTTGTTAGCGCGTTGGCTGTATATCCCTACAGCGAAGAAAACTATACCCAGAGGATATCGTAAGAAGTATATCCCAGGATGGGATGAAATATGTGAGAAATTGTATTAAGAATACAACGAAAGCCAAGACCGAGAAATTGTGGACGAACTAAGTTTTGATGCAGCCAGACGACAAAAATGGATTTAAACTGTGAAAAAATTAGACTTTAATAAATCAAGCAGAAAAGCATGGTCTTTACTAAGAAAACTTGGTAGTAGCAGACTCCCAACTAGAGAAAAAGTATCAATAGCTCTCAACAGAGTGGCCTCCCACATTGTAGCAACCTCCAGAGCTCTGCATGCCAATCTACGTCTGAATACTCTGACGAGTTTACTCCAAAAGAAATTATTTCAGCAATATCAGAAATTAAGTATCAAAAGGCACCCGGCTCAGATAAAATCTATCCAGAATTCTTACTCTACTGAGGTAAATATGCTAGGAAGTGGCTGGATGATTTCTACACAGATATATTAAAATCAAGTGAAATATCCCGTTCACTCAAAAAGGCTATCATTATAGCTATATTAAAACCAGGAAAGACAAATGATCAGTCCCAAAACTGCCGACCAATTGCACTGCTGAGCTGTGTTTATAAACTGTTGGAACGCTTAATCTACAACAGAATTAGTAGAAGCATATTTGAATTGATACCTATTGGGCAAGCAGGGTTCAGACCCAACCGCAACTGCATAGATCAGATCCTATCGCAATTGTACTAAATTTGGTTTGTATGTTTTCAAAACATCGAGAAGTCAAAGGCTGCTAAATATGGCACTACAACAAAGCAGTCCTAAAGCTCAGTCAAACAATAATAGTAAACAGCTTACAGAAAAAATAACAGGTTCGGATCATAAAAATGTTGATTCTACTGATGTAGAGTATACTGTTAATATCCCAAAGAGCATAAACATTGGCGCAATAGCACCAATAATAATTAGTGTACCCCCGGAAGAAGAGGAAAACGAAATGTTTGTTGACCCCAATGATGGTTTTTTATTCACCTTGCCCTCAAACGATATCAGTTTAATGCTGAATCTTGAAAATGTAACAGTTACCGAATCTGTTTAAACAAACAATTTGCCTAATGGAATAAGCAGCTCATACACAATGGATAAAACCTTACATAAATTGGAAGACCCAATTCTAAATATTGGCAACAAAACAGTCGAGCAGCTGGAGAATTACGAATATAATACACGTAATTTAACTGAACCTTGTATTAATATTAATAATAATAATGACATTGTTAATAATATGATTAGCGACGAGCAATTAAATGACAATGAAGAGTATAGGCCCAATGAACGTGAACATAAAATTGATAATGACTTTGATCAGAATTCGACTAATATATCAAGTAAAGCCAAATGCAAGAAACGACACCAAGTGAATCGGCAAACTTGGAACATTAGGAAAAATATAACAGCGAGAAAATTAGGAAAGGAATATTGCGGTAAAAGAAATAGAAAAAATGGACCGTATGTATTTAATATAAAAAAACTGCTAGAGTAATGAAACAAAGACGCAAGTGTAGCAGAAAAGAAAATAGTGAAATCCAGTCTCCAAGAAGATGATAAAAAAGATAATTTTGAAGAGTTTTAGAAAATGGATTGACCAGAGAAAAAGCTATTTCTAAGGTTTTGACTCACACACTTTGACCTTACATCAAAGGTATCACAGACAAAATCGAGAAAATTCTTAAATTAAGAGAAATAAAGAAAATATTTACCATCCAACAAAAACTTTCATCTCTTGTCCGATCAATAAAAAAACATACTGCCCCTAGACTGCAGACTGTCCCCGGTCGTATATAGGCCAAATAAATCGTAGAATCCAAAATAGGATTTATGAACATTCCATTTCTGTTCGCAATTTCGATTCAATTTCAGCTCTACGTCAACACCATCTTCATACAGGTCACAAAATTCATTTTGAAAACTCCAGAACCATAGCCCCATCTGCTTCTATAAACCAAGAATTATCCGAGAAGCCATAGAAATTGTAAAGCGGCAAAATTATCTCAATAAAAAAGATGACTGCATACGGTTACCTTCGACCATTGATTATAAACCACACATAGATACCTCACTCTTAGGGTAAAACGAATTCAGTGTTAAACTCCGCCCACTTACACCTCTTTGCCCCTCACGCCTAAGTACTACCAGACTGTATGGTGGCGACATTAATTCAAATCTTTGCCAAGATTGCAAAATAAATTTGAGTTACCTGCTCCTGCCATTGTCTAGTGCAATAGATGACAATATAAGGATGGCATTCAGCATTTTCACAAATAATTTTAACGTGCTTGTAATCTATATTATTGAATTCCGATTTTACTTCAGAAAAAACGCTAAAAATTGATTAATAAAAACAGTAGAGGTTTTCTAAAAATTATTTATTTATCAATACACTACAAAAAAAAAAATAACAAAATACATAATACAATTAGCAGTGATAAATTACATCTCATGTAAATTACTTTTTTGTAACTTTTCAAACAAATTAATTTCGAGAATTGATGCAAATTAAAATATTTCAAGCTAATATACAGAATTTATTTCCAGATTTAGTCTATTCACGATTTACCGAGATCTAACGAGTTACAAATGCAAAAGTGTTAAGAAGGTTACAATGTTACAAAAGGATTGCGAGGTGATAAAGAATATCAACACAAGAAAGCTGGAATATTTAGGTCACATTACCGAAGGTGCGAAATATGAGATATTAGGCTCATAATACAAGGTAAAATTAAGGGTAATAGATCCATAGGTAGAAGAAGAATTTCCTGGCTGAAAAACTTAAGAGAGTGATATAGTTGCAGCTCAATAGATCTTTTCAGAGCAGCCGCCAATAAAGTACGGATAGCTGTGGTGATGGCCAACCTTAGATAGGAGAAGGAACTTCGACAAGAAGAAGAAGATATAAATTTTGTTCTGATAGTAACATTGTACTATAAAAAATTGACAATTTATCTAGAAATGGCAATATAGAAGTCAATTATATTCTGTACAAAATAAGAAATTGTATAGAGGTGAACTAAAATAAATATGATTTACTGTTCGATTGAATACTTTTTACATTTAAAAATTTGCTGAGGACTATCTGGAATTACGTCATCGAGGTTTTAAAAGCAACTAGTATTGTGTACCAAATGCAATTTTAACTTTGACAAAGTACCACAAAATACCAACGTTAAAAATGAATAATGCAAGTGCTTATCTTGATTAAATGACAGGGAATTTCCAACATATAAATAGTTGAGGGCCATCTGCCTAGGAACAATAGGTAAAAGCTGATAAACGGACAGGATTAGAAAGTTTAAAGCATCACTAATTAGTTCATATTTCAAAACAAAGTAAATAAATATATTTGAATGTCAATTCTTTTCAAACTAAGATTGTAAAATAAAATTTTAGGAAAAAAATTTTTATTATTTCTTGTTCTCAAGAAGTACTTTCATTATTGACAATATCGAAACAATTTATTATTAAAAGTCGAGAACAATTAAAAACCACGTTCATATTTATATGAAAGTGCTATAAAAATAAAGGCATATTACTCTTGAGAAGAATTAATATTCTTTAACAAACTTGGTATACAACTCATAATATTTGACATCTGATTCTTTCATTCTGAGTTTTAGGACATGCAAGTTTTTATCAATAATACATTTTTCCCTAAACTGAATAAAAAAGTTTTCCATATGATTCCAAGGTTTTAAGATATACTGATATTATAAAATACTTGTTAATATCTTATATTATATCTTGTTAATATCTTATTGTAGATAAAACACATACTTTTGATCTAGCATCATTCTCTTCCACGCATAAAACTAAAGAAAAATCAGCTATAATTAAGTAAAAACACATGTCATTTTTATGAACGCCCTAGACTCAGTACATTGATATAGTTTAGATTTCCATGTATCAAAGATATAGTTAGAAAAAAGACGTTTTCATATTTATTTTAAGTACAATTTGTGATGTTTCTGGTTTGTTTACTTTTGTGGCTGTCAGTCTGTTGAATTTTTTGATGTTTATTTGTCAAATTTTTATATTTTGAAGTTTATTTACCTTTACTCTTATCGAAAATAAGTAATTTTCTGTGAATCTTTTCCCTTTTAGTTTTTTGTTTACTTTCATTATCGTTATACCACTGACAAGTTTTTAAAAGTTTGATTTTTACCAAGAATTTTATAATTTTTCTTTTATGGTCTTCACAGCTTTCAAACCAATTAGTAGTTAATAAAATATGCTTAGTCACATAGGTTTCAATTTTTTCAAAAACTGTATTATCTACTTTAAATAAATCAAAAGCCTCGTCAAACTTTTCTAACAATATTGTAGTAATAGTAACAAACAAATCTGATGGCCTCTGAAGAAACTTTATTTTCTCGTTTGCGCCATAATCTCTGAAAAGTAACATTAGTTCGTGTTTCTGTAATAGAGTTTTATTGTCTTTTAGCAAATCTTCCTGGCATTTAATACAATTCAAATTCTTTATAATCTTATAGTAAATATAACCAACGACATATGTAACAGCACACGTTTCTAAATTTGTTATGCTAGATTTGCTGGAATTTGCCGTGCTTAAAATTTGGTTGTCATTATTTTCCTTTTGCTTGTCTAAAGATTTTTCTACATGAACTGTTTGGGTTTCAATGGACTTGTCAGACATTTCGACGCTGGTTACTTCGTGGGTTAAATCTAAATTATCAGTTTGTGCTATTTCACAATTTCCATTGTCTAAAGCAATTTTTAGTTTAATATTTGTGTTATGCTTAATGGCAATTCTTAACTGACTAACACTAGGTGTTGGATTGTAACCACCGCTATTGCGGACAATCGAGTAAAAATTTTCTAGAGGATCTTGGTTCAGAAAAGATGTTAAAAGATATGACACATTATATTTTTGAAGTTCCTCTCACAAACATAAAACTGACAAAATTGTCCACTGAAAGCCGTGTAGACAGTGAATATCATTTCTCTCTTTCTGATTTTCAAAAACTTTAATTTTTTTAAAATATTCTAAACCTGCTTTTAAGTTTTGAGTTGACTTGCTTAAAGTTGACATTGGCTTTCTGTTTGGATTACTATCACTTCAATATTTGCTGTTAAGACCATCAAAAATATTATTTATAATTTTCAAAAATTCAGCAGTATGAGGAGCCGTTTTGGTGTGTAACTGCCCTACAGCTATAGCTGTTGATATTGCTGAGGCAACTGAGTTGGAAAAAATTTGTGCTGCTAATTTTACACGCATTTTTTGAAAATTATTAGGGTTTATATGAACGCCTGTTATTTTCACCATGCATCGTGCTCTCACATTGGTTCTATCGATATTGTATGTGTATTCAATATCTTGCCACGATATTTGTTTAGAGTCGGCAAAAAACGTCAACTTTTTGTTAAGAAAATTATTTCTTAGACTTTTTAATAAGTGGGGTGTATCAAATACAGTGAAAATCCTCTGATTTCCTATTTGTATTGCAGGCTGATCCTTACATGCGCCTAACAGCTTAAATAAAGCTCTATTATTAGATGCTTGATCACACACTAACATTTTTGGTATATACCCAATGATGATGATACTAACAACGCATTCATATTAAAAAAATCTCTTTTGATTTAATTGTATAAAAAATATATAAATCACTCAATATCAACTGATTTTATATAAAATATATTTTAACAGTATTATTCTCATTGACAAAGCGCATTGGGCAAACATAAAAATATTTCCAAAGTTGAGTACTCACCTAAATCAGTTGCTAACTTTATAAATTTTAAAGAAACTGCATTTTTCCTTAATAATTTTCTTTGGCCACTTTGGTAAATATGTTCCACTGCAAAATGATGCTGGCAAATTACCCTCTGTTTCAGGTCACTGATATCCATCAATAAAATATCAATATTCCCGCAATTTCTTTGCCAAATTTTTGTGCGCTCTTCGTCTTTCAGGGGAAATTTAAAAAAAGATATATTATTATTTGTTCCATCGTTTCTTTCAAAACATCCCGCGTAAACACACTTATGCGTTACAGAGGCCATTTTATTTAAAATCCTTTTTTTGATAAAATTCCGCTATAACTTCTCACAACACTAATCACAGATAATACACCTATAGGGTAAGTTCGGCCCTGACACTACTCCTATCTCCTCGCAAGTCAGAGAGAGAATGAGAAATCTCGATACGGTTTTCGAATGGCGCCATCTAGTTGTTGATACGTCTTTCGGTTACCACGAGGTGAGCTATCTAGGGTGTGGTTTATAATCAATGTTTCGACAGAGAGACCGCTTCTAAAGAAAATATCGTCCGCTCCACCTGCCAATCAAAATCCTTCTGTCAGAAATATTCGCACCAATCTCGTGCCAATCTCCACGCTAACCTACACGCCAACCTTCACCCAAACGACTTCACCATCGACAGTATAAATGAACTGTCCTTTATTCCCAGTAGCAGTAATGCATTGGTTATTGATGAGTTTAGTAGTGTGTAAGGGCTCGGGAGACTAAGACCTCGAAAGCGCTAAAGAAAACATTAAAGAAGATGTCTAAAGCTCGGCAAAATGATAATTTTGGAATAATGTTAAACGGAAGACTGTTTAATATTAATTCTTATATTAGTATTATTCTTAGCTCTAGGTTTAATTATACTTATCGCGGAAATCTTTCGGAACATATATATATATATATATATATATATATATATATATATATATATATATATATATATATATATACATGTATATAATATGTAATGCAAACTACTATCCAATAATTTGATAAATGCATCAAAATTGGTTACATCTGGCATGCATAGTCGTACACGTGTAATCATTACATAAATCTTGTTGAAGATAAATTCGTATAATATTACGTAATATTGACACCACCTGGTACCTATAAGGACTCACTTCGAGACCTGAATATTTTAGCTAATGTTGCCATTGAAAGCGTTGAAAGCGCTTAGTTCTTTACTGAATTTTAAAAAGGAAAAGAATTCAATGTAAAAAACTAGTGGATTAAAGATTCAGTTTATAATCGAAAAATAATTATAAGATACTAAATATACGATAATAAATATACGAATAACGATCAGTATATATCAACTCAATCACTCTAACGATAGTTATAAAACTAAGTTTCCCTTTTTTTCATAAACATTTAAAAGACCCATTTCTGTATTTGAGACTCGTCATTCAATACATTCTATCGTCAGATTTAGAATAATTGGAAATCTAGTTTTATCTAGTAATTCAAAATACTTTTATACTTAATAATTTCTTGACTATGAAAAAAAAAATACACAAGTTTTCTTACTTTTTAAGGTATCGTAAGTAATTTTTATAAAATTGAAAAGACCTGAATATTATAAAATATTATATTCAAAGAAAAACCGTTTAAAATAAACCAAGCTACTACATTTTACAAAGGAATTGGTATTTTGTTTCGTTTAATAAAATGAAAGCACTTTCTTTGATTTTTCTCGTTTAGCATCTGTTTCTTTCAGGAATATAAATAAATTTTCCCATTGTGCCATGCGTGTTTACATTTCAAATTTGTCAAATTCCTTGCTTTTGATAAAATATTTATCTCTATTTATTGTAACATTTAGTGGTCTTGTAGATTTCCCAGACCCAAAGAAACGTTTTTATTTAATTAATTTAACAGGTATTTTATTAATATAGTCGTTTGTTGTTTTCTATTCATTGTTGTGTTTGCTTTCAGATAAAATATATCTCAATTATTTTATTTCACGTGCCCAATTCAAATAAATAAATCTTGTCCATCCAGAAAATAGCAGTCTGAATAGCTATGTCAGTTATATACAGGGTGGTCCTTAAGTTATTGTACAAAAAGAAACAGTAGATTCTACACCTTGAAATATTACGATTAAAGCCAACTTGCTTTAATAAAATGTTTAAAATTTGTAAAAATTTACAACTAAGTACTCTTAAATATAAGAAATTATAATTTGATGCATAATGTGAGATAACTGATAGAGGGCGCCACATATGCCACATATGTGGTATAAATTTGCACTTAACTTTTTTGCTTTTTAAGTTACCTATATTTGAGACAAAAATATTAAAGATACATTATTTTAACAAAAAAAAGGTATATTTTTGTTAATAACTTCAAAACTCAACAGTTTTCGAGATCGCATTTTAAAAATCAGCTGCATAATTCTAAATTTAAGGCAATTACTCCAGGAAACGAAGGAAAAATAGACAAAAACATTAATACTTCTGAATTTTGGTATAAAATACCTTTAACTAAAGTTATTAGTTAACGAAATATTAAATAAAATAAATATATCAGCAGGATAATTAATAAAAGGATTTGACAAAATAACAGAATAATAGGATTTTACATCAAACATTTTACGTTTTATGTTAAATAAAGTCATAATCAAAACATTTTGTTTACAAACCAAATTAAGAAATAGTTAAACTAAATGACATAACTTTTTGTCAAAGTAAGTGTTCGATATGTCTACCATTTTCTTTAATTCATTTGTCAATATATTCCATAAAAGATCGTCTCATATTAAATAGCATCATTGGCTCTAAAGACACTGCTGCAGTATTTATTTGTTTCCATAGTGGGTTGCAAACGTTTATGGAATTCTTATAGACACGTTGTTTTAATACGCCCGATACACCAAAATCAAGCGGAATAAATTCTGGGCTACGTGGTGGCTATAATGTATAATGGATGAATATATTCTTTTGGATACATATCCAAATCTTATGGTATATTATGGAACTACATCTTATTTGTCCCAGAGGTTAAATAATGTATGAAACTGTAATGTATCTCATTCATTGGTTACTTATATACACACACGGAATAACCTATCGATGACATTACTTATTTATATGTTTAAGTTACAGCTTACGAGTAACTATAATTACATCTCGAACAAATGGACTATTATGATTAACTAACGAACTAATATTACGTTGAACTAAATTTCATGTGTGTTTACTATATTTATAACAATATCAGTTATTAGGCCAACGATGATGTTTTTGTAAAAATCCTAAGTCTTTAAGGTTAGATTTGTAGCAAAAGTATTATGAAACAAGACACATAATATGTGTTATTCAATATATATTTTTTTCAATATATTCAATATATATATATATATATATATATATATATATATATATATATATATATATATATATTGTTATGATGTGTTTTTTGTTTGAATGATGAGCAATGAGTATTTTTAATAATATAATGTATAGGGTTTTTATCGCGGTTCTCAAAGAATTAGCTTGTAAGTACTTTTTTAAATTATCTTTATTATAACTATTATGAAACACACATATATATCTAACCTAGCCAATGTAAATTTAAAATAAACTATCTTTAAATTGATGTTCTTATAAAACTAATTAAATTCTATAGACAATGTTAAATTTAAACAAACTATCTTCAAAATTGAAATTGTTATGACACTAACTAAATTATATTAACAAAATTTTGTACCTTTCTTTCACTGAATGCCTAAATGAACTGTTTTCTACTATATAGATTCTAATCACCACTGAATGTCTTCGTACTTCAGTTATCCTTGTTTTTTGTGAAATTACTTTTTCCAATTATCAGCTTCTACCAATTTAAGATATAGTTTTCTTCACCAGCATTTATACACCACCAACCAAACCAGCAAACAGCATTTATATTTATTCTTCTTTTCAATATACCAATATCCAATTATTATAAGTTGATTTATACTAATCTCCAACCATAATATAATTTAATTTCTTCCAATATACTTTTATAATCTTCAATAATTATTTGTGTATAATTATAAATGTGCATTAATTATATGCATAATTTTTAATCTTCATTTAACTCACTATATTAAACAATTCGACTATTTGTACCTGATTCACTGACTCCAACTAACTTTCATATTTCTTATAAAACTGCTTGACTGATTTACTAAAACTGTGAACAATTGACTTCACTAATTAATTGTGTCTATCTTCTACTAACTTTCATAATAAACTGCTTGACTTCTAACTAAAAACTTCAAAAACTGCCATCTTGAATCCAAATCACGGGTATTTATATCCTTTTTTATATTCCAGAACCATCTGGTAAGAGATCATGTTCCAATTTGTTCTATTAACTTCTATATAGATGTTCTCGAAAAAAATATCTGTTCTATCCACCGACATAATCATTATTTCGAGAATGTTCGACTGTAAACAATGGTCACACTCTACACTCTGGATAATTCGTTAATGTTCCATTGATAATTTTGTTGACATTTAGGCTTTTCAGATCAGAATAAACATTTAAATTAGTAACTAACACTCTAATTTAATAAAATACACATTTCAAACAATATAACCCCACTTATATTCCCAATTATGATTAATTTCTATCTGTCAATCACTTCGAGAGTATTTTTGGTTGCCTATGCACATGGCTCACTTAAATCTATTTACAACATTAAAATAATTACTAAAATACAACTTTTTACAATTATTATATGCTAATTTCTTAAAATGCCCTCACATAAATATATTTTTATTAAATTCTCTAGTATATAACTTATTTAAAACAACCAAATATCTAATATTATGTAGTATATAACTTATAAATTATTTTCTATAAACCCTAATTGTCACAATATATATATATATATATACATATATATATATATATATATATATATATATATATATATATATATATATATATATATATATAGTGTTTTGTTTTTATATAGAAGTTAATTCGTAAGTATATACTTAATATATAAGGATGTATCTTAAAACAAAATATCCATTACAGATTTTCGTCAGAAATTTTGTTCACTTCTCCTGGGGCTAACTGAAACTCGCCAATATCCGCAACCAGACGATGTGGAAAATAATGAACATATTTTAGTTGAACATAATTTACAATTGCGTTGTACCATATGTTGTCGTATTATTAAGACAACAGACGGACGCAAAATTGCACTAAATAAAGCAACATGTTTAAAAATGTGGCACTATCCTGCCTGTACAAAATCTTACTGTATTGCGTATTTTTTTTATATAATTGTAGCAAAACAATAGAATCAAAAGTTTTGATTAGAAGGATATAAGCCTAAGGTTTAGTTTATTCTCTTGTTGAAAATTTCGATGAAAACGCAATATGCATTTAACTTCTGAGATAGTTTAAGTCTTAAAGAATCCTATGAAATTTGCTAAATATGTCTAGCATCATTCATAGGACAAGTTTAATAATTTAAATAATTAGCCTCAGGGATAAATAAATTAAATAACTTTTAAATTATTTGACCGATTCGGGGGACATTTCTCACAAATTTAAAGACAGTAATTCCTCGATGTTAAAATGTATTACTAACATTTTATTTTGTTAATAAAAAAAATTAATAAAATTTATAAATTAGTGCAAAAAAAACTGCTTTATTGCAAATATCTTCGTAAATTGTTTATCAATTTTAATTGAAAAAACGGTAAATTAAACATATTCTTGATATAAAAAAAAATGGTATAAATATACTTTATTTAAAATATAAGGGAAAAAACTTATAGACAAAAAATCAAATTGTGACAATAAATTATTGTTTAAAAAAAAAACGCAAGGTAAAAATACGAACCTTTTCATCTATTCGTCATCTAGTAACCCCCACCTATGTCTTAAAAGCTTGATATATCTGCGAAAAATTTTGCCTTGAAATCGATGATTTTTGCATAACCAGACTGGGCTATACTGACTGTTGTTGGCAATACAAATAACTAGCTGGTAATAACCACTTTTTTCAAATATCTGCAAACAAACAAGAATACCCACCGTTTAATTTGTTCGATAAACATGGTTTTTTCGTTCATTTCAAAACACGAAACAAAATGAGAGAATCATTTATTTTTACATAAATAACGAATATTTTGACGAACTACAGTTTGTCCTGTTCCTGTATTTACAAAAGTATAAACGTTTTATTCTACTGTTTATCAATTTGCAAACAGCTAAATACATTTTTGCTTATATTGTCTCTGTATAATAACCATTTGTTTTTAAAACATGTTCATGTTTCCTTTAGGGGTACCAACATTTTATAACGTGTTTTATCAGCAACAGTTTATGGGAAATTACAAAACGACTGATATATTTACGGATGAAAAATAGGGTTTTTGTATATTTTTGAGTGTTCATCCATTTCGAAGTTGATTTTAGCTTGTCCAAAAATATTCTTAGACGTTTCTTAAAATTTGCATTTATCCTTTTCGATCAGTTTGAGCTTTGCGATAAAACTATGTAGTTATTTGACAAGTTGGTTTCATCGGTAAAAAATAACGTTGCAGCAAAATTAGGATTGATAATATAGGATACATACCGTTTATTTAATAAACAATGTTTCTGGTATTCATTCTTGGCTTTTCTTTATTAATGTGGACGACTTACAGTTTGAGGTTTTTTAATAATATTTCTTGATTTGGCAAAAAAGTTCCATTTCCTCGCCAATGGTGATAAAGTCTAGTGAAAGATTGAGAACACAGTAAACTCTTATTTAAATAACGATGAGAAAATATGTCAACAACCTGTATCTCTAGAAAAACAAATCTTAACGAATCTGTTATACAGCATGTCAACTTTTTCAATTTTATTAAAATATACAAGAAGATTATTTTTATCAGCAGATTTATGTAATTCTTAAATCTTTTTTTTTTGTTTATTTAAATTATATATGTATTAAAATCGTCTATAGACTCTTCTTCCTCTTTTTCTTCAGCTTTTCCTTTTTAGGGGTCGCTGTTCCTTACTCTTCGCCGTCACTGATTTCTGTCCATCGGACTTTCACATTCACCTAAACCTTTCTCTCTCAAGTCCTCTGCCACACAGTCCTTCCATCTTTTTCTCGGTTTTCCTCTACCTCTTTTGTCACAGTCTGTCACTCTTCTGTACAGTTCTGTCCGTCGTCCAACATAGTTTTCATTTCTAAGTCTGACATGGCCAAACCATTGTAGTCTTTATTCTTAAATCCTTTTTCTAATCAAGTCGTTTCTAATCCTGTCTCTTCTAGTCTCACGCAACATCCACCGTAACATTTCATTTAAGCTACCTCCATCTTGTGTTCCTGAATCTTCTTTAGAGGCCACACTTTACCACCGTACACCAACGCAGGTATCACCACACTCTTATATATCTTTCCTTTCAGTCCTTCTTCGATTTTTTGATCACAAAGTACGCTGCTCATTCGCTTTCAGTTAAACCCACCAGTCTGTATCATGTATGTGGTAACTTCTCAAACTAGTGTCCCATTTTCTGTTACGTAGGGGCCAAGAAATTTAAATTCTCCTACTCGTCCTAGCTTTTCTTCAAGCTATTTTACGCTACAACCATTTTGCTTCCTTCCAACCAAATATACTCCAACCTTAAGGCCCTCAATAGCCCTTCTTCAATACTTCAACATCTCCTCCAACATGTCTTCGTTTTCCTCTACTAACACGATATCATCAGCAAAGAGCATGGACCAAGGAGCTCCTCTACTTTCTCTGCCAGTACATCCATAACAAGAAGAAACAGGTAAGGACTTATTGAAGAGCCTTGATGTAAACCAACCGTCTCTGGAAAAGTTTCGGTTAATCTGACAGCAGTCTTTACGTTGGTGTCCGCTCCCTCAGGCATATCCTTTCCGAGCCTTACGTACTTTCCAGGAACCCATTTTTCTCCCAAGTCTTGTCTAGGACCTGTATCGTACGCCTTTCTTAAGATCTATGAATATGAAATGTAGCTCTCTTTTCTTCTCACTGTATTTTCTATCAACTGTCGCAACGCAAAGAAGGAACTCATTGTCCTGCTTCCTGGCATAAACTCAAGCTTCTTCTCCTGTCGATGTCTCTTTCCTTAAACTTTGCTCTACAGTTCTCTTCCAAAATTTCATTGTGTGCGACATTACCTTGATCTTTCTATAGTTCTTACAGTCCTCAATGTCCCCTTTATCTTTATACAATGATATCATCACAACCTCTCTCCATGCATTGGACATCCTTTTTTCCACATATATCCTACTCACCATTTACCACAAAATATTAATCCCTTCCTCTCCTAGAGTTTCTAGGCGTCCTACTGCGTTAACGTTCTTTGTCCTATTTAACGTCTCCTATGGGCCTAGTCCTTTGTTTTAGCAATGCTGCATAACCTTTTCATCCCCTCGGGTATTTTAATACGACTTTATGATAATCTCCGACGTCTATGCCATGATAAAGGTTTTACTCGAAATGTTTTCTCGCATTCCAAAGCACTTCTAAAGATACGGTAGGTGTTCTATATATTTTACTTTTTAGGTGTCCTCACAACAAAAAGTTTAAGTGAGATAAATTTGGTGAATGACAAGGCTATTCGATGCTATATGTTCTTCGACTCTAACGTTGAGGAAAATATCGGGCTAAATTTTGACGCACAAGTAAATTGTAATGCGGAGGACCACCACCCTGTTGAAAAGTCAAATGATCTTTATCATATTGTTGATCATTTTCAATAATATGCAGAATTAATCAAGTCTTCCAGCAGTTGTAAGTACCTTTCTCGCCAAATTGTAGGTAAAAACCTACATTTTGATACCAGCCAACGCATTTAATTTTTGCGGTTGTTGGGTCTACATTTCGTGGAAAATTCTGCGGTTTGAATGAGACCAGTAAAGGAAATTGGGACGATCTACAGTTCCATTTACGAAAAAAGTGCATTTACCAAAGAAACATATAGCATTATTGTTATACATCTTTGGGATCTATTAGGTCAGAATAGATTTACCAATTTAACTTTTTTAATGGAAGCTGAAGTGTGTAAATTGATCTTTTTAGTAGGCAAGTAGATTAGATTTTTTAATATTAGGGATTTTTTTTCTCATTATTAAAATTTAATGTTAGGGTATACATATCGTGTGAGAGGTTTATGTTTCTATAATTAGGGATCTTATTATATTCAAATTTAAGTTTAGACTTTACATAATAGGTGAAAAGTATACACTTTATTTTGTAAGTTAAATATTCAATTATAAGAAGTTAAAGTTAAGTTGTATCTGTATATCTTCTCCTCCTTCTTCTTTGAGCCCTTGTAAGTGCGTGGTAATACTTTAAATATTGTTAGCTTGCTATCTCCACTGCTGCGATCCTGTGCGATATGGATGGCTTCATGTAAGGATTTTTACTGGTTGATTCTGTTTCGAACATTTCGACTTTATTGTAGTAAGCTAGTATAAGTGTGTCATATACCTATCTCAGGTTACTGATTTTTCTGCCTATCTGTATGTCTACTAGTAACTAATTATTAGAGATTAAATTGGGTTGTACATAATTTTTTATTAGTAACATATTTTTTAACAGTTTGAGAAATTATTAAGACAACTCTAACAGCAGTATAAGATACCTTTGGCAGTAAACGTTTAATACTTTTTGGTGCCCCAAACATTCTTTAGTAAGTTTATGCTTTTAGTACTTTTATTCTTATCCACCATTTATCCTTGTTTCTATTAACTTTTCAAATTTGTTCTTGAATAACTGTCTTTTATGGGAATGAAAATTTCTTGAGTGTCATTTGTGTTTGCCAGTTAATGTCTCTAGGTAAAAATTTTTATTTTGACGATCAGTTTCACTTGGTTTCACTTTTGTTGTAAAATTGGAGGTGTAAACAACGTGTATTTCTAACTGTGAATAATTATTGTGATTTGAAAATGCCGAAAATAAGCAATGTTTCAACTTGGATAAAACGTTAAGTACATACGTATTATTTTTTATTTTATTTTAAAAATTTACACGGTGATACAAACAAAGATTTTAAAATTGGAGAATATGTTTAATAGAAGTACTGACCAAAGGCTAGTTCGCAATAAATCAATGTATTTTTTCTTTTTTCAAGCATTTTTTAAACTCCTTGCGATAAAAAATAGGATACCTATTTAAAATTCAAATCATTCAATAGTCTACTGAAAGGTCGCTAACATTTTTTTCTAACAATAGCATAATTTGCTTTATTTTTGCTAAAAACAAAAACATATCATATATTGGACTTAATTAATTAAGTGCTTTTAATTTATGCTCACAGTATTTTTTATTTAAATGTAAACAAAAAAGACCAAGAGCCTCTTATAAATACTTGGGGGTTCTTCCTTCTTGCACAGTCATTTCTTGACATTTTCAAGATTACTACACCGATTTTTATTCGATATAATTTAAATATTTTAATTGTTATGCAAAAACGGTTCATTTTTAGTTTATTTCTACAATTTTAGATTTTAAAAATGGGTACAACTATAGAATATTTATATTCTTTTTAGATTTCATCTGAAAAAAAATTTCAAATAGATCAGAATGTCAAAACCGCGAAACATTAGGTAAAAAAGTAAAATCCACATCCGGTGAAAGATATCAACCTTCGGTATCCAAGTGCTTTCAGTCAAGTTGCAAAAAACAGACGGAACAAGAAACTTTTAACGAAGACTTGTATCATGCAGTAGTATCTTCTAATATACCGCTTTCAAAATTAACTAATGAAAACTTTAGTTCTTTTTAAAAAAAATATTGCAAACAAAACATTCCCAGTGAACGAACTCTAAAGAGAAATTATGTTAATTTGTTAATCTCGTCCACACATATGTCCACACATACGTGTGGACGAGATCACTGACTCATCAGAAAGATACATTGTGCACTTATTGATTGGTGTACTTAGCGATGAAACCTTTCCAAAATCGTATTTAATTTCCTGTAAGCAAGTGGAAAAAACCAACCCTCTAACCATATCACGGTTTCTACAAAAAGTATTAGCGAACATTTTTCTTCCTGTTCTGTGCCTAAGAATAAATTATTGCTTATTTTATCTGATGCCGCACCATATATGGTGAAAGCAGGACAAAATTTAAAAATATTTTATCCAAACTTAGTACATGTCACTTGTTTAGCGCATGGAATAAACAGAGTTGCGAAGGAATAAAAAAAAAATTTCCACTAGTTAACAATTTAATAGCGAGCGTCAAAAAGGTATTTCCGAAATCACCTGTAAGAATACAATGTTACAGAGATATGCTAGGTTGGAAGCAGCTAATTTCTATGCTGATCATTTTGTTGATTTAAAAAAAATAAATAACCTTTTAACGGATGATAGTTGCCAATCCTTATTACAAGCTAAGCAAGCCTTCCAAAATAACATCCTGCAACAGCAACTGTCATTCATAAAATCAAATTATAGTTTTGTCAAGAAAATTATAACTCAATTAGAATTCTCCAAATTATCATTGTTAAAAAGTACAATTTTAATAAAAGAATTTGAGTCATTGTGTCAAAACGTTAAAGGTTCTAACGGAAAGGAAATTTTTCAAAAATTTAAAGTAACCATGAAAAAAATAGAGGTTACCCGGTTCTTTCTGAAGTGGTTCAAGTACTAGCTGGGACATTTTCCGAACCACTTAATTTAGAACCATCTATTATAGTAAATTTGAAAAATGCCCCACTTACATCAGTTGATGTCGAAAGAAGTTTTCTATTTATAAATATATGTACTCAGATAGAAGCCATAAGTTTTTATTAGAAAATTTTCATTTATTCATTCAAATCATTTGATAATCTATTATTACCACAATTCAAAATAATATTTACACGTTAAAATAATTGTATATGTTATGTATTTATAATATTGTATTTTTGTAATCAGAAAAATATTGTAAATATTTTTTATTACATGCATATTTTCTAGATAAATATGCATATTTTGCATAAAATACTGCATATTTTTGCATAAAATACTGATATTTATGCGGATATTTCATACTTTTTTATTTGCATATTTGCCTAAGTCTAGTCATTTGGCCATTATCCAGCATACCCTGCTAAACAAGCTACATCAAGTATCACATATTTTGTGTTGTGATCTCATACTTTTATACTTTGTTAAATTTTTAAATATTTTGTTACATTGGTGCACACAATGCCCACTTTTAATTCGTGCTACTGTACGATTCTCACTAGAAATGCGTGCATTAATTTCGCTATTTACAGAATTTTTTTAATTGATTTCTGTGCCCAGATATTTAAAGGCATCAGGTAAGAAGTAGAGATTGAAATTGAAAAATTTAATTACAAAAGCTAATGCCCAAAAATTTTCAGCTGCATGGAAACCAACTCTACGAAAAAAGATAGAAATCAACTAAACTGAATCAATTATTATCACAAGCGCAGCACACTAGAATATTAATATAATACACTAACCGTAGCAACCGAAAAGTGGTAGCAATAAATTCCACCTATCTAATAGAATAAAATTAAAAAAAGAGTTACGTAATTTTTTAAATCACATAACACTGGAAAAGCATTTCCTTCCGCTTTTAATCAGGATAATGGAATTAACTTTTTGACTGTCTTTTACTTACACTGGTCTGCAATAGCAATGTTTAACAATAGAGATAATGCACTTTTACAATAATGAAAAAGCAGAAAGTCTGAAAATAAAAAAGTAACATATCTGACATGGAAAAGTTTTTAATTATACAAGTTGGTAACTAATACAAAACAGAAAAACATATCAACTGCAAATAAAAATTGGTAATTTGAGCATGAAATAAGCATCATTTTGCTTTTAGATAATTTGAAATCTAAAAAAGTTTAGATTTAAAAATAAATAGATATTAATTTTTTATTATGTAAATTTTTAAATAAATATTGTAAGTTATTTGTAAGTTTAAAAACAGCTCTAAAATGTTGATTTTACGCATTTTACTCATGTAGTCATACAGTGTACATACAGTGCGTTAATTTTATGATTGGGCATTACTTATTAAAACGAAATAAAACAGTAATTTTGTTTATATTATTCGCTTCGGTGAGAAAATAGCGGTGATAAAAGTATTTAAATTTTTCAGCAGCTTAAAACTGGCATTCATACCTATACATATTTTAATAGTATATTATATAACAAGAGTTGTAAGAAGCTTATTACATGCGAGTAAAAAAGTTGCGCGCGAGCCACGTAGCGGAGAGCGCAGTAATTTTACAAGCATGTAATAAGCTTACAAGTACCTTTAATTTACTTAACAAAATTCGGGATTTAAATTAAACAATTTAAGTTAAACATTTATTTATAATAATTAATTGTAAAATTTTGGCAATTATTTATAACTATACCCTTATCCGAGTTTGGCGGTTGTTCAATAATACGTGGTGAATGGTGAGATGACGTAAACTGTACGGTGTGTTCTTTTTGAACATTGGTATTTACAGTGTATGTAAAGGTCTGTAAATTACTTTCTATTGAATTTATAATTCTCTTGGCTGTTGACGTCTTATTATTTATTGACTCATCGACATATCCTTTCGCCGTTGTTGAAGATTTCCATCCTCCATGTCGTTTAAGAGCCATTAAATCACCACCGGCATCTACCAAAATAATGGCAGAAGTTCGTCTTAAACAGTGACCTGTGTACATTTTGGGATCTGGTAGCTTTAAATATTCGGCTATTTGTTTAGAAACACTGCCTATTTTGTTTAATCCTACCACCTGTTTCGTACATTTACCTCTTTGATAATTAAGAAAAAATTGATTTATTTGCGGATCGCTAATCCGTAGTCGTATTTCTATATATTGTTTGCAGATTTTATAGAAATTTCCGGAAATAAGAAAAGATCTACATATTTTGGTTTTCGTATCAGGAATTTTAACCAATAACGTGGTACTTAAATCATCAATGTCACAAATTTTAAGATTTTTTAACTCTTGTTTCCTACAAGCTCCACATTCCAATAATTGCAATAACCGTAAAATAAAAGTGTTATAAGTAGGCACATTTATGTTATACTTTTAAATAACATACCTTTATTAACAAGTACTGTACCTGTATCAGGAGCTCCATTTACAAAAAGTTTTATTTCATCAGGATGTAAAATTTTAGATTTTTTGTTTTTAAAACCTTGATTGCCTTTTTAGACAAGCTCGCAATTTCGGGAAATTATTAATATTAACATTATTTTTCAAAGTTATTACACTTCTTAGCATAGAATATATTGCCCATAATGAGGATAGTTTAAATTTCTTAGCGGTTTCTTCAAAATAACCCAAGATAGGTTTTCAGAAAATGAATTTATATTATTTGTTGTACGCCAATCCATAAATTGCTGATATACCTTTTCATATCTTCCTCTAGATTTTTCTGGTAATATTGGGTGGTGTGCTACTAAATTCATCTTTACTATTCGATGAACTCATTTTATTTATTTGTATTTAAATTACCACTATATTTACACTGACAGATTAATAATTTTTAATGGTGGTGGGACCGTAAAAATAAATTTGACCTAATTTTTTTATAATAAAAAATTGCAAAAAATACAACTGATCGTCCAAGGGAAAATAGACAGCAGAAGGGGTCCAGGGAGGAGAAGACACTCGTGGCTCCAAAACTTGCGGCAATGGTTCGGATTGTCATCTGCTGAACTATTCAGATCTGCCGCAAACAAAGTCAGAATAGCCATGTTGATTGCCAACGTTCGGAACGGACAAGGCACATGAAGAAGAAGAAAAAATACAATTCATATGCAATTACTTAAAAACGTGTTTCGATAAACAAAACTTTTTTATTAATAACAATCATTTAAAACAACAAAGGAAATCGAATGAAACTTAAAAGTGTCCCGAGAAAAAATTAACAAATACATTTGTAACACATAAAATATTTAATGTAAAGTACGCACATTTGAAATTTTTGAATATTTTACATACAGATTTATGACAATAATTGTCACAAATTATTAGATCTATTGTATTATTGTAGTGACATACAAACACCTAACCCGTAAGACTTCTACTAGCGGTACAAGCACTTCACTATTTTCAGAAATTTTTGCAAATCGTCGGATAACTTGTTTCAGTTTTCGTGGAATTTGTGCTGAGAAACTGAGAAAGCCAAATAAGCCCTTTTAAGGAAACCCTTTTGGAAACGGAGAGCTTGAAAACAATTTAATATACGCCATTTTTTAGTCTATTTTAAAACGTATAAACTGATTTATATTAAATTGTTTTCAAGCCCTTCGTTTTAAAAACCATTGCGCTGAAAGGGCTTAAAGATGGTGCTAAACACATTCACTTCAATTTTGCCGAAAATAATAATTTTGCGACCTCAAAAAAGTTTACCACTTTTACTCCCGGGATTTTTACCTTATATATATATATATATATATATATATATATATATATATATATATATATATATATATATATATATATATATATATATATAGTGCACTCGTAAGTGAATGGGATATTTTCGGTTAATTTGGAGATAAAAAAGACAAGAGTTGTGCTACTTTATCTATTTATTGAAGACGTTTCGCCCACTGTTCAATGGGCATCATCAGTTCATCTAAAAGAGTGTTATTAGCGATACATCTAATATGAAAAACAATAAGGTAAATGATCTTACCTTTAAAAGATCTGTAGCATTAAGATGTTATTATTGTGAAGAAACATCAAAAATTAATCTAATAAATAAATCAGCAAAAACACAGAAACACAGAACGCCGGAAGATTCCCAATTTAAGTAATTTTATATTAATTTTTTTTAATTTAACTTTTGAAAACATTGATTGATTCTAAAATCTATCAAAAAATGTAATTGTCAATTTTGAAATGTTATATTAACAACGGCAAGGCTAGGGATCTTGACTGTTATAATCATATCATGCAAAATAAAGTATTTGAAAGCTCGAATGTCAGAATTGACAATCAGCTGGTGAGATTGAAGGAAAAGTTTTGTAGATGCCAACATAAATGTTATGATATAATAAAAGAAGTTGAAGAAGAAACCAATAATTTAAAAGTAGAATACGGAAGAATCAGTTTTGTAGTATTAGTGCATGGTAAATTTGGCTTAAATTGCTGATATCAGTTCTCTTATTTAATGCGTTAGGTTGTTTCAAAATATGACACATCTCCATAAACTGTCTCTTATTAAGGTTACGTTCTCTCTCTCTCTCTCTCTCTCTCTCTCTCTCTATATATATATATATATATATATATATATATATATATATATATTATACTTAATTTTTCAATAAAATTAAAATATTTTGTTCTTTATCCTTGACTGTTTGGTAAAATTTACTCTATACTTGTATAGCGAGATATTTGTACATCAAGAGTATTCGTACCTGAAACGTTTTCCCATTTCCAATATACGTAAAGAATACAAGCTATAACCCTAGAGGCAGTAGGACAATCCCCTATTGCTCGAGAGATGTGAAAACCTATACCAAAACAAAAAGCTGGAATCGCTTGTTTTCGACAGTCAATTTAGATCCATTCGTTACTAAGCCAGGACCGGTAAAAATTTAGCTGATAATATATTTAATAGGTGTTTTTGTTCAGCTTTCAGCAGATATGAAATGTATAGAGATTACGAAGAATAGAAGAATTAAATAAATAAAATAATTGTGACGATTTTATAAAACATGTAATAGATTCGATCTATATGTTATTAGAATTTAAGCAGAATTGTCACCAGGATTTAAGCAAATTTTCAGAAACTACAACTACTAAGTATATTTTAATTTTTACAATTTAGATTAATTTCAATATCGTAGTAGTAGGCCAGTAAATGAACGTAAAATACGGCAATACCATGTAATTTTCCGTATCACCACCGAATTCAATTTGGGCTTGTGCCGTTAGTTGCTTTTTATTTTTTAAGGGTGAATCTAGAAGAAAATCATATAATTGTAAATTCAAGCGCGTAATTGATTTAAATCAATTTTTAAGGAAGTGAATGAGTGTCATTTAATATTAAACATCATAATTTAAGATTTTATCACCTAGATCTCCCCTTCTTTAGTCGCGTAAATCTCACCACCTAGATTAGTTATAATGAAAACAATGTTATTGAGTAACTTTTAGTCACTGATTTGCATGGAAATTTGGATTTAGGTTATACTAATACTTCACTTCAAGATTGAACTTGTGCCATTGGTTGCTTTTTATTTATTAAGGGTGAAAACGACCCCTACTTGAAAAAAATTATATAATTATAAATTCAAGCAATTTTGAATTATTTAATTTAGATTTCTCTACTGTTTTGATCTTTAACCACAAAACTTCTATCCTTCTAACAACCATCACTTGCGAAGAGATAGGATAAAATTAAAGGAAAAAGGGCCCCAGGACGAAGAAGAATATCCTAGCTTGCTAACCTAAGAGCATGGTATAGAAAGACCTCAACACAGCTATTTCGTATAGAAACCAACAAAGTCATCATAGCCAGAATGATCGCCAACGTTTGGAATGGACAGGCACCCTAAAAGAAGGATAAGAGAATGTATGTCTGTGCCTTAATAGCACATTAATTATGTATATATTACAATGCTCGAATATACGCGTTCTGATCTTGACGAGCTTTTAAGGTATGAAGTACTTAAAAAAACGATTTTTTTTTGTTTTTTATAAGCTACATTTTATTAAAAAAAATTACTTTTTGCGTTATTTGTGAAAAACCGTTTAAAAACGTGGTTTTTATTTTGAAAACGAACATTTTCACTCGCAGATAACTAAAAAATTATTGACTTAGTGAAAAAATTCTATAAAACAAAAGTTGCTTCGAATTATTCAATGTATCTATTTCCGAACTTATTTTAAACATGTTTTTTCACCAACGAGAATAGGTGAATTTCACCCCCCATGTCAAAGCAACCCTCAACTTGACCCAAGTCCAAAAGTGAAGTAGAGGGTAAGAGGAACCTAAATCCAAATTTTCATGCAAATCCGAGGATTTACAATCCTCGTAAGAAAATTACAATCCAACATGGTCATTTACTGGCGTAAAATTTCTGGCTGACCAGCTACAACCCTATGCAAAGGAAGCAAACTCTTACATCAAGAACACAAGCCACTTTATCAACCGTATTAAGAACGTTATTCTTGAATCTGGACATTTGTTAGTAAACTTTGATGTGGTCTCAGTATTCATCAATATTCCAGCAAAAGAATCGTTAGAAATTATAGGCAGAAATCTAATACAATAGTACGAAATTATATCCAATACACTAAACTTGACGAGGCATTGCAAATAACACCTATTTCATCTACAACGACCAGAGGTACAAACAAGTCGAAGAAGCACCGATGGGTTCACCACTGTCAGCCGTAATAGCCAACCTTTTTATGCAAGATATCAAATCAAAAGCAATACAAACAGCAGAGCATAAATCCAAAATGTAATTTAGGTATGTTCACGATACATTTATCTTACACTTACTTACTATATTCCTGCAACACATCAACAATATCCACCAAAAATACAGTTTTTAATGGAACGGGAGAATAACCAACAACTTTTAGTTTTAGATGTGTTGGTTATAAAGAGAAAAGATGGAAGTACTGACAGATATTCACACGCAGATTCACACCATTATCCCGCACAATTAATTTCGGTAATAAAGACCTTATTCACAAAATCTTAAAAACTAACAGATGCGGACCATAGGAACGAGGAAATGTACAAAGCCAATACAGCTTTAAGAAAAAATGGCTTCTCTATCTCTACGATTAAAAAGGCAAGAGAAATCTCGAAACAAAAGTTAAGTTTCAGAAAAAGAAGAAAGACGAATTTGAAAAACTATCCTGCTGTATATAAAGAGTACGACAAACAAAATCAGCAAACTTCTAAGGAAAAACCAAATAAAGATTATATATAAAGATTATATAACACCGACAGGAAAATCGCATCCATATTACCATAAGCAAAAACAAAAATTGGTATTGGAAAATTAAAGAATATTTATACTTAGGATCCCATATGAAGACTCCGATAAATCGTACATCTGACAGACAAATCGAAGAATAGAAGCTTTAATTAGAAGAACATCGAAATGCCATTGAAAGAAAAGAGAAGGCGTTATCCCTAACACAACATGTCATAAACATAGGATATAAAATAAACTTAAATGAAATGATGGTGCTAGCCAACATCAAAAATAGGACCAGATGTATAATTAATGAAGCAATAGAGATCGAAAAATATCCAAAAAATTTAAATACCAGAGATAATACCCAAAGGCTACCAAATAAGTGAAAACCAAGTCTAGAGAAAAGAGTAGAAATTAAAATAGCGAATAAGACACTCTGTGAATAGGAACAATCACAAGGAGTGCTAAAAGGTATGTTAACAGAGCGTACAGCGACCTAGAAATCAGTTCTTCTCGAACATCAAGAAGAAGCAGAATTAATCTGACTTGACAATGGCAAATGTGCTACCGCAAAAATCACACCAATCGGAGCAGAAACAGACATCAATCTCCCACTTACTCTCAATCCAAAGACTCCTACCCTCATCATACGAAAGCTTTTCTTCCTTACATCAAAATCCATACTGACAAACTCGACAACATTTTTAAAACAAGAGGAATAAGGACAATATTTACCACTCAACAAAAACTTTTATCTCTTGTCTGATCAATCAAAGACAACATTTTAAATGAACAACACGACATTTATGAAATTCCTTGCGTAGACTGTCCCCGATCTTATATTGGCCACACAAATCGTAGAATCCAAAATAGGATTTATGAACATTCCATGTCTGTTTGCAATTCGAATTTAATTTCAGCTCTAGGTCAACACCGTCTTCATACAGGTCAAAAAATTGATTTTGAAGACTCAACAACCATAGCCCCCATCCGCTTCTATAAACCAAGAATTATCCGAGAAGACAGAGAAATTGAAAAAAAAAACTAAATTGTCTCACTGAAAGAAATGACGGCATCCCTTTACCTTCGACATGGAGGACTCTCGTAAAGAAAATATCGGCCACTCCACTTTTCAATCCAAATCCAGCCGTCAGAAATATTCGCGTCAACCCTGGCGCCAATCCCAGTGCAAATCCCCACGCCAGCCTCCTTGCCATCCTCCAGCCAAAACACCTCACCATCGATGGTATAAATGAACCGTCCGCTGTTCCCAGTGGCAGAATTGCATTGACTGGTGTCTGGGGGCTCGGAAGACTGAAACTTCGGAAGCCCTGAAAAAGACATCGGAGAGGATGTCGAACGCTCGGTGCTGTAATAATTAACGTGGTTCCACCCGAAAGCCTGTTGAGTTTACCATTAATTCTTGTAATAGTATTAATCTTAGCTTTGGGTTTAATATATATATATATATATATATATATATATATATATATATATATATATATATATATGTTTTGCTTTAGACTTTAGTGAAATATTACCACAGTACAACACCAAGCCGTACAACAATTTGCTGACTACTTGGTGGACAACTATAGAGTAAAGAGGCAGACTTCCCCCCTGAGATGTGGGAGGAAAACAGTTCATCATTTGAGCGTACAATCAATGCCTGTGAAAGTTTCCATTCTATATTTAATTCGCTATTTTACAATCCGCACCCTAATATATTTCAATTTTTAGAAGTTTTAAAAGATATTCAAATTGACACATAACGCAAAAGATGGAAAACATATTAAGTTGTGAGATAAATAGAAATGAAACTAATGGAGATGGGAAATTTAGCGATAGAACCTATAAATTTACATTTCATTTGTTGGTTCCCACCTTTAAGCTGGCCACTCAGGATACTGCGACGTCGTTCAATTTTATCGAATTCGACTAATTGACAAACATTTTGATCGTCTGTGATCGTACAAAAATCGTTACAATTTTACCACAGAGAAACTTGTTTCTATGATGCAGTACTGCAGAATTGATATCATCGACGATTTTGTCGAAAGATACCGCAGTATCGTGAGTGGCCAGCTTTAGACGTAAGAGTTTGGAAACTAACGCTGTGACAGTGACTGTTTTAGTTGACATCCTCTTCTGATACGTCTACGGTGGGAAGCAGTAAATAGAATGTAAATTTACAGGTTTCTATCGCTAAATTTCTCATCTCTACTAGTTTCATCTCTTTTATCTTACAACTTTATATGTTTTTCATCTTTAGCAAATGGCAAATCATAATAAAGTACCTTAATATGGATGCCATAAAGAGTCTTGATAAAAAATGATCTAGTATTTCTTTTATCAGACGGAGACGGAATTATTCTATTGTATTTTAAAAAGACGATAGATGTCTGAAAATTAAATAAGAAATTGAAAGTGCAGCCAATTGGGAAAATATTAGAGACTAAGTGCAATTAGCCTCATGAGCCACACTTTAAAAATACGACTTGAAGTTATTCAACAGCATATTTATTATGTATAAAAAATATGAAAAAAACTTCGAAAATACACAGTTTGGATTTAGAAGTGGAATGGGAACAAAAGAGGCATTGTGCATAATGACTATTACAAAAATGCAGGGAATATATCAAAAACGTGTTCATATATCATACAGATTTTCAAAAAGCATTTGACAGAGTTTAACATGGTAAACTCATACATGCATTGAAACACATACACCTAGATCCCATGGATATTAATTTAATAAAAATTCTATACTACAATCAAACACCTGTCACGGATGGAGTATAGTGAGACCAACCAAGTATAACCTCAAAGAGAAGTCCGACAGGGATGTGTGCTATCGCCACAATTATTTAATGTGTACTCCCAACTAATATTTCAGGAGGCGCTATGGGAAAGAACTGAAGGTCTAAGGATTGGAGGAAGCATCATTAATAACATAAGATTTGCAGCCGATGATGCCTCAATCATAAAAGAAAATTTAGACGATTTAAAAATTCTTGCAGAAATCCTTAACAGAAAAAGCAAAAAGATGGGACAATAAATATAGATAAAACCAAATACATCGTGAGCTTGAACACCCCTGTTGACAACATACATTTGACATTGGAGGGTAAACCGTTAGAGAAGGTGGACAAGTATAAATACCTCGAAGCAATTATAAACCCACAATTAGATCAAGATGATGAAATAAAGGTCAGAATTGAAATAGCTCTAAAATGATTTATAAAATACAAGTTAATGTCTACAAATAAAACATTGAGTATGGTTATTAGATTAAGGTTCGTCCAATGTTCTGTATGGTCGCAACTGCTATATGGTGTAGAAGCTTGGACTCTAAAAGCCCAATCTATTAAAATTTGGAGGCATTCGAAATGTGGCTATATAGGCGTATTCTTAAAATTCTGTGGACTGCAAAATTCTCAAATAAAGAGGTATTAAGACGAATTAGACATGGCAGAAAGCTTATGAGCACAATTTAAGTAAGAAAAACATCGTAATCTGGGTAACATATTTCAAAATGATAAACAATCTCTGCTACACGTCATCATGCAAGGAAGAGTGGAGGAAAAAAAAAGGTTGGGATGAAAGAAAAAAACGTAGCAGAGGAATATCAGAGATTGTACTAACTTAAGTTTTAAACAGATATTTCACGTTGCAAAAGATAAAAAAAAGCGTTTAAAGAAGTGATTGCTAATATTCGTAAGAAGACGGCACAACGAGATAAAGATGTAAAAAACGTCAGGTATTCATAAAAGATCTTTAGCAAAATGCTGTAGAAACCAAAGGACTCCTTTGAAATCTACAATATACTACACGAATATAATTTTCAGTGTATATTATATCGGAATTAGTTCTTTTAATTAATTATTTTGTTTCTTTTGCATCTTTCGCTTTTTTATAATTTTGTTATTTACCGTATACCATACTTAAAAATATTTTCTGAAGATCTCCACAACCCTTATAATAAATAAACGCAATGTAGCTATAACACAATCAATTTAAACATTTAAACACAATCGATAAACGACACGGATTCTAAAAACAAAAACAAAAAGTATATTTCATTCGTAGCTACTGTGAAATGTTTGGAAAATAATTTTTCAAAGCAAAGTAGGCTGTTGACGACCCTGGTTTGGTGTACTAGCATAGCAGCTTTTATCCTCTATAGTTGTGTCGAAATAGGCAGAAATAGGATTAAATGTGCACGGCACGAAAAAAGCTCTTTATACCGTCTACCAACTGTCAGATCAAGTTTTAACATCCTTTGAGATGTTCAGATTTTCGATCATTCGCAAGTTTAACAATTTATGTGCCTTTTTTTATAAATATAAAATTTGGAACAATCTCAGCTAAGAAAAAATTATTGAAAAATAATTTATGTTTCAAATAATGTAATATTTGAATATGTAAATTTGTAACAAATAAAGTGAATGAGATTTGGAAATCAAACTCACAATACGCCATATCGTCTACTTGCATTATCGCAAAGGCATATTGATCTGGAGACAAGCATATTAATAACTGAATTAATTTGCGAAAAGGGATAATGAGAGTTGGCATGCAAGTAAAGATTTTATAGGTGGATTTTCGATAAATAGAGTGATGAAAACCTTGGGATTGGTTTTTATTGATAATAACGTCGAGAAACGGTAGGGATGAATCAGTTTCCACCTTAACCGTGAACTGGATACTAGCATGTATACCATTTAGATGGGTTTGAAAAGATACCAAAGCATCCCTGCCATGGGGTCAAATAACGAATGTATCGTCAATATGTCGTAGCAAACATGTGGGTTAAAGCATTGATGTGGATAGTGCTCGGGTCTCGAAGTCTTCTAGAAGGATATTGGTAATTACTGGAGATAGTGGAGAACCTATTGGGGTACCATTTATTTGTCTGTAGAATTGATTGACATGAAGTGTTGGACATATAATGTTTAATGAGAGATAAGCGGTCTTGCTGGATACTGAATTAAGTTTTCTGAATATTTAGAGTTTCGTCTATAGGAATATTTGTAAACAGTAAAACGTTATTAAAACTTAGTAGAATGTCTGACGGTAAGATAGGGTATTTTTTAAGAAGTTCGATAAAATTAAAAGAATTTTTGACGAAGGATAAAGCATTTTTGGCGAGAGGTTGTAGAGTTGGAGAAAATGAGGTTACATTACCATAACAATAAGAAGAATAAGAACATTGAGGTTAACAGTACATGTACACCAACATAACAATTTAAAAAAGGACTTTTTTAACATGTAATGCGCAAAATCACACAACATATTTTGATACCAAAATGTGACAATGTAATACACAAAACTTTTTGTATTAATATTGTACACAACCATTTCATGTAAGTTTTTGTTATACCATTTTCTTATATCATTACCATTTTCTTATATCATTTTATGTTATAGTCTAAAACAGACTTTACAGAAGTGAATCAGAGTTATGAAGCTTAATTAGACTAATATATAATAATAAATAATATATAAAGTAATAACCCATATACGTTTCGTTAAATAAATTGATCAAACTTGTTAATTTAAAATCAAATAATTAGTTTTGTCTTTTATGGTGAAGAATTGTAAAGGAACAATGGGAAGAGCACTTTTATTTACGGCTTTAGAGCTGCCTATTCTAATCGGATCCGACGTTAAAAAAAACTACTGACAGTACTCGTATCGCATCGGTTTGAATACTGTATTAACGATCTGTTTGTTGTTTCTGGTACACGTGATTGATACATAGTTGAGTGCACGAATTCAGCGGATTTATTTACAGTTCTATTCATTGCTATACGAAAAACGTTCGTTAGAGGAATTTTAGTTAATTTGCAAAATAACCACTAAAGGTTCCAAGCGTTGGTTTAGGAGTTTTTGCCTTTTATTTTCATTCACATTTTTACAAAATTTATAAAACAGGAATTTAAAAACTTATACATACCAATATTCTCTTTACATTTTTTGGTTTATAACTAGTATGCACATTATTCAGTATGTTAAAAACGCAGAAACATGTTAATTAACATGCTTAATTTTTGTGGCATATACATTTTTTAATTTAACTCATTCATTAGCCTAATCTGTTTTTTTATAACAAGTGGAATATTTTATTACACACTCCTTATATACATATTATACAGGTATTACACAAAAAGAAGAACTTAAGATTGTGAAGTAATATTGTAACGAAATATTTTGCCCACCATATGGGGTATTATTATAATGGGTAGAAGATTATGGATAGAAATTGCTGGGGGTGAAGATAGGGCAAGCAAAATAAACGCTACTTATGCGAACAACACTCAGGGTTTGTTAGGAAACCTGGGGTCTTGGATAAATAAATGACAAAGGGTTTGGATCGGTACAACTACAGAAAAATTAAACAAAGGGTCATGAATCTCTTGGGACAAACAAAACAAAAAGAAACAGGAAACACCTCTAGTAATTTAAAAAGGACGCCACTTCGAGGTGCCTAATTCTAACTATTAGAACAGCTAGTTGTAACTATCGAAATAATTATTAAAAATGGAAAACATATCTTTTTCAAATGAAACTTAAAAAAGGTTAGTTCAAAAAATAAACAAAATGTTAAGAAAAAAAAAATTAACATTTATTGTGTCTTACCACAAACAGTTAAAAAAATAAGACAATCAAAAATACTATATGAATGGTTACGAAGTACAAAAATACAAAAAAAATTACATGTGTCCTACCTGTTTACAATGGGGAATTGCTACAAAAACTTTCAACATTGTTACTGCATGGAGGTTAACCTTTTTTAACAAAAAAACAAATGAACATCAAGAATAATAAAACGAGCTGTCATAAGTTAACATTAAATTTAAAAAAAAACTGAACAAATAAATTAACAGCCAAAGTCAAACCCTAAAATTTTACAATTTATTAATTATAACAAATCCTTTTTTTATAGTATGAAATTATGAAAGCAATTATTACTTAAGAAAAAAATGTGGTCTTTACTTTAAAATTTGACACAAAAAAAAGTTACCTGGATTTCACAAAAAACACATTTTCTAGAACTATTACGGGAACAAAAAACTACATCTCACACTGCGATAGGACTGACTATTCGTGGTTGAAATCGGCACTGAACACAAAACTTATAACTCTGCCTCTTAAAAAACAGGAACAGGTAGAATTCGACTGCATACACATTAATTTGCTACGATTAACTGCTACTAAAATTGTTTTCCATAACGTAAGACGAAGATTTCCATAAAAAAGGGCAAAAACGGAAAACTTTACAAATTCGACGTGAATTTGGACATAACGCTCAAGCCCATCACTCGTGACCGCGGCTCCAGCGAGAGTGATGAAATTATCTTTAAAATTAATTCACATTACTTGGTATAAACAAAACGCTGGATATAAACAAAACAAAAACGGGAATTAAGACGCAAATTATTAATTTGAAAACGCAATATCGGGCGGTTTGAACAAAGAAATATTGAGGAACATACGCAGCTGCGAAATAAATAAACAACTCTAAGATGGTTTATATAAACTCGAGCCGACCTAAGAAAGAATTGAAATATATTTCGGGTATTTTAATAAGTAAGAATGGAAACAGAAATACACTAAGATTATTCTTTGATATTTAACAAATACGAGGGGATTTCAATACATTTACAAAGAATTTTTAAATGCTACAATATGATATACATTAAAATCAATTAACTTTTTTATTGATTTATAAATTAAAACTTGACTTATATTTCTTACTTTTTTGAACTTCCTGAGAAGCATAGGACATCCAGGAGATCCTGCCATCCATCTATATGGCTAATTAAGGTTTTAAACTTGCTGTTTTTCAAATACTTTATGCTTCCTTGTTATTGATTTTTCGTTAGGTACCGCAGGGTCTACCTCTCTTTACGCGCTTCTTGAGGATTGTTTAAGAGGTGACCAAGCCAGTTCCACATCTGTACTCTTATATTTATGTCAACACGCCTTTTTCCTCGCTTTATCCACAATTTTTCGTTAAAAAAAGTCGCTTTTTCTTCTAGTTCCATAACCATTATCGATCGTTGACAAATCGTTGATCATTTATTAATAGCAGTTCTAAATATTGATGTAGTCGATTTTTCCTACCATTGTCTTAGATTTTTCAGCCATGATAATCTTCTGCCGGGACCTCGTTTATCACTTTTATGGACCATCTTTTCCTGTGTGTCTATAATGTGACCACAAAAGTATTCCAGCTTGCGTCTCTTTATTATATTGACCAGTTGTGTTGCTTGGTTTAGGCGTCTGAGGACCTCTTAATTTTTAACTCTGTCGACCCAACTTATTCATGGTTGTCTGAAGAATCACATCTCAAAGGCTTCCCCGCGTTTAAGCATCGCCTCACTTCCACTTCACACAGCAGCACTGAAAAAATTTAGCAATATGTCGTTCAAACGCAAAAGGTCAATACTACGTAGCTGCACAGTACGTTCCTCATTTTTACAAAGCAGCTAGGACTTGTTCTAAACGGCTTTTAATTTCTACTGTTCGATCATGGCTGACACTGATATTAATGCCGAGATACACGAGTATATCTACTCTGTCCAGTACGTCATATCCGTCTTTTATACCGTCATCCTGTGCATAATCATCATCATCCAACCTCAAGAGTCCACTGCTGAACATAGGCCTCTTCCTCATGTTTCCAACCCCGTCTTCTTGCGCCGCTCTCATCCAGTTTTTATCGAGTCTTCTTAAATCGTCAGTCCATCTTGTAGGTGGTCGACCGACGCTTCTCTTGTCTTCCCTTGGCATAATCTTATTTGCTAATTATCATATATTTAGTTTTCTTAACTTCTATATCTAATATTGTTTTCGGTTACATCATTAATAATAATACCTTTTGTCATCTCCATTAGGGCTTGCTTAAATATTTTTTATAAATACAAGCCTAAAACTACTCTTACAAAGATTAAAGGCCTAAAAGTAAAAGTATATAGCCTTTTCTCATTATTCGTTTTATATTTATTTCATCCGACAGTTTTTGTTTACTATGTTTCTTGTCACTTGAGGCCAGTACAAATTCGTAAATTTTTATCGTCCACTCCAACTGTTTTTAATGTTTCTGGTATTTTGTTATTTCGGACTTTTCAGAAGCTTTTTGAAAATCGATTGCACAGATGTATACATTTTGATTTATATTTTTGCATCTCTAGATCAGAAGTTAGATACTGAACTTCTCTCGCACCCAAGCCACTCCTAAATCTGAGTTGAGTATCGCTAATTTTCTCCTCTAATGTCGTGTATATTCTACTATTTATTACTTGCAGGAAGGTCTTTAAAACGTGACTTTTCGAACTTATTGTCCGATAATCACTACATTTCTTTGCATCATGTTTCTTTGTTATTGTGACAAATGTCGACTTAAGCCAATCAGTTGGTAATATACAAGTGAAGGGTCCACAGGAAAAACGTGTTCAGTCCTTTTTTTGGAATTTTGTTTTATAACGCATTCTGGTAGTTCAATGCGAGTATTACGAACCTGTCTACATCACACGCAAACAACGTGTTCAGTCCGTGAGATATTTCCGTTTCTAATTTGGAGGCACTCGAAAAGAGTGTGCTTAGTCGCTTGCCTAAACGCAAAGAACGTGTTCAGTACTTCCTTGGAGCCATTGCATCAGTTCGCTATTGGTTGTCGTTGAGTGAGCATCAGTCTGTGTTAATTAGTCATTAATTATATAGGAACAATGAAAATTGACAGTGTAGATACTAGTGGCGATGAGAGAGAGAAGCCATCGTTAGGTAAAACTTCTAAGAAAAAACATAGTTTTGGTAGACTAACTGATGTAAACAAAAGAATGTTAGCTAGTAGTCATGAAACAGGTCCTGATTGTAACTGCTTAATGTTTGGTTGTTTTACAATTATTCCGCCCGAGGATAGGAGTAGGATTATAAAAGATTTTAATCTATTAGAAAATTGGAATGAACAGTCATCTTATCTAACCTCTCTTATTGCAGTAACATTGGTTGTTCGTAGAAGACCTAGACAGGACGATCCAAAAAGTAGAGACTGTAATTTTAGATATTTAGTAAGAGTGAAACGGGGCAATATTATGCAGGAAGTTCCTGTTTGCAAAAAGGCTTTCATATCCTTACATGGTATTCTTTAAAAGAAAAAGGCTTGTCTCCTAGGGACCAAAGAGGTCGCCATTTAAATCGGCCCCAAAGATTGAGTGATGAGAAAAAACAGGCAGTCTATGACCATATAAACTCATTTAGAGGTATAAGAAGCCATTATAGCCTTAACGATACTGAAAAAATTTACCTACCTGAAGATTTATTGATATCTAAATGCTATGAACTTTACAAAGGAAAATATCCCAATCTTCCTATATCGTATGAGAGTTACAGAAAAATCTTTAAGAATAAATTTAATCTTTCTTTTTTATACCCCTGAACAGATACTTGTTCAAAATGTGACAAATACAATGCGGAAATTAAGAGTAAATCTTAAACTTACTGAACCTAGTGACGATCAGAAACAAGTGATTGAGGGTGAAATTACTGCCCTTGGAAATAAAAGAAAATTACATAAATTAAGAGCAGTGACGTTTTATACAAGGAAAAGAAAGACAAGAAAACTATGTAAATCAGATCCTAACAAACAATGTGTATGTATGGACTACCAGAAGAATTTACCAGTTCCAAACACTACATCAAATGATGTATATTATAAGCGACAGTTGTGCTTTAACAGTTTTAATATACATCAACTTTCAAACCGGGATGCAATCTTCTACTCATACGCCGAAGATATAGGAAATAAGGGTGCAAACAGTGAAGTTCTTAATCCGAATGTAAGAAATTTTTAAATATTTTGTGACTCATGTTCGGGACAGAACAAAAATTACCCTGTATTTCTGTTCCTGTATCACTTAGTTCATGGCATTAACAGACTAGACAAAGTTTTAATAACGTTTCCCATCGGAGGACATTCTTATCTGAAATGCGACAAAAATATTTTCTTGGTCAACAAGAAAAGCATAGTTGAGACCCCAAATGAATGGAATGACGTTTTGAGAGCAGCACGATCAAACCCCACCCCATTCAATATAATTCCAGTTCAGCAGGATATGATACGAGAGTTAACTTCTTTTTTAAAAGCAAAATATAAGGACAAATGCCCATTTCCTACAAGACCAATTCGTGATGCTAAAATAACAAAAGAAGTAACCAAATTGTTTCATAGAGACACTTACAACGGGCCTTAGATATCATCTGACGTTAGACGTAAAACTGATCGACAACCTCTTCTGCAGGATGGAGAATTCTTCTACCCTGAACAGGCTTATCAAGGTACGTCTAAATACAAGTGATCTTATTCTTAGGGCCATCAAAGTAAAATTCAAACAAAATAGGTGATGTTTGCGTTTATTTTCAGACCGCCTACCGATATTACTTTGAAAATCAAAAGACGCCAAACAAAAAACGTAATATTGTAAAGTAGATTCTGAATAAAATATTTTGTGCTTTGTAATTTTTGTGTTTAGTTATTTAAAGCTGACCTATCTTTCATTCTGAAAATTAAATCTTCATTTCAAGGTATAATGGTTGGACTAATCACTTACGTGGAGTTATCACAATGGACTAATCACGTTATTAGCAAGTCCAAAATGTTCTTTGTTTAGTTTTTATAGTTTTTATTTTTTAAGTGCCATATGACGATATAATTGAATTTTTATTGAATTGTTTCAAAATTCATTAGGTATTTAATAATATATTTACTACCATTTTAGAATTTTCTAGGAATTTTCTATACAAGATTATAACACTATTTTAGCTCTCCTGTAAAAGTTACAAAATGTGACTGAACACGTTTTTCCCGTGGACTCTTCAAGTATCATAAATTCAGTTAAAGAGACCACACAGTGCTTTAATTTTTATTTTCTCCTAAAAACTTTAGTATTTTAGCACTTACTTCATCGGGGCCAAGATCTTTTCCAATTTTTGCCGTTTGTCCAGCATTCACCCTTCTAATGCAACTTCAAATGAGTCGACTGCTTCTACCGCCAACATCCAAAAGCTGCTCGATATTGTCTGAATTAAATTGTATTCCGTTGGTTTCAGGAGCAGTTAATTTAAGTTTTATGTTGGAAAACCTTTGCGCTAAAAGACGAATATCGTCCGGAAAATAAAGATTCTCCAGATGAATGATTAATCCATGCTGAACTTTCTCCTCCAGTTAATTGTGACCAAATTATGTTAATCTAATCCCTAGTAGTGTTAAGTATAATACCCGATGTTCCAGAGAATGGAAAAATTTTTCAAAATCTATAAAAGTCAGGTAAAGAATTTCCTGGATTGCTTTGCTTTAGAATTATACATATCATATTCACAGACATACTCTACGACTAAAGTTCTAAAGTATACCTGTTCTTTCCGTAATCTGTTAGATTTTGCTGGTACCGAGAGTACATTAATGCTTTTCCAGTTATTAGAGTTCATAATATATTCCTTCTTTGTAAGTTTGACAACATGAGCTTGTGTTGTGGGGAGACCTCAGAAGGTCGAAATACGTATAAACGGATGGCATAGGCCCTGTATTAAAATCAAACCTCAAAAATCTTTCTACCCTATCTTATTTTATTCTTCGGATGACCTTTTTTCCTGCCAAATCCGTTGAATTAGTGGTTGAAGTAACGGCACCGTTGTATGTTTACTTGCTTTTTTTCTTCCTCAGATGATACTTGCAGAGATATCTCCTGATCTGGCGGAACAGTGTCTATATTTCCTAATTTCCATTTTTTCCCATTATGCTCTCGGTTTAAAAGTTTTAAAAGGTATTCCCCTTACCTTGATGAGATGTTCTTTAGCGTAACAATTTTAAATCTTTAGACAATAACGAAATAGTATCTTATGAAAAATCTACGAAATATTACCATTTTTGATGGGTTCAAACCAAAAGTAAACTTATCTTTTTATTATGAGCTTATGTTTAATAACACATAATAGGAGTTTTAGTTGTCAAATCTACGCTTTTCTCACTTTAAAGAAGTTTTGTAAAACTTAGCAAGCAGCATGGACACCTCCGGATCACCTCCATATCCAAAGTGCCAACCTCTGTGCGCTTAAAATGAGAAACATGGCCATTTAAACTCATATAAATTCACTTTCATATCTGCTTTATGCTAAACAGCCCATGTAACCAAACAAAAAACAAAAAATGCTATTACCGCGAATTTCATGAAATTTACTAAAAAATTGCCAATTATTCTCTAATTATTTAAACACCGTATTTGGATCATAAGCATCGACAAAGCGGAGAAGTTAGTTTGTTGAACTCTATATTATGTTTTGTAGTGAGGAGAGTTTTGCGTCTTACTTTAGCTTAACAACTTTGTTACGACATTAAATAGAAATACTTCAGATGTATCGAAAGTTCGATAAAGCAAGCATTAAACAAAATATTTTTGTTAGGCACAGACTGGGAATATTCTGAACGATATAGGTCAAAACCCTATAAAAATTTTATTTAGAATTTTACTTCTTCTTTAAGTGACATCTCCGCGACGAAGGTTGGCAATCATCACTGCTATTCTAAGTTTTGACACTACAGCCCAAAAGAGTTCAGTTGAGCTGCATCCAAACTATTCTCTGAGGTTTCTTAGCCAGGACATCCTTCTTCTACCTATGCTACGCTTTCCTTGAATCTTTCCCTGCATTATTAGTTTTAGGAATTCATATCTGTCACCACATATTATATGACCCAGATATTGTAGTTTTCTTATTTTGATCGAATCCAGTATCTCTCAGCTGTTCTCTATTCTTCTTAGTACTTCTTCATTGGTTATTCTGTCTGTCCAGGAGATTCTCAGCATTCTTCGGTATGTCCACATTTCAAACGCTTCCAATTTATTGAGACATTGTTTATTTAAAGTCCATGTCTTCACACCATACAAAAGAACAGAAAATACATAACACTTTACTACTCGTTTTCTAAGATTTAGGCTGAGGTCTCTACAACATAATATTTGTTTCATATTATTGAATGCACTTCTAGCCTATTCTATTCTAACTCTAATTTCTTTGGTATAATCGTTTATTTCATTAATGTTTGCCTCTAAATAGTTTTAATTCTGAACTTGTTATATCGTTTTATTATTTACGTGTAGATTGATGTATCTAATATTTTTCTTTGATATAACCATGAATTTTGTTTTCTTTGTGTTTAGTGACAGACCAAAGTCTTCACTCGCTGCAACAACCTTATCTAAAATTCTTTGTAGATATGTAATATTTTCTTCTATTAGTATTGTATCATCAGCATATCTAATTTCACGTATGGGTAGGAAATTTATTTTTATGCCTGCTACTTCATCTTCTAATGCTTTTTTGAATATTTATTTTCCTCTGAGTATGCATTAAACAGTTGTGGCGACAAGATACGGCCCTTCATTTTTTTTTATTTTTATTTTATTAGTGTTTAAATTATTTATTATCATAACAACTTCTTGTTCATAATACAAATTATTTATTATTCTTATATCCCGTGTGTCGATGTTCTTTGTTCTCAGTAGTTTTATTAACGGATTATGTTTCACTGTATCGAATGCCTTGATATAATCTAGGAAGCAGACATAGATGCTTGGTTTACATCTAAACATCTATGTATTAGCACATTTACTGCATATAATGCTTCTCTGTTTCCTTGAGCATCTCCAAATCCGAACTGAGTTTGTCCAATGTCTTGTTCTAACTTTTTATATATTTTACGATGAAGAATATTTAGTTTTGTGCCACATACTTTGATTATGTGGCACATTAGGCTGATGGTACGGTGATCGCAACATTGTCTGGCCATTTTCATGTTTTTTAGGTAATATGCCTGTTCTGTATATGATATTTCAGTCGGTGATATGCAAAATTTTACCCAAAAATCTAAAAATGCCATAATATACAGGGTTTTCTATTTATAATAGTAAAGTTACTGTTCACTTCCGGTATAACCGGAAGTGACATATCTGTCAAAATATTTTCTTTAACTTCGTCGTAACTTTTCATAAATATCGTGTTAGTAGTTTTCCATATATAGATAGTGTTAGCTCGGAGTGAAACACCCTCTATATACATACATACTTTGTTGTTTACTCTGATATTTGACTGATATTTGGCAATATTCATTGGACTTTGTGTTATCTATCAACTTCTTCCTTCTTTTCCTTTCAGTACCACAATATCTTTAATTTGAAATAAGTAGGGAATATACCATGTGTGGCACACTATTAGAAAGGTATTTCGATGGAGGATTCAATCATCCCTGATTTTTTTTCACATTGAGTCTATTCTTGTGAGAAAATACTATTTGCGTAATCTACACAGCAGATCGTTAATCTAAATGTGTAAAAGGAGCAAGGCATTTCTATACTATAATTTGCCAATCATATTTGTATACATATACCATAATTTTAAGTAAAAATACAAGTCTTTATGTTATATTATTATGTTCTGCATGTTATGATATATTAACTGCAGGTCCTATGGCACGTGTTCTCCTTACTTTAATTGATTTTAATTTTTGTTCTCAAAAAGTGATTTTGTAGGCAGTGTTTAATTATATTTTATAATTCTCGGTTTGATGTTAACTATTTGTTGATTTAAACTCCAAATGGTTTTACTTTTTGAAAATGTCAGATATACTTTTTTATTGTTTACAAACAAACACCAAAAGCGTATTATTTAGGTTAAGCAAAACAACATTTATGATTATATGGAATCAAAAGGTAAGAAGATCGACATCGCTGCATAAGTAGTAACTAAACGATACATAGAATCCAAAAACTACAGTAAAACCTCCCTTAACCGAAACCTTTTTAACCGAAACGGCTGACAGTTTCAATAATTTCGTCAATAAATAGTAAATGTTTGTCGCAAAACGTAAACAATTTCGTTAATTTCACTCACCGATTGATGTCTAGTGAATGTCGATGTAAAAGATATTTCCGAAAAAGCACTTTCAGTTATAGAAGCCAAAAAAGTTCATGGATATCGACCACTTTATTTTTAGAATGGTTCGAAAATGAATTTGTCTCAAGTGTAAAATCTTTTTTAAAATCAAAAAACCTTCCCATCAAAGCATTGTTGCTTGTTGATAATGCGCTCCCACCCTCAAAATCTACAAAATGGTGACAATTGTCAGATTTTTGCCACCGAATGTCACAAGCTTAATTCAGCCGTTAGACCAGGGAGTCATAGAGACATTCAAGAGACATTATAGAGGAGCATTCTTAAGATATCTATTATTACAGGAGACGAATTAATCCAAAAGTTTTCCCGAAATTCCCCAAAGTTTTCCCCAAATCTTTACCAATGAAACATGTTTATTGGTGAGCTGAGTCGTGGGCCAAGATCAAATCTTAAACTTTGCAAAAATGCTGGAACCAACTTTTTGATAAGATTTTGAGTGACGATCCTGAAGAAGAAAATGGTAAAGAAACGACAGAAGAAATTAAACCTTTCATTAAAAATTTGCCGGGATATGACGAAATTAACTAAGAAGAGATGCGTGAGTGGTTAGCAGCTGATGACTCAGAACGTGAATTCATCGACCAGGACATCATTGATATGGTTCTTTATCCAGACAACCTGAGCATATCAAACGACGAAGATGACGACCCAAGAGGCAACAGGCAGCACAAGACCGTCGACGAGATTTTCAATGCTTTAGAGGAAAGAATTTTATACAGTAGGCCTAATTAGTTAGGGACACAAATAGGTTCTTAATTTTTGTTGTCATTGTATAAAGTTTTGTCCTTTTCAGATTGCTTTACGTTTCGTCGAACAATCGAATGAGGCAAATTTATGACGTTCTGCAAATAAACGGTATAGGGAGAGAGAAACATCGTTGTCAAACGAAAACGCAAAAAAAATAGAAGATTTCTTTAAAAAAGCATGTTAAGCTTGTTCATTTTCCTTAATTTTATTACTTTATTTTGAATTTACTTATTAGAAAACATTAAGTAATCAACTCATGGTATTTTTTAATACCAATACTTTGATCAAGAATATTATAAAAAACAATGTTATTTTTAACCGAAATTCTTGTTATCCGAAACGGCCTCCCCCCCAATTATTTCGGTTAATGGAGGTTTTACTGTAATTCGAAATATAATTGAAACTTTTTATTTATTGGCCAAAATTTTAATGAAATTGGAAAGTTGTCTAATAGTTTCTACAGAGTTGTACTTAAAACTTGTACTGTAAATTAAAATTTTTGAAACGGTTTGGCAACGAAAACAAAATATTAGAACTTGTTGGTATATTTCATTCTTACCAACAATAAGTGTTTTTGTGTACAAATCTTTTTTTGTGATGTAGATATTAGTTTTATTAAATCAAACGATGAAGCAACATTTCACCACATTCAAGTTTACATACTTGTTTAGGTATGCAAACGATATCTTGGTTCATTTTACAGAAACATATCAATTTATGTAGTATATTTTACTTCAATTTATAACGTACACCAAATCTCCTTACAACCGAATAGAATTTAAAATAGGAGTGAAATATAAAATTTCACTCCAGTTTTTTTTTATTTTGGGTAAGAAAATTGAAAATCCTCAATCAACAATTTTATACATTGTAAAACTTAATATTTATTTTTTGCTTGATTTTTGATTTTGTAGTGTATTAATCGCTTTTTATGGCTGTATATTTAAAATTTTTGCTTTAAAATAAACGAAAACTTTTGGTTTTCTATGATAAATAGCATAATATGCCAGTTGACTGGAAGATAGGGCAGATAATAACAATATATAATAAAGAGACCAAAAAATACGTGAAAATTATGGAGGAATAACATTACAACGTACACAATAACAACGTCAATAATAGATACCAACAAGGTTGTTTAAGATCACTAATAAATAGATGGGAGGATTGGAATGTGGATTCACAGCAGAAAGATCAATAATAGATGCTACACACCTAATAAAACATATAATGAAAAAAGCAATTAAATACAAGTTAGAATTGGAAATTCTATTTAGAGACTTTAAACATGCATTTGATTCAATTAAAAGGAAAACATTAATGAAAGCACTGGAAAAATAAAAAAATAAAAAACTGAGACCTAGCAAAATCAACATAAAAATGCAAAGAGGGGAGAAAAATCGTCTCGTTATAAAGAAAGGGGCAAAACAAGATGTCTTATCCCCAACACTGTTTAACCCTTTGCGGACCGAATTAAGTATTAAACAAAAAACTGCAAAGTTATTACAAGTTAGGGATACAGTGATACAAAAGATAACGTCAAGTGTCAATTAAACTTTTTTTATATAAGGGGTGGTTTAGTTTGGAGGTGGTTCTATGGTGGACCTTACATACAGTGCAATGCCACCTCGTTCGATGAGGTTGGTTTCTTGTGCTGCATCGAGCACATCTTACTTTGGTTCCATGTATTGGCATATGCTCCGACTTGTTGGTGCGTATTTCAATAGGAACGCAGATTTTAAATTTATTTACCTCAGAACCGGACGATTTTCTTCCTTTCTGAGTAAGCGAAGGAGTACCCATAAGTCCTGCAGAAACTGCTAACCGAAATTCTTTTAGAGAAAGTGTTGATGCACCACCAGATCGTTCTTTAAAAATAATGAAGGCATTAACAACCGTTATGTCAACAAATTGCCAGAATATTCTAGGCCACCATTTCTTGGATTTGCGGTTAATTTCGTAACAAGATTTGAGCATATCTGACTTGTCCACATAACCCATATGCTCGTTGTAATCTTTGACCAAATTTTGGCAAGTAACATTTTCTTTGGAGCCATCCTTTTGTTTCCTTGAAATAAGTTTAACATCAGTAGGATCATGAAAATTACTCATAAAATGAACTGCTCTGTTATCCATCCATTTCACAGTAAGTACACCAACATCACTTATCTTCCATTGAGTGTCTCCCCTTTCCATGGTTTTGTCCTCTAGAAAATTACATTCTGACAAATATTTAGTATTAGCTTTTACTGTTCCATATAAGTTGTTCCAAAAGATCATACGAAGTAAAATAATTGTCCATAAATAATTTATGGCATTTTCCAGCAAGACTGCTTGTGAGGTCTTTTACAACTCGTGCACCTAAGCCTTTTTCAGGTAAGTTGTTAACTTTACCAGTGTAGATTTAAAATTCTGAAACAAAACCAGATTAGCATGATCCGTTTTACAGGATTCTTGGGCATATACTGGCGTAAAATGCTTCTACCTTTGAATCTAATCATTGACTCATCTACTGACTGTCATTCACTTGGCTTATAATATCGAATGAAATTGTCAGATAACCTATCGAGCATTGGTCGCACTTTATACAATTTGTCGTAGCCAACTTCACCTTTTTTCGGTTCAAGACTGTTATCATTTAAATGAATATGTCCCAGTAACCAACTGAATCGATTGCGAGACATATAAGATGCAATAAAACCATCACGTAGATCTGTCCTCGAAGACCAGTAATCCTTGTAGCTTGGTAAATGCTTTATTCCCATCAGAATGTTTATCCCCAGGAAACACTTCATTTCTTCGCGATTAGTGGGAGTAAATTTGTTAGCATTTCCCTGATTCATTTGGGTTGCATAGAGATTTGTTTGAAACACTAATATATCTAACAGCTCCTCTGAAAATAACAACATGAACAACTCCAACGGATCTTCAAGTAAATCCGGTATGTCAGGACCCACTTCTTCAACAAAAGATGAAGGTGTCTTGTAATAAGTTTGAATATTTTCTGACCATTTGACAATCTCATTTTTCTTTGCATGTACATTATTATTTTTTTTTCCTTGCAGTTTGTTTTTGTTTTGTAAGCTTTCTTTTCCTTTTCCCAAAAACAGATAGCGGCGTACAATCATCCGAATCACTAAAAACACTTTCGTTATTTTCTTTTTCATGTTCACCTTCGTCAACCATTTGATTCATTTCTTCCAATGAATGTTGAGTGCCCGGGATTCCGTTATCTGGTTCACTATTTCCAAGATCCTCAACATCAGAATCAATATCTGACGCTTCTGACTCTCTGTCAGATGGTATTTCCTCAATCAAAGCAAATACACCATCACTACCCATAGCTTATAAATTATTTATTGTCCATTGTTTTCTTTCTGTAATAAAAATGAAAAAAATGTTCAGGAACTGTAAAGTCTTTCAAATCCCGTATCAATATATTACCCCGTATAAAAACAACAACAAAAAATAATAAAAAGTACTTGTGGGTTCATACGGAACCACACCTTTTAGATGACTTGAAAATATAAAATATACAAAAATATCAGAATAAATTGTATATCTCTTTAACAACCATCAAAATTACCTAATTTAGCTGTTCTTACCTGCCATTATCAATTTGTTTACGTTCAGTAGAAATTTTAGTAGTTGGCGCGCAAAATAGCGAAAAACGTGTCACATCAATCACCTACTAGAACACACTAAAGCGCTCCAAAACCTGATCGTATGCATGGCCGATAGTGTAAGAGAGGGGATTAAAGAATTTGTCTGTGGTTCCGGCCGGCGCTTACCGGGACAGTAGGATAAAAATTCTTGAAATTGTGGTTCCACTATGGGACCGCTGGCCCACAAAGGGTTAATCAAGCTTTAGAACATGTACTACGAAATGTAAAGGGGACGAAAGGAAAGACAATGGTACCCAGATTTAATCAAGAAAAGACATTAGAATATTAGAATAAAGAATAAATTTAGGCGCCATTTGTTTAATCAACTCACATAAAAATATACTCTGACAACCAAATGACCTTAATTTTTTGTGACTATTCTGATACCAGAAAGGTACAGCTAAGTTTTAGAGCATCAGGATCAAAATATGTATAGTGAATCGAAATTGGAAGTTTAAATTGTTTTTAATGAGATGGCTTCAAAGCAATAATAAAGGTCAAAATTATTGACCATAAATTATTGGTAAGTGGTCATCCGTATCTCTCTAATTATTCTGATTTTGGATCCATAAAATATTACGCAAGAAGTAGGGTCATTTATGTTCCGAAAGATTGACACTCCATAATTGCAAAGTCGAGAAAGAAGAAAGCTTTTTTTGTAACATAAATGTCAGGCCAAGATTTCAAGTCTACGAAGAATTTTAAAGCAGCAATTACTAATAGGAAAAAAATTCTTTGTGTCATGGCAAAAATGCAGTAGCTTTAATGAGTAAAGAAAGAACCATTTATACTATATTACAAGGAAAATCTGAACAATACCTTTCCAGTTTTTTCCGCTCTGTGTCTAAAGTTAAAAAAACCATTAACACCAATTTCATTCAGACAACAATCTGGAAAATCTATACGCTGGACCAAGACCCGTGGCTAACAAAAGAAGAGGGACATGTTAGATTTGCTTTAATACATTTCACCCATCAACCATGCATACTTCCATGGATTTGTTGAAACAACAGAGACACAAGATATAGGTCCACTGGATTAAGTTGACATTGTACATAGTTGAAATGTTTTTTTGCAAACCAAGAACTTTATGATAGTATCAGTGTAGTTATTTAAGTAAAACATAAAATTTGTCCCTATTTTTTTCTATTGTTTAAATTTCAGTTTACAACAAATTTGCTTTCTTCAAATGAAGTGACAAAAGTCACTTTAACCGTATAAAATACAGCAACACAAATACATAAATGGTTTTCAATGGTAATCACGTTTAGACATAGTATTGTTCCTACAGTGTACAATAAATAAAGTGATAATTATATGTTGAGTAATTTATTATAAAGATTCTAACAAAACCTTCTGTTTTCTCATAATGCACAAAAGATGACAAACACCACTTTGGGTTTAACACCTATATATATATATATATATATATATATATATATATATATATATATATATATATATATATATATATATATATATATAATATAAAATTATTGTTTCTTGGGTGTAGGTTCAATAAGTAATATTAAATTTGGAACTATATTTTATTGTCTATTCAAAACAACGTTTCGGCAGGAAACCCTTGCCTTTGTCAAGATTTTAAAATTTACAAGTTTAGGAACAAAAACTTATTGTAAAATATGTTAAAAACTTACCAAAACGTAAAACGGGACACTTACATTAATGATTTGACACAAATAAAAATTGATATCTGCTATCTCATGGTTTACTGTCATTAATATATAATTATTTTTATATGGGCGTATCGATGGTGTTTTCAAAAAAGTTAAAGTGGAGATATGTTATATGATAACTATATGTCTTTTATGGTGTTATATTTATTATTATTTTAATCAGATTGAAACATATTTTGTTTAGGTTCTGTGTATGTTTTTTTGTCATTGATTGCGTTGGTATTTATATTTCTATTGATTTGTATATCTCTTTCTTCTTTTTGTTTTGCTCGGTTTGCATTATATATATATATATATATATATATATATATATATATATATATATATATAAACAAATGTAAATATAGATTGCCGTCGTATATTACGTTTCGTATTAAAATAGTTCAAAGAAAAGAAAATGCAGAATCAACTTTGAAATCAATACCTCGTAAGATTCAAATCTACGACCTCTCATTTTCACGAAAATTGCTTCGCGTCTGAGTTATTGCACACCATATCTATTCAATTCCCATCAGAGATTTCTATTTCGTCTGTGTTCCCAGTTTCTACGAAGTTTTGTGATTATAAATGCCTTTATTTGAGAAAAGGTTATTGTGCACGGCTGGTGTTTGTATTGATATTAAATTTTAAGTGCAAATAATAAAAAAAATATTTTAAATCTAACTATATGCACAAAAACCAAAAACTTTTAAATATTAGAACATGTTCTATTAGAAAATCTAGATTTGTTATCTGTGAAAAATATAAAAATTAATAGAACGAGTTAAAATTGTAAACATAAAATATACAGGGCACCCATAAACTAACGCATACATTCATGATTAGCTAAATAAACAAAATTATTAGAAATTTCCGAAATAGGTCGATTTTTAATTTTAATTTACTATTTTTTTAAATTATAATCTAATATAGAGGATAAACCACCTTCATATGATGATGACATCATAATTTTGTTAATGGAACCCCCTTTTTTTAATTTATAGATTTCCCTTGGTGAGCTGATTCCAAAAATGTATAACACGTTGCTTCAAATTGGTGCTGGGTGGAAAAAATGCAAAAATTTTAAGATACCCACAAAAAAATAAATGAATTTTCTTCAGAAGCAATTCGCTGAGTAAGTTCTGGCGACACTGATAGGATCGGAAGAACCATGCGCATTTTTAAAGAAGTCAATAAGTTCTTCCTGTGTTAAGTATTCATTGTTGTAGTTTTCTTTGAAGAATTGACTGGTGCATTTGGTAAGATCTTCTACTATGTTTCTCTTGTTTTCTTGTTGAGTTTTTGGTTTTTTGCTTCGTGGCTTCGGTTTAACGAAAGCATTTTCATTATCTCTTATTGGGGGGATATTATTTCAGATAGGTTTCGTTTAGGGTGCTGGGATGAGAATGCATCTTGATCAAAGGTATCCATTTGAGTTTCATTTGACAGGTCGCAGCTTATCAAAGTATGCTTTTTTGATTGAGAGGTAATGATTTTTTTAGACGTCTCAGCCTCAGTAAGAGAGGATTGTGTAGAGGAGTTTATCGACAAAGGAGCTGATTGTTGTACTGTAGTTTTAGTCTCAGTAGGAGAGGATTGTGTAGAAGAAATTGTCGAAAGGGGAGCTGATTGGTGTACCTCCTGTAAAGAGTTTAGATGAACATTATTTTGGGTATTGTTTGAAGGAGTCTGATTATTTTTATTGGGACACTGAGATGCAAAATGTCCGTGCTGCTTACATAAGTAGCAATATTGCTTTTCGATGGAAAAGAAAATTCGATAAGTGTTATCCTCATGGTTAATTAACATAGAATCAGGTAATTTGTCTAAGTTAGTTGGCGCTATAAAAGTGTATCGTCGGAAACTCAAGATATGCTTGAATGCTAAATTTGAAGTCCCTATCCTGAGAAAGTCAATTTTAGTTATTAGATATATACTTAAGTTTTTGAGTTGTTCTTCTTCTATAACTCTGTGCGGAATACTTGGACATACGTTGGAAATAATCAATCGTTCATTTGGAGTTATAAGTCTTCGAGCTTGAATACGTTCTTGATTAATTACTACAATTCCATTGTGGTTTGCTAAAAACTCATCGACTGTCTGTTCATTGGTAAAGAAGATACAAATACGATCATTTATAATTTTAGAAATAGAATTTATTTTCTAAGATCCACTTTAGAAGTTACTGCATTAAGGTAAACTTCGATATTAGAGTTTGACAGTAAGTGAAGTAGAATTGCTTGTTTTTTGTTTGGAAATTTATTTGTAGGTGGATTAACAGCTGTAGAATATCTTTCGATGGTTGGTTTACAAGTAGATTGCCAGAACTTTCCATGGTGAAAGTTCCCGCTGCTGAATCCATTTCTATGCTTGGGCTAAATAACCTGAATACGGCCCTGGTGCTTATAATGGATCATTAACTGAAAGACTGGTAATTAACCTCACGCCAAATCGGCAAAATAGTTGTTTACCCTTGATTTGTTATAGATGAAATAAGAAAATCAAACTTACAGTTTTTAGTCCAGAAGAAATAACACATTTTTACACTGCACTTTTGTTTATATTTAAAATATAAACAAAATTCTACAATTGAAACAAAAAAATTCCTTATTTTGTCCAAACTAACAAACTAATATTAAATATCACTTAACGCTAATTGCTGATATGTTTACTGTTCGGCGGTTCCATCGAGAATCGAAATACATATATTTCTCTAACGTATGGTCCTAAAGTTTTGGGAACAATTTCACCTGGTCTGATTGAGAAGCAAAATGCATTAAACAAAGAAGACCATGGAATTGAAATGCCATCAGTTATTGACATTTAAGAAACAAAGCAGCATATTTTGGTTTGTGCTCTGCAAAATGTCTTATAAAATTGATATTCATCGAGGTGTTTATAATATGGTTGGGCGAATGTCGAAACGAGATATTGTTAATATTTATCGAGATCAAAACATAAGCAAATCGACAATTTATGGTACAATCAGAGAATGGAAAAAAGGGATACTATGTGTTAACTTGCGTAAAAGTGGCCGACCGCGGATTTTAAACCATATAAGAGAGGCAAGACTGATTGAAGAAGCTAAGAACAAAATTGGGGTCTCACAGCGAAAACTGGCCAGAAAATGTCATGTTGGAAAGACTACAGTATACAGGACCCTATCGAGTAACAATATTATCTACCGGAAAAAAAGAAAAGCTCCAAAATACACAGAGAATCAATTAGAGAGAATTCCGAGATGTTGCCGCGCGTTAAGGCGGGTGCATTTCATCAACAAGTTGATCGTGATGGACGATGAAAAATATTTTACTTTGTCCAACTCTGAGATAAAGGGTAACGATGGGTTTTACACGAACGATTACGAAAATGTACCTGATCAAATAAAATTCAAAAGTAAGAAAAAATTTGAGGACAAAATTTTGGTATGGTGTGCAATTTCTGAGGCTGGCTTTATCTCACAGCCATACATTGGTGTTGTTCGAAGCGAAGCCTTAAACGCAAATATTTATATTCAAAGATGTCTCTCTAAATTGGTTCAGTTTGTAAACACACATCATGCAAATGATCAAATAGTCTTTTGGCCAGATCTTGCTTCATGTCATTACGCGAGGATCACAAGGGACTGGTACGAAACTAACAACATTACCTTTGTACCGAAAGCAGACAATCCCCCCAACCTACCTCAGGCTCGTCCAATTGAAGAGTTCTGGGCAATATTAAGTCGGAAAGTCTATAATAACGGATGGGAAGCACAAAATCAGGAACAGTTAAGACGCCGCATATATACAAAAATTAGAGAAATTGACGCAGAGGTCGTCCAAAGGATGATGCAACGTGTCAGGGGAATTATTAGGCAAATCGAAAATAATGGTCCCTTGTCTGTCATTTGAATTTTGATTTATAATAAGGAGAGTTAAGTTAAATTGTTGAATAATTTAATAAAAATATAAGATTATTGTGGTCAGAGTTATATGCTTTTGAAATTTTTCCCAAAACTTTAGGAGCATACGTTAGTATCTAAACCGACCTGACATGGTAAATTGTACAAAGCTTAAATTAAATGTGAAAAGTCAATCCAAAGGAGCCACAGAAAAATGTCAAGATTTTATTTCGAAGTTAATGGTACGTATTCTCCGTTTCAACATTAGTTTTTGCAATAGGCTTCTAATAAAATCAAGTAATCGGTTCTTCTGGATATACATTTTAATTTTAACACCTTTCTCGACTTTGCTTCTATATCATTCGGTCTTTATAAATCGTGATTACAGCTGGTGAACTATTGAAAGGCTAGTTTGATTATTCGTGGCAATAAAGCAAAAATAGCTTCACCACATTTAGACGCATTCATTAGTTTTGTTTATCTAAATATTATTTTGAGAATTACCATTATTCCGAGATTAATTAAAATATACACAATAATAAAAACTAATCTACAAATTTTGTGAAACATTGCATATAATTACATTAAAAGCCTTTTAATCTCGGCCCGTATATGACCTGGATAAAACAATTCCAATTACTCTAAAACAAGGTTGGCGACAAGCAGTCACAATGAAAATTGAATAATTTCATTGAATTATAAAGTTCCAAATCATACCTCATTAGCACCTTTGCATTGTTTAAATGTAATACACTTCCAAATCCTTTACTAATTTATCTCATATATTACAAAAGTTTTCGCAAAGCTCTATTCGAAATACTTAATGCCAAAGTTAGAATTTAAGAGCGTAGGCGCAAAATTTTGAGCCAATGCTTTTTAAATGCATTTATTTTTTCGAATTCTGAGAAAACTAACAAATATTTTTAAAAAATTTAAACACATAATGAAAGATTACATTATTACCGAGGGCCGACAGTCCCTTAGAATAAACAAAAAAAAATTTTGAATGAGATATTTGAAATTAAAAATCACACTAAATTTTCTCTTTTTTTTTTCACCCCTGTAACTTATTAAAATAAACATTATAGAAGTTTTCAGGGATCATCGGCCCTCAGTAATAATGTATTCTTTGATTCTGCGTTTAAATTTTTCAAAAATACTTATTAGTTTTCTCAGGATTCGAAAAAAATGAATGCATTTAAAAAGCATTGGCCCGAAATTTTGCGCCTACGCTCAGAAAATAACAATTTTTCTGTGCGAATTTTTATTTTGCAAGTAAAGTTCAAAGCAATCTACATTCTATATCTAAAAAGATCAAAACTAAACCGGAAGCCAACAAACATTTTCACCTGAAATGAAAAGCGTTTATGACCGGATGTCAAACAAGACATGTGTTTTAGATGAATTTTGTCAAGATAATCACGAATCCGTTGCCCAAAATAAGTGTATCTATTGTCGTTTGCGAGTTATATCGTTTTTATTAATTTTATTAAAACAGGAAGTCAGTATTTCCGTTTTGACAATTTTTGCCGTAATAAGTGCCGAATCGGCATCCGTCGTCAGGTTTATCTATTACAGTTTTTTGAATCCAAGACTGGAAAGACGGACAGACAAACATACTAGTGGGGAACAATTTGAAAAACAAATATGTTTGATAATTTTATTTTAGAGCAGTTTTACAGGTATATTTACAAGTATGGTGATTTCAAAACTATAACTAGCTTTTCTCTACCACGTCAAGTTTTTCTCTACCCCACAATCTAGAGTATATATAGCTAGATATAGGCTATAGGAAGCACTATTGCTCTCCTATTGACTAATCTTCTCCAATTGATGGAGCAGGGGTAAATAATGGATACGATAATACGACAAATCAATTGTGGAGTTGCTCAGTTAAACCTGAGATCGTGTAGTAAAACGTTGTGTGTCGCTCTGAAATAGTGCGCCTTAGTCAGATATGAAGTTTGAGTTTTTGTTTATATACAAAGTTATTAATATTCAGTGTTTATTTACTGAAATATGTAGAACTAGTTAGTTTTTCGTAGATAAGTTAGTACAGTTCAACTTCACCATAACAGACACCAACGGGGTAAATAATTGTCAGTTGTGTAGAGTTGTCCGTTGTATATAGGGTGGTCCTTAAGTAATTGTACAAAAAGAAACTGTAAATTCCACACTTTAAAATATTACGATTTAAGCCAAATTGCTTTAATAAAATGTTGATATTAAGAAAGATATAGGGTGTTAAAGTGGAAATTTAAAATTTTAATTTTTGCTATAACTTTTATGTTTGTAAACATTTATGTATAAAAATTCATAACTGGGTACTATTGAACATCATAAATTATAATTTGATGCATGTTTTAATGTAGCTGATAAAGAGCCACATATGTGGCATACGTTTGCACTTAACTTTTTTGCTCTTTAAGTTACCGGTGGTTGTGATATAAAATATTAAAGATACATTATTTTAACAAAAAAAAGGGTATGCTTGTTAATAACTTCAAAACTCAACAGTTTTTGAGATAATCGCATTTTACAAATCAACTACATAATTCAGATTTAACGCAATTACTCCAAGCCACGAAAGAAAATTGGACAAAAACATCAATACTTCTGAATTTTGGTATAAAAGCCATTAATAACGTTAATACCTAACGAAATATTAAATAAAATAAATATATTAGCAGGATAGAATAGTAGGACTTGACAAAATAACAGAATAATTAAATTTCACATCAAACATTTCACGTTTTATATTAAATTAAAATAATAATCAAAATATTTTATTTATTAACCAAATTAAGAAATAGTTAACTAACTAACATTAAACTTTTTGTTAAAGTAAGTGTTCGATATGTCCACCATTTTCTTTAATTCATTTGTCAGTACATTTCATAAAAGATCGTCTCATATCAAATAGCATCATTGGTTCTAAAGAAACTGCTGCAGTATTTATAATAAGTATTATAAGTATAATAATATGTATTCTTTTGGGATTTTTATGAATAAATAATTAATATTAATATCTCACCACATGACCAAGGAATATGGCTACCACGAACAATCCAACGTTCAGGAAAGTTGTATTTAAGTATGTTCCCACTGCCCTCTCTCTATAATGTGGTGGTGTACCATCTAGCATAAACCCAAATTTGGCCTTAAGTTTGATGACAACTCTTCCAATAAATCAAACAAAATCATTTTATAAAAAATGAAAATAAATCTCACCATTCAAATAACAAGGTAATTCGCATGTCCGTAAAAAATAATTACCAATTGTTCCAAACCATACGTTCATTTAAAATTGATGTTTAAAATGCATATCGTATGGTTTGGTACCATTTGTAATTATTTTTTATGGACATGCGAATTATCTTGTAATTTGAATGATGATATTTATTTACATTTTTTATAAAACGATTTTATTGATTTTTACACCACCACATTATAGAGAAAAATGCAGTGAGAACATAATTAAATACAACTTTCCTGAACGTTGGATTGTTCGTGGTAGTCATATTCCTTGTTCATGTGGTGAGATATTAATATAATTATTTAATTCATAAAATTCCCAAACGAATACTTTATTATTATATTATGTTTGTTATATATTATACTTATAATACTTATTAAAAATACTGCAGCAGTTTCTATAAAACCAACGATGCTATTTAATATGAGACGATCCTTTATGGAATGATTTGACAAATGAATTAAAGAAAATGGTAAACATATCGAACACTTACTTTGACAAAAAGTTTAATGTTATTAAGTGTAACTATTTCTTAATTTGGTTTATAAATAAAATATTTTGATTATGACTTTAATTTAATACAAAACGTAAAATTTTTGATGTAGAATCCAATTATTCTGTTATTTTGTCAAATCCTCCTATTCCATCCTGCTAATATGTTTATTTTATTTAATATTTCGTTAACTATTAACTGTATTGAACGCATTTTATACCAAAATTCAGAGGTATTAATGTTTTTGTCTAATTTTCTTTCGTTGCTTAGAGTAATTGCGTTAAATCTGAATTATGTAGTTGATTTGTAAAATGCGATTATCTCGAAAACTGTTAAGTTTTGAAGTTATTAACAGGTATATCTTTTTTTTATTAAAATAATGTATCTTTAATATTTTGTATCACAAACACCGGTAACTTAAAGAGCAAAAAAGTTAAGTGCAAATGTATGCCACATATGTTGCATATGTGGCGCCCTCTATCAGCTACATTAAAGCTTGCATCAAATTATAATTTATGATCTTAAATAGTACCCAATTATGAATTTTTATACATAAATGTTTACGAACATAAAAGTTATAGCCAAAATTTAAATTTTAGATTTCCACTTTAACACCCTGTATCTTTCTTAATATCAGCATTTTATTAAAACAATTTGGCCTAGATCGTAATATTTTAAAGTGTAGAATCTACGGTTTCTTTTTGTACAATTACTTAAGAACCACCCTGTATAATAAAACAAATAAAATACTAATGTGTAAAAGGTCGGTATTATTTCTTAAAAAATCATCAATTTTGATTTGTGTTTTGTTTTGCTGTTCATTTTCTTTAACATCACTAACACAATCAGCTAAGTCCACTTCAGGATTTTTCGTCAATAAGGCTGCATCAATCTCTAAGTAATTCAAAAAACTCCATAATTTCCGCTAAAGGTCTTCCAGGTCTTGTAGCTCCAGATGTTCCACAATTTCTTTTCCATTACTATCGTTTTTTCGAAAAAAACGCACCTAATGAAACACTTCTCAATTGTTTTGGTTGAAACGTCTCGTCATGCTGCCACAATCCAAATTAATCGTTAGCAATCATTATGGACTTCTCTAGTTCAGCCGTTGATAAAGAACGTTCTATAAATGATAACATTTTTTTTATGAAGAACTTTCTATACAGGGATTTAAAGTTTTTAATTATTCCTTGATCTAACGATTGATAATGTGCTGTAGTATAAGGTGGCAAAAATATTATCGATATCTTAGGTAACTAAATATCCGGATGGGATGTTGCGTTGTCTAGGAATAAGAGAATTTTTTTTTGACGTAGCATTTTTCTGTCAAATTTGTGCAAAAAATCTGTCATGATCTCTTTGATCATTTAGGCCTTCTTGTTGTGGTTCCAGTCGACTTGGTGTTTATCAACACGAAAATTTTTAAAACATAAAGGAATTTTTAGTTTTTTAGGTATTTGTTTTTCCCCATTTAAATTTGCGCACAATAATATGGTCAGCTTTTCCTTAGCAGATTTACCTCCAGTGCACTTTTCATAACAAAATATAAAATTTTTTCTTGGTAAGGCTCGAAAATACAGAGCAGTCTCGTCAGTGTTAAGCATAAATATTTTTAGGTAAAGAGCCACTTAATAAATTTGGCTGTTTTCTTTGCCACTTTGAAACGTCGTCAAGGTTAACATTTACATCTTCTTCAGAAATTGCTCTAAATTTAATGTTATTTCTTAAGCAAAACTTGTCAAGCCAACCATTGAAAGCGTTAAAATTCAAATTGAGTTTTTCCGCCGCCCCTAAAGCTCTTTTTTTAATTATCAGTCCAGAAAATGGAATGTTCTTGCTTCTCACTGGACAAAACCAATCGTACACTATAGTATTGATGACAAGACCTTCAGTTTTAATCCTCTTTTGACGTGACAACGTCTTAAATTAGGTTGTGGCTCGGAGTCACTCATGAAAAAGTGTAACGCCCGCTCACGTCTGTTACGATGAGTCACCGAACGAGAGAGAGGCCCGCCGGACCGGCGAATGCCTTGCGTCTCTCTCCCACTCAAACGTGATCGGTCCGCTGCGCGCGCAGCACTAGAGAATTAGGCGCGTTGAATCGGTGCGTGCTTGTGTCTCTGTCTTTCTCGAGCGTTCTTGGCGTTGGAAAACCGAGAAAGCGTTATAATACAAGTTCACACGTGTGGTTAAAGTATCGTCAGCTGTGTCTGTAGTAAAAATGTGGAGTGCTTAGATTCGTCATTTACAACAACTACAACAATAAAGGTAAATAATTGTACACTAATATTTCATTATCGTAAACTATGATTGATTGATTAATTGTTAGATTGACACAAAAGTTGAGAAACTGAGTTTATAGGTTATGTCATACTATTGACAAATGTTGATAGTGTTAAGTAAATTATTAGTTTAAATCACTCTGCAATCAATTGTAATTCAGTCGATTCACTATCCTCAACAAAATCACTCAAATAGAAATTAGTTAAGTTTAAGTTTACATGTACAATGTTTTAGTAAACAAAATATATTTCTATAGTTAAAATTTGTGCAATTCTTATTTTCATTCAATTCCTTGTTCCTATTGTGCAATTTAATAATATTCATATCAATAAATATTCTACCGAGAAAAAGACGTTGTCACGTAAAATCTTCGCCCGTAAAACCGACTTTACAGGCAACCGATTTTTTTTGGTGAACATTTTCACTTTCACTAAACAACTTTTTTAAATCGGCGTTTTTGTTTAAAATATCACCAACTTGAGTTTTTTCTATTTGACTCTTTTTAGCCAAAACTGGAACACTGTAATTATTTTTTTCAGATGTCCTTCTGAATCAACGATATTTTTTCTTCCAAACTATTTTCCTTAATTTCGGGAATACAAAAAAAAGTTTCAAATAAAAGTTGTATTATTTTATCTGTACCGACCAACAGTGTAACAACAGAACAAATTTTGTATACAGGGAGTGCCCAATAAAATGCATCTTCAATATTTCAAATGGACACCCTGTATTTTTTTACACTTTTGAGTAGCCCTGCATTTTTTGATTACAAATATATAACATAGTGTAGCATTAGTTTTTTTCTATAATGGCGTATGGTACTACTATACTATACTAAGATAAGAAAAAAATATATTTAGAAAAAATACATTTAGAAAGTCAACAAAATTAATGACTTACAAAGTAATTTCAGTAATACAACTTTTATTTGAAACTTTTTTTTGTATTCTCGAAATTAAGGAAAATAAGTGGGGGTCAAAATATAATGAGAAACCCGGTACATATTTTGATTTTCGGAGTCCCAATTTTAATCTTTTAATCGCCTTTACCTTACTGTCCGTTGCTGGCAGCTAAAATTATACAATAATTTCTTAGATAAACTGAAGGCAAATTTTGTCCGGAATCGTTGTGAAGAGGGTCCGTTTTTTAGAGATGTCTTCCTATTTACACACATATGAAATGTTCGGTGGTCTAAAAACTGTTCATTAACAGAAGTTTTACCGTATTTATGACCTGAAATGTTTCCTTATATCTACCTTTGCTGGTTCACATCGTATGTGCTTAAATAGCCCAGATTGGTGTTGCTATATTATGTGATAATTTTACCACTCCTGGTCAAAAAACAAATATTAGTACATTTGTCAGGTAAGTCTATTCTGTATATTTTAAAATAAAAATTGGTGATCACGATCAATAATGGCTCCTCATAAAGTTTGTAAGCAGTTCGTTTAGAGTTTACAAATAACGAGAACTAAGGATCCACGTAATAAACTTACATTTGGAATACCCATGATTTGAAAAGATTCAGAAATTATTCAAATTATTGTTACTTTTACAGGGAAAACATTAGAATACCACAATGCAAACAAATGCAGTGTGCCCAGTGCCTCATTCCGCTAAAATCTCAGTACCAGTTTTCAATGATTTATCCTCTTTAAAAACACGGAATATCAGTCTGCATAAGATCAAAGTGACCTTTACGATGAAGATATGACAGCAAAAGTTACATGATTTTTACGAGATTTGGTGTTTTCCAAAAAAGATTCCAAGTTTAAAAGGAAAAAGACAGTTAAGATTTAATTTTACATATAGTGCGTCTGTATATCTGCTTATACGTATTTCACCTTAAAAGGGATCATCAGAACGGCTATTGACAGACGCTCTGAATGTGAAAATAAATCTGTCTTGAGAAGCAACTCCAACATAGCTTCGTATGGATGCAAATAGCGACATTTGATAATAAATCCGTAGACTAATTTTTCTGAATTTGGTTTCGATATGTTGTGGAATGCAGTTTTAGATTCCCCATGTCTCTAATAACATCTTTATCAACGTCTGTTTTGCCTTGCAATTCTTAGAAAGCACAGATTAAAGCAGAAATCTGAATTTGGTTTCGAAAAATTAGTTTACGGATTTATTTTAAGTTTAAGTTTAAGTTTAAGTTTAAGTTTACTTAAAAAGAGAGTAAGGGTATCCTATTTTTTCTTAAGAGAATGTGCGTTTCTATAATACTTTCGAAGTTATGGTAAATTTGTGTGTTTATAAGTATAATAAATTATAATCAACTAAGTCTAGACAGTGTTACTTTATTTAAATTAGACATAAGTGTGGTAAATATATTTTCAGAAGGAATTAACCATCAAACTGTGAGATAAAAAGTAGTAATTAATGTCAACATGAAAAAAAAAACAAACTTATAACAAGGAAGAATCTGACGAAGTAAACAATCCCGGAAAACTCTTTTAAATACGCCGAATATTTGGAGAAGTACCTTCTAAACCTATATAGTATATTGATATAAGGTTGAATGCTCGAATAAATTTACTTTGAAAAATTAAAGGCAAATATCGAGCACACTTTTACTAATCAAATCTTACCCAAGTACTTTCGCTTTCTACAGCATCATCAGGGGCATTTCGTCAAATTTGGGCTATCCAGCAAGCGCAGAATGTAATAAACATGAAATTAAATATAAATTGTACACAACACTACACTAAAACAAGGACAAACAGTTTAAAATTATTCAAAAATTATTCTACGCTACATTGAAGTATTTTTTAAAAATATAAGAAAGTACTTGGGCAAGATTTGATTATTAAAACTGTGCTCGATATTTGCCTTTAATTTTTCAAAGTTTTTCTATATAGTATAGACCTGGAAGAAATAAATAACCAAATAGTGAGTGCTTTAAGACACGCTATAGAACGATCTTGTAGTAAGCAAAATAAAACCTCTGATAAAATAAGTCAAGACCCAAAATAGCCATAAAGAAAGAGGGATCGACCAGAAAGGCTTAGCAGAATATATACGTTTAAGCAAAGATATCACAAAAGGAATAAAAATGCATGAAATAATGAGAGAGTGAATGAAATACAAAAACTATTTGGGAAGTAATGGAACAGAATAAAAGCTTACAAGCTAGGTATTAAGGAGAAAAAAGATATGACGAGGAATAAAAAACAGAAACAGGAAAGAATAACACCGTGTTCGAGTATATTTAAGCTAGTTTAAAAAACGAATGCACACTATCAATAGTATATTTATTAAATGTTTTGGCTTTTTCTAATGGACTTGTCGCCCATTTTCCTGTTTCTGTTCTTAGTGGTGAGATTGTATAGTTCTGCCTTCGTAATTTCGTTGTTTTTATAAATATTCCTAAAAAATTTCATTTTTTTCTGCCATTATTAGTTTTTTCAATTAAGCCATATGATTATAAAAATAAATTGATTGCCCAATGTTACAATGATGCAAGTGTAATGGCCGGCTCTTTAAAATGGACTGCAATTAAAAATTAAAGTAAATGCTCCAAAAGCTTTTTTTGCACATTGTTGCGCTTATAGATTAAATTTAGTTTTGCAAGATGGCTCAAAATGTATTAAAAATTTTTGTACAACGGTTATATCCATTTCTGGTTTCTTTAATCATTCGGCGAAAAGAACATGTATTCTGAATTTAATTCTAAATCGAAGTATCCAAACAAATTGTAAAACTAGATGGACTTCAAAGTCGAAAATTGTAAGCGTTGTTAATTCAAAATAGAATGTGTTAATTTTTCAGTTTTGAATTTTTTTATCGAAGAGGAAAATTCAGGAGCCGAAATATTTAATATAACTAACATATTGTACAAAATTGTACAACTAAAATGTTTAGATATAAATTTGTGTCAAAAAGAAATAAATATAGCTTTGGAAAGAATAAAGCAACTTCGCAACGATCAGGCTTTTAATAATTTATTTTCTGTAGCTGAAACAAGGGTATCAGAATTTAACTTAAACCCACCTAAAAGAATGAAAAAGTTCACCGATGTGGACAGGACTACAAAATATAGAGCTTTATATTTTGAAATTATAGGTAATATTTTTTTTCTTTTTATTTAAACAAAAATGACCCTGCATCAACTGCTTAGAGTTATTAGCAGGGGGTACAAACACAAATTACAAGCATTCAATTTCTTACAATGTATATATAACTTAAATATATTCTATTAAATATTGTAAAATTTAATGTCTTTCAAATATTTCAGCACTTCGTGGAACTGGCAGCTTAGTAGATCCTTCATGTTGGTAGAGAGGTTATTTTTTCTTCTTTCTTGGGTGTATGTTTTGCATTCTAACATAATATGTTTCACAGTGATTTGTGTGTTGCAGTTGTGGCAGAAAGGGATGGCTTCTTTATTTATTAAGTGAATATGGGCTGGTATAGTATGTCCTAATCGTAGTCGAGATATTATCACTTGTTCACAACGTTTGAGTGGGAGTGGTAAGGTGGTGCCGACAATAATTTCTATGACATCTTTTAATTTGTTCAGGTTAAGGAGTATAATTTTTTAGGTTTATTATAGAATTCTCTTTGAAATGAGTTTCTTGTATACACAGTATTAGTGGAGAATATTTTTGAATTAATAGTTTGAGTGATTCGAGGTGAGCGAAATACCCATTTGGGTTCCATTGAAGGATTAGTGATTTATCCATTGGATTTTTCAGTCTCTTCCGTTGAAGATGTGTGAGTGGGGTTAAGTTTTTTCTTTAATCTGGTAATCATGTTTTTTAATTTAGAGTTGTGAGAGTAACAATGAATAAAGTTAAGGATATTGGTTAATTCGGAAGGTTCATTTGAGTAGTTCTTTAAGATAGTTTCAGGATGTTTAGCATGAAGAGTATTAACTAGAAAGTAGCATATTTCATTAAAATTTAATATGAATGGGGGTGATCGGTTTTCAATTTTATCTTTTATCAATTCTAGAGAACAAATAATGTCGTCGTTAGAGGTTTTAGTTTGTTTTTTAGGTTTTTTTAGTTTATGTGTGATAGGAGGAGTAAAGATTTGTGAGTCCGTTTCTGGGTAATTTTGGTCGATGTCAAGTGAGGATGAGATTTGTCTTTTAACTTGAGTAGATACTTGAGTAAGTTGTTTATTAATATTAACTAAAGGTTGCAGAGTTACAGTTTCAGTAGGATTATTAATATTATTTAGATTTTATGATGTTGTTTCTTTTGGTAAGGAGGATTGACTTGCGTTTTCTATAGTTTCAGTTATGCTGACGTTCGTTTCCATGTTTTGTTGTGTTTCAGGATCTCTATCATCTATTTCAGGTGTCGTATTTGGAGAGGTTTCTGAGGGTACGGTAGAGGAGTTAGCAGTTGTTATGATGGGACAATCAGTATCGTTATGTCCAATAGTCTTGCACTTAGAGCAGTTCAGTCCATCAATAGAGAGGAATAAACGATAAGTTTTATTGTGGAATACATTGAAGGAGTCAGGAATGGAGGTATTATCCAGGGGCGAAATAAATACTTGCCGTCTGAAGCTTAGGACGTGGCTATATTCGGTTTCTGCCATACCAACTCTTAGGAAAGTCATCTTGGAAACTGCAGTGATGCCTAATTTTTGTAATTCTGTTTCAATGATATTGTTTGGAATTGAAGGACATGCGTTAGAAATTACAAGTCGTTGTGCTGGTGTGATTAATCTTCTTATCTCTATTTCTGACTCATTTATATTAATATATTTGTAGGAATAAGGAAGCATATCGACTATGTTTTTGGTAGAGAGGTAGATACATATTCTGTTATTTGGAATTCTAGATGCAAACAAGACGTTACGTGGACCAACCAGTGCTCCAATTGCTACGATGTAATTGTGGATTTTGATGCCTTCGATACTGGAGAGTACTACTGCTTGGTCCTCTGTTGGGTGTTTGAACGTATTTACTACATTGGAATAAGTATTTTTTGGTGTATTTGAAGTAGAGGTAGTCATGTTGTTAATTGAAGTCATTTTTATTTTGTTTCCCGCGTTGCCGCAGGTCCGGTCCTGTCACCGGCCAAAGAACTGGCGTGGATCAGTTCCGAACGGTTCCAAAAAACCAGTTGATAAAACCAGTAGGTTGAACTTGATTCGAATTGTATAGGTTATATTTACTATTGTAATATCTTATATATAAAGGTTTTTTGTTACTCACGTCGGGTTGAGTCGATTGGCATTAACACTGCACTATTGTTTGTTGATTTTTGTTCCATATTTTACATTTAAAAATTGAAAAATAACAGAGCGGTTTAAAACGTGGTATAATCATGCTACTGTCAGGGCCGTCTGATAGGTAATATTATTATGACACTAGAAGTTCGTTTTAGAGATTTAAAAAATTTTCATTTTTTTAGCCTTGCAAATTCTTCATAATTTCTAAATTTTTCAGAAACTTTTCCACATAATTTGATAAATAGTTTAATAACACAATATTCTGAATTATTTGATAAACAAAAATTTATTAAGAAACTCAGTGCCATTTACGAAGATGAACAATTTTATACTTTAAATGTTATTAAAATTGTGCAACATGTTAACGGGAATAAATTAATTTAAATATTTTCTGAAGCATACAAAATTATTTGTTTTAATTGTTACTATCCCACGACAACTTCAATTTCCGTTAAACGTAGTTTTTTTTTAAGAATTAAAAATTATTTAAGAAACGGTATGTCGCAAAATCGACTGACAGCTTTGTCTTTACCTACAATTGAGATGGATTTTTCTTTCAATTTTGTCTAACACCATACAATTTTAGGACACAACTATAAATAAGTTTGCTTCGGCCAAAGACAGGCGCATTAATTTAATTTATCGGAAATAAAATTCGTTTAACTATTTTTTTGGTAATACATTTTGTTTTGCACGAATAAAACATAATAATACAAAAAAATATATATAAAAACAAAAAATGTCACTTCGGTACCCCCAAAAAATGTTCTTTTCAGCTTTTCCACCTTTCAGATCGTCCGGCATCCTAAGCTTTTCAAGCGTATAATGACATCTGGCTAATGGTTTATCTCACAATCCGCTGCTGGGTTGTGGGATACTGCCGTTAGCATAGACATCAACGAATTCGAATTTTAGTGATAGAGAATAGAGAATATGTATATATATCTAAAGATATATGTGTCGCCTACCCACATACTTAGTTCACGAGCCGCCACTGACACCAGCAATAAATATCAGTGGGGGGTTTCTCTTTCTGTTTTTTGCCTCTTCAATCTTTACTTTTTCATTAATTAATACATTAAACGTATTTGCTATTGGTGTGTTTAGCCAGTAGTTATCTTTTTTGGTTTGTTTATGTTTAAAATGTTGTTCTGGACTATTTCTCGCTCGTTTTTATTTTGGACTGTTTGCCATTCTTCATCATTTGTTTTAGATGTGCTTGGTGGGTAATGTACTTTAGACTGAATACTGGTATTGACGTTGAGGTAACTGCATTGAGTTTGGCTGGCTTAGAGCAGGTCGTACCGGGGCCTTTTGCTAAAAAAGGTCCCAGGGTACGAATTTATTACTGCAACAACTCTGCAGCAACTCCCAGAGCTTTCTTCCAATTTCTAACAAAGCTGTTTAACTCTATAATGAGATTAGGTCATTTCCCACCAAAATGGAAATTAGTACAGATAACAGTGATATTAAAGCCATGAAAAGAACTAGAAAATCTACAGTGCTATTAGTCTTCTTCCAGTGGTTTTTGAAAAACTGACTCATGCTAGGCTAACGCTTATGCTAGAAAACAAACAACTAATGCCAATATATATTCACTTTGGGTTCATAAAACAACATTCAACAACACAACAGATACATAGAAGTGTAGACAGAATCAATGAAGACTTTGAAAATAATAAGTACTGCTCAGCGGTATTCATGAACATAAGCCAGACATTTGATTCAGTTTGGCATAAAAGTCTCCTATTTAAACTAAAACGGCATTTAACAACCAATTACTATATAATTTAATATAAATGATATATATATTTGATATAAATACCTATATCACCAACAGAAACTTCCAGCTAAAGTATGAGAATGAATACACAAGCATACAACAAATTCTCGCTAAGGAAGCGTCCTAGGACCCATATTGTGCCTTATATTCACTGCTGTCCCAACGACAGATTCAAATATCACCACAGCTACTTTTGATTCAAATTAAATGAAATTTAATTTCACTCTTTCTCTATTCTTCTCCTATTCTTTCTTCTTTAAGTGCCGTCTCCCGATCGAAAGTTGGATATCATCATCACTATCTGTACTCTATCTACTGCTGCTCTGAAAAGTTCTAAGAACTGCATTTTAACCAGTCCCTTAAATTCTTCAACTATGACACTCTTCTTCTTCCTATACTCCTTCCTCCTCTTATCTTTCTGTATTATTAGCCTTAGCAGTTCATATCGCTGTCCCCTCATTACGTGTCCCAGATATTGTGACTTTCTTATTTTTATAGTGTTTATTATTTCGCATTCTTTGCCCATTTCTCGCAATACTTCCGTGTTAGTTTTCTTTTGTATCCATGCTATTCTAAGTATCCTCATGTAACACCACATTTCAAAGGACTGTAACTTATTTACGTGTTCTTGCTTTAATGTCCAGCTTTCAAGTCCATATTGCAGTATCGAAAAGACGTACCATCTCAGTGCTCTTACTCTCAGTTCTAATCTAAGGTCTTTGTTGCAGAGCATTGTTTTCATTTTTACAATTGCATTTCTTGCTATTTCTATCCTGGCTCTGATTTCGGTTGTTTAATCATTATTGTCTGAAATCCAGGTTCCTAGGTATTTGTATTTATCAACCTTTTCTATCGGTACATTTGCCAATTGTACGTTTGTTGGTATATTTGTTTTCTTTGTTATTATCGTGTATTTGGTCTTTTTATATTCATTTTAAGTACATATTTTTCACAGAAACCGTTTGTTTTGTTTAGCAGTAATTGGAGTTGTTCAGCAGAGCTTGCTGCTTATCCTTTATATATATATATATATATATATATATATATATATATATATATATATATATATATATATATATATATATATATATATATATATATAAATTTATTTTTACTTGATTTACTGAAGAGATTATGTTAAATATGTTGTATCGTTTTATTTTTGTAATATTTATTTAAGTTCTGTGTAGTGGTCAAACATGAATAATTTACGTGCAAGCTATGAATATGCATATACGCAAATGGAAAATATCTTGTTTGCATAAAGCCATCTACTTGAGCAAAAACGTAAATAGAAATATTATACAACCAACTTACAACTTGTATGAGTAGAGACTTGAATGTTATACTGAGATTTCTGAACTTTATAAATATTTTAATTTTATTTGAATTAGCTATAAATAAACTTTTCTAGAAAGTAAATTAATATGTTTTGATATATACATATATATATATATATATATATATATATATATATATATATATATATATATATGTATATATATATATATATATATATATATATATATATATATGTAAAAATTTTTTTCTTTTTGGGTGTGGTAGTCAATAAAAACAGAGCTTTGCTAAGGCGTACTATTTATTCTGAATCCAAGCTTTCGGTGGTTTTTTGCCACCTTTATCAAGGTCTACAAAGAAAATTACTATGTTGTAACAATTTGAATGGTGCCAAAAAAGGCTATAAAAAACTATAGAAAACTTACCCGAATGTAAGATTCGTGGCATAAACAACAACGTTAAATAACATGATAATACTGAAGTTGCAACTAAACTTAAAAATGTTACTGTTAAAAAAACACTTTAAAAATTACTAAATACGTTAAAAGTTAAAAACAAAATGAAGGACGACATGTTAAAACAGTCGTCATTGCAGGCTTGATTTCAGTCATATTTCACGAGCAGAAAGAGAAAGTGGGTGGACAATTATTGTTTAAATAGTTAGGAGAAAATACAAAAAACAACTTTGAAAATAACGTCTCACAAAATACTGTTGAATATACTCAAAATGAATTTTGAGTACTACCAACTGTATTACCAACTTGAAAATAAGCGGGAAATTAAAAATGTTATTTATAACATAAGCAATCGAAAGAAAATAGTATTTAGTAAATAGGTTTAGAAAAAATAATAACTCAAACAAAACAAAACTAAATTAGTAGCTGAAGTTTGATCACAAGTATTCAATTTTAGTGAAATTTTAAAAAAAGAAAAGAAACAAAGAAAACTCTGAGATGCAAAATAGCTCAGTCAAAAGTCAATATAAAATTGTAAATTTTGCTAAGATTCTGGATCTCAGATCTCTTGTTAAGATTGTTATTATCACTCTTGCTGATATGTACCATCTCTAAGAAAGTTCTCTTAAATTTATTTTTCTCTCTGGCTAATATTTTTACATTGTTGAAATCTATCTTATGGTCTAGATCGATAGTATGCTCTGCCAAAGCACAAGTAGGTTTGTTTAATCTACAATCACTCTTATGAGAAATAATACGGCTAGACAGATTCCTTCCAGTTTCACCAATGTACGTGGATGGACATTCAGTACATTTAATGCAATAAACAACATCTGTAGTCTCTAGAGTGGTTAGGGGTTGTTTTATTTTGCTATACAGCTGACGTATGGTTTTGATGTTCTTGTTAGCTATTTTGATATTCTTAAAGTTTTTAAAAATCTTAGTGAGTTCAACGGTTAGTTTTGGAATATATGGAAGGGCATAAAAATACACACTTGTTGGAGCAGAATTATTTTGTGCTGAGGGCACTGATTGCGACATAGTAAGTCTGTTGTTTCTATTAACAAATGGAACATTATTTCATAACAATATTATTATTAATCAGTCTTAGAGGATATGAATTTTCAACAAAAATATTACGTAAGAGGTTGAGATCATGTTGGAGATAATCCGGATGAGATAACCTTTTGACACGTTCTTTCATCGCTAGGACTAAATTAGTTTTCATCCTAGGAGGATGGTGAGAGTGGTAGCTTATGAATCTATTGCTACATATGGGTTTTCTATACCATTGTGTTTTCACAACATTATCCTCACATCTATGCAATCTCATGTCAAGGAAAGGCAAAGATCCCTCCCGCTCCTCCTCGCACGTGAATTGCAAAATTGATTTGTTGCAAACAATCTTCAATCACGTCATCTAAGACATAATTGCACAGTATTGGTGAAATAGTGGAACCCATTGGAGTACCAAAGACTTGTTTGTAGTAACAGTCATTAAATATAAACACATTAGAGTCAAAAACAAAAGAAATGAGTTTTTTGATATTAGCTAAGTTAAGGGTTGTGTGCATTGATATGTCATCCCAGTGTTTCTCAACGCTAACCAATATTGTGTGTAATGGTAAATTAGTAAACAGAGACACTACATCAAAACTAACGAGCTTATAGTTCGTGGGTAATTTTAAGTTATTAATAAAAGAACTGAAACTGAAAGAGTCCTGTAGTATTTCTCACCCTGTCTCTTCTTGTTTTGCTCACTATTGTTCTTAGGGTTTTCATATCGGTAACCCTTACTAGGTGTTTCGTTTTGTTAGTATCTTCGCGCACTTCTATGCCATATGTCATGATCGGTCGTGTGCAAGTCTTGTAGATTCTAATTTTACTATCTGTGCGCATATACGGATTTGACCAGACTATCTCCCACAGACATCCCGACAATGCGGATGCTTTGTTAATCTGACTCCTTAGGTCCTTTACTGGGTCGTGTGTGCTTGATATATCTATGCCCAGATATCTGAATTGCATCACCTGTTATATGGGGTTGTTCTCAACCACTAGCTTACATATTTTTTAGTTGGCGGTTTATTTGAAAGAACTGAAAGAGCTCTGAAGATTATCTTCCGATTCGGCAATAAATGCTGCATCATCTGCGTAACACACCATACCAATTCTTTTGTTGCCCATTCTGTTTTCGAGATTGAGAGATGTTACTTTGTTTATAATTTTGCCCATGAGTAGGTTAAACAAGAAGAGGCTTAAACTGTCGCCTTGTCTAATTCCTCCCGGTGTTGGAATATTTTGTCTCCCAGGCGAACTCTGTCAAACGCCTTCGTCATATCAATGAAGCAAATATACGCTGGCATGCCGAACTCTATAGCTTTCTATTTTATTTGTTTTATTATGAATACTGCATCTGTTATAGACCGCCCTCTTGTAAAACCTTGTTGTTCTTCAGCATTAGTGATTTGCCTTTTCAATTTGTCCTTAAGAATACTCGTAAAAAGTTTCATCGTTGTATTTAAGAGGGTTATTCCTCTGTAGTTTTGTGGGCAAGTTTTTTGTCCTTTTTTAAATATGGGGATTGTGATGTTCTTATGCCATTCTTCTCGTGTTTCTGTGTCGTTTAAGATTTTGTTAAATAGTTGTGAACTTCATTGGGTATACCATTTGTTCCAGGTGATTTTCTGTTTTGTAGCTTCTTAATCTTTGGTTCTTACTCTTCGTCATTCTGGCAATTCGGTGTTCACTTCTTGCAAATGATTTCGAATGGAAACTGCCGTGACCGTTTGGACCAGGTCTTCGAATAAGCAGACCGGTCTCTTCGTACCGTCGCCTTACTCGTTGCAGACTCGAGAGATTTACACCAACGGTTTTCGCAGTTTCTCACTGACCGTGGCCATATTTATACTTCTATACAATTCTTACCGCCACAGTAGAACTTATCACAATACATTGACAGTAATAGCATTACACAAATAATTTACAATTGACGTTAAAAAATGTACAGTTTAGAAGTTAAGTTAACATAGAAATTAAATATGATACAAAAAAATAAAAATTTAAAGAAAGAAGAATACAAAAACGTTAAGTTAGAAAAAAATTAAGCAAATTTAAAGTAAGTTATAACGTAACAGAAAACGGAAGCGACCCAACCGATCAGAAAAAATCAGTAGAAGATCGAAAGGAAATGATTCATCAACAACTTTTTTTCCATTTTGCACTCATAATGGTTTTTAGGAATTAGGGTAAGAGGTCTTTTTATCTCAAATGTTTATCGAAACAGCAATAACAATAATTATATTTTCAAAAAATCTATGTTTATTTATTTATTTATTTATTCCATTGAATAACCCCATTAACAGTTTAAATTACAATATACAATATCACAGTTAAGATTCAAAACTTGAAATTACTTATAATATAAAATCAATATAAAAATATAAAATCAATATTAAAAAGTTTAAAAAAAGAGACTAAAAATTATACATACTAAAACAATCAAACAAAATATAACAAGAACAAAACTCAACAATCCCATGATACATTTATCTCAAAACAAGAGATCTTTTTAACTGAGTTGAATTAATGGAGAAATGCTTGCAATTTCTAGTAACAAAATCAAGAAGTTTAGATGCTTTTATTGAAATAGTTTATGTGGTCACAGAAAGTATCATAACTCATTGATCTAAGTCATCTTGTAGCAAGACTTGATCTTTTCAGCTATACATAACTTTCCAAAATTTCAAATCATCTGCCAACATTAGACATTTGCTATTTAGGAAACAGGAAGTAATGTTGTTAACGAAGATATTAAAAAAGAAGTGGAGAAGTGTGGCCTTCTTGAGGAACTCCAGATGTTACTGAGATACTGTCAGACAGATGACAAATTATCTTGACTCTTTGACTTCTCCCAGTTGTAGAGTTTTTAATATATTCCACAAACCAGACATGAACACCTACGTTAATTAATTTGCTCAAAAGTATTTGGTGATCTACACGATCAAATGGTTTGGAAAAATCTGTGTATATTGCATCTACCTGTTTACGGTCTTCCATACGAGATAATATATCAGATTGATAGCAAACCAAGTTTATTGCAGCGGATTTTTGCTATGAAAACCATGTTGTGATTGAGATATTAAACTTTACATAACCAAGAAAGTTACTTTGCTATAAGCCTATCAAAGAGCTTAGGGATTTCAGATTATATACAAAATGCTACGATCATTTTCAATATTCCTATAGAGCAATTCCTATAGAGAGAACTTCATAGAATAATTTTGAAGCTGCTTCATCATCATTAACCATACAAACCTGCCAGTCTATAGAGGCAAGGAAGTTGCAGTTATAACCCACATAATGGATGCTAGGATCTACAAGGTGATCAATTGCTTTTAAGATATTAAGCTCCCTAACATTATAAAAACTAAATACAAAAATACATTACGATTATTGGGAATATTATTATATTGATACAATTTTAAAAAACCAAAGGCTTGAGAACTATTTACAGCTGGGTCATCTGCAGGACAATGTACCATTACACGAAACTTATCAGTCTCCCATGATGCAATGGGAAGATTGTAATCATTAAAAACATAGAAATTTTTTTCTACAGTTTGACAATGCCAGTTGTATATTTCGCGAGGTGATTGTGGAGGTATGTAAACACCACCGACCACAAACTTGACGTCATTAAGTTGACATAAAATATATATTTGCTCAAACCGATCTTCACGAATACTAATGATTTGCGATTTTAGCTTGTTAACAAACACATCTACACCACCACTACTCAACTTTGCACTGGTTCTCTGAGATCTATGATATCTGTAGATACTAAAACCATTATATTTAATTTCACAATCAGTTATGTTATCATTCAAGTTACTCTCCACTAAAATAATTATATTGTACAAGTAGCAGGAAATACTTTTCAGGATCTCGAAAATCTTTGTAAGAATGCCTCCAACATTTTGATAAAAAACTGTTACTGGGAAGGATACTAGTTTTTTGTAGTTTAAATTCATAAACCATAGGAACACCACTGCGGTATCTAATGCATACATTTTCATCGCCAGCAGGTTTTCTTTTCTCTAGTTTCTTATTAGCTGCCTTGTAAGCGTCTTGTTCTATCTTAGTTTGATCCTTTGAGATTCTATAAACAGTATTTCGAAGCTTATTACTAGATTTAAGAGCCAATGTCACCGTGTTACATATAACTTTGACTGATCTAGCTTAATTGTAACTGGATACTTTGCCAACCCGGATAACATGTATTATGGTGGTAGTCCTCTTGCTGTAAGCCAAGTAAACGAAAGAACTCACACACCTGAGATTTGTCATAGCTAATCATCATCATCCAGCCTCATGAGTCCACTGCTAAACATAGGCCTCTTCCTCTTCCTCTTATTGAGTCCCTATCTTTATTGAGTCTTCTTAAATCGTCAGTCCATCTTGTAGGTGGTCGACCGACGCTTCTCTTGTCTTCCCTTGGCCTCCATTCCAATAACCTCTTTGTCCATCGCCCATCTGTCATTCTGGCTATGTGTCCTGCCCATCTCCATTTTAGTCTGGCTATCTTCTCGATGATGTCAGTCACTCCGGTTCTTCTGATGTCTTCGTTGGTTATTCTGTCTCGCAGAGTTATCCGCTCCATTCTTATCTGCGTGACTCTCAGTTTGGTAGCTGCTGTTTTTGTTAAGGTAAGTGTTTCTGCTCCGTACGTCAAGACTGGGAGGACGCTCTGATCAAATACCTTTCTCTTTAGGCATGTGGGCAGCTCACTTTTAAAAGTTTCTCCCAGTTTTACAAATGCTGCCCACCCAAGGCCGATTTGTCATAGCTAATGCGATCAGCTAATACATTAGAGTTATATTCAGGAATTTTATAAATCATAAGATTTTGAGCTTTATCTATACGTTGTTGTTCTTCATAAAAAACTGAATTGGCTGTTGTCTGTGAATTACTATTTTCCATTAATGTAATCTTTTCTTTGAGACTGGTGATTTCTTCTTCCAGCTTGGCAAATTTTCACACAAACATAGAAACACTCTTAAATGCATCACGACAGGTAGCACAAAAGTATATAAGTAGACGATTCTGCAAAATAATTGCTCGTATCTCGGATGTGGATAAGCCAGAGCATTTTTCTGCAACGTGTATCCGTGAACGGCATACGTCGCATGCTATTACTTGCTTTTCATCAGTACCAAAATCTTGGGAACCACCGCTACAGTTATTGGTCATTATAACCTCAAAATTGTATCTTAAAATATTTCAGTAATCCTCTGCTTTTTGCGGTCTATTATTTATGAAATACAAACCGACTTAACTATTACGCGCAATATTATTTTTAATATGAAAAAAAAAATTATTAAAATCCTTTGTAAAAGATTTATAAATATATATATAAATCTATATATAAAGGTAAATATATACCTTTTACAAAGGATTTTAATAAAATTTTTTTTAAAATATGGTATACAGCCAACTACAGGAACGTAGATTCCTTGTGAATTTTTAATATGCTTTCAAAACTAAAAAGTTTTTAGAAAAATAAAGCAGCAAAATTTTATTTGTTTTGATAACCTAACCTAATCATATTTTTGTTATGTTACAACCTTAGATTAAAGAAACCCTGGTTTCTTTAATCTAAGGTTACAACTCAAAGAGTAATAATTTCTAAAATAAATTCAAATTATCGGGTGACTCTAATTTTATGTTCGGCAGTGCATTTAAATCAAGAATATTATATCCAAATTTTAAAATAATGATTTCAATGTTCATTCTTATAATTCATGCTAAATAATGTGTGTTTTGTACATATTTTTTTTAAATACAATTCAAAATAGGGATTAATGGTAAGTAACATTATTTGTAGCATGTCAAAACGTAATAACCTTTCTATAAAACACAACGCGGTGCCGACCAAAAATAAATGAAACGCCAGTCTACTCCTATCAATCTTTATCCATAATGAATTGCAAACAAAAAAGTTATGAAGCGGAGAGCAAAATATATATCCGTATTCCCATCGCATTTACTTTTCTAACTGCGAAATAATGTAAACAGGTTTCGTGATATCATGGCTAATCTTTTCAATTCCTGGTTTAACTGAAGCAGAACGGTGTGGTTTGAAAAAAGCATGTGTATCTATAAACGTCGGAAATTAGAATTTCAAATGTGAAGCCATTTTCGGGTAGACTTAGTAATTTTGTTTACGTTTAATAATTATAGAACACAAGTAAAAATAGTCTAAAGATAATACCGGGCTATTAACTAATTAATACTAAGCCATTTTGATTTAAATAAATTTTGATTTAAATAAACAGTTAAAAAAATGGATTCTTTACTTGACTGATTCAAATTGAAAATTAAAGTTATGTGGAAGATAATTGTGATCCCGGAAGTTTTTACTTCCTTTTTGTATTTAATTATAATAACAATACAGTTACTCATAAGACAACCAAATAATATGTTTTATACGGGCATGTGGCAACAATTTTATTGTTGTTACATGACCAGATTTTGACACAAAAGTTGCGACCATCTTCTTTGACACACTTCGAGAACGGATTACTTTTGTTAGTTTTTCCTCATCGTGAAACACACAGCGGTTTGGCGTTTATTTTCCGGTTAGTAGGAGTCAATCCAAGATTGATCGCCACTAATCCCTAGTATCATACGACGTCCTCTGGAATAATCCTCCAATATACGTCCAGTTTTGGTCCTGACGTCCCTGGACGTTAAACGGACGTACTTCGGACGTACGAAGTGGGATGTACTTCGGGTAGACTAAATATGGACGTTCTCTGGACGTCCGTACTCGGACGTTTTCTGGACGTCCGACATTTACCAATTATGGGATCAAATAGCAAATATTTCAATAAAATAAAAAATTATTTACGTTAATAAAATTTTTAAAAGCGAAAAGATATTAAATCATGATTAATTAAAAATTGTAGGTATAGTTTAATATATCCAAAATATTTTTTTGTTTGTAGGTAAAGTGTAAAAATCTTTTATTTCTAGCTAATTTGTTACAATTGTTTTATTATTCTAGTTACCACGTTGATATATGTTTGATAGTTCCTGCGGAACTACTGAAATGTCTAGACGATGAAACTCTACCTGTACTTCTGGACTTATTTCATGAAATATACAAAACTGGAAAAATCCCACAGGAATGGTTGGTGTCCACCATTGTAGCAATACCAAAAACAGTATTTGCCAAAGATTGTTCAGACTATAGAACAATATCACTAATAAGCCATACCCTCAAAATATTTCTAAAGGTGATTCATGGAAGATTATATAGAAAACTAGAAGATGATATGGATGATACTCAGTTTGGGTTCCGCAAGGGACTGGGAACGAGAGAGGCATTGTTTGCTTTTAATGTCCTCTCTCAAAGATGCTTAGATATAAACCTAGATATTTATTCCTGTTTCATCAACTTCGAGAAGGCATTCGACAGGGTCCGACATGAAAAACTAATAGAAGTACTGAGAAACAAAGATATAGACAGATGAGACTTACGAATCATTACCAATCTGTATTGGAATCAAAAGGCCAATATAAAGATAGAAGAACAAAAGTCCGATAATATAGATATAAAGAGAGGAGTAAGACAGGGCTGTGTTCTGTCACCATTACTGTTTAACGTGTACAGTGAAGCCATATTCCAGGAAGCGATAGCGGATCTGGGTGATGGAATCTCTGTAAACGGAAGAATAGTAAATAACATAAGATTCGCTGATGACACCGTTATAATGGCAGACACCCTGGAATCGCTACAAGAATTGGTAAATAGAATTAACGATTATTGCATTAGATACGGACTAAAAATAAATAAGAGAAAAACTAAATTTATGATTGTCTCAAAAACGAAACATGGAAATGAAAGATTAATGATAGAGCAAACCCAAATAGAAAAAGTAGAGACATACAAATATCTGGGAACCTGGGTTGATGACAAAAATGACCAAAGCAGAGAAATCAAAGTCCGAATTGAAACTGCAAGGCAAGCATTTGTGAAAATGAAGACAATGCTTACCAACAGAGACCTTCAGTTGCATCTCAGATTGAGGGCTCTAAGGTGTTACATATTTTCTATCTTACTATATGGAATAGAAGCTTGGACATTGAAGAAACAACACATAAGAAAAATAGAAGCGTTCGAAATGTGGTGTTACAGAAGAATATTAAAAATTCAGTGGGTTCAAAGGATTACCAATGCTGAGGTACTACGACGTCTAAATAAGGAGTTACAAATTATGAACAGCATAAAAAGAAGAAAACTAGAGTATTTGGGTCACATAACCAGAGGAGAAAAATATGAGCTGCTGAGAATTATTATGCAAGGAAGGACCCAAGAAAGAAGAAGCATAGGAAGAAGACGCATCTCCTGGCTGAGGAACCTTAGAGAATGGTTTAACTGTAGTTCACTACAACTTTTTAGAGCAGCAGCCAACAAAGTGACAATAGCCGTTATGATATACAACCTCCGATAGGAGATGGAACTTTAAGTAGAAGAAGATATGTTTGATATAATCATCATCAATGGCGCTACAACTCTTCGTGAGTCTTTGCCGCGTTTACTATTGCCTTCCATGTTTGTCGGTTCTGTGCCAGTAATTCCCATTGTCGCACTCCCATTTTCTCTAGATCTTCTTTGACTGCATCTTTCCACCTTTTTCTAAGCCGCCCTACAGACCTTCTTCCCTCTGGCCTTTCCCAGAACACATTGTTTATTAGGTGATTGTCGTTACTGCGTATCACATACCCTGCCCATCTGAGTGTATTGGCCTTTATATATCTAGACTAGATTTTCTTTTCCGAATAGAGACTCTAGCTCGTTATTGTATCTGCCTCTCCATTCGTTTGTCACGCTGTCTCTGCAATTGCCATATATCATTAGAAGAATTTTACGTTCCCACACCAGCAATTTATTTATTTCTTTTTTTGTTAGCCTCCATGTTTCGCTTCCATACGCGACTGCTGGTCGTATTATGGTCTTATATATCGGGATTTTTGTATCTCGTGAAAGAAGTTTTGACTTTATTAGATGTTGCATTGCAAAGAAAGATCTGCTTTCTGCCATTATTCTCGTTTCAACTTCTCAAGTTTAATATTCTATTATATCATATTTTTACTTATATCAAGTTTGATATAAGTACCAAGATATAAGACCACGTGGACGACCATTCTGATTTAGATCCTTTACAAAGCTTTTCTTAACGTAACGAGAATTCTGGAGAACCTTATCAAGATGTTTTTAATTTTTCTAATAAATTATGCAACTGGACTTTGTCCTTTAAAATACTAGGTGATTTATTAAAAATTTATAAAGAAGTTCCTGATCTTTCTTATTTGCCATATGATGCTAGAGCTAGAACCCTTCTTGTTTCACCTAGAGAACTTAAATATAAGGATGTTTTCCCTGGGAAATATTTTTATTTTGGTCTTTAAAAAATACTCTGATCCATATGATTCAAATTTCAAAGGTGTTTTTATCTCCGCAAAAGAATAAGTTATAGAAATTTGTATAAATTTTGACAAATCTGACTAAAAAATGGTTCTAGTAGTCAGTTTTATCCTCGTTTGTGTAATTTGTTTATATATTCAAAACTTGTAGGTTTAATAGGCATTTACCAGAGTCATGAAAAACCAAAATTTTATAACTGAGGCTGTTTTTTTATTAGATAGTTTAAGCTAAAATAATTAAGGAAGGATGATCAAGTTTGTGGTGGAGTTAGATACATGTTTATTTATATTTTAGATATTCAGCTTTCCAAAATTGGTGAGGAGACCATAAACGAATTTGTTAGGAGAATCGTTAAAAAGCTGATCTGCAAAAAAATTCAAGGAAAATATAGTTGGCTAGGGAAAAAGAAATATAAAGTTTTTGAAGACACATATATGGCTATGCATTTAAAAGGTTTGTAACTTGTAAACATAAATCAATTTAAGGTACATTTAAGAATTTACACTATCGCTGGTCACATACAGCTGATGGAGCATATTGTTAACTGTGTCTTATATATCATATATGTAATTTAGACGGCAAAATTTACCGACTCTACAAATGTTCAGGTCTGACTATGAGATTGCTTTAAGAACTACAGCTAGACATATGAGATGAAGGTTTGTTGTTGGCCGTACATTTTATTCATACACTGTTATTTTTATTTTAAGTGTAATTACTACTCATTTGGTCATTAGAAATAAATACCAATGGTTGGGTTGGTATTCTTCTAGTTCAGGCGATTGATTTATTCACAATAAGCAAAGTATAATGAACTAAATCTAAAATTAATTTGTTCAATTTATAAATGTACATTAATTTTGTTTTCAGGTGCTGCTTGGAAAAACTACAAAACCAGCGCTGCCATGGGAAGGAAATTGAAACTTGATAATGAAATATCTGAAGGGATCTAAAGAGAAGGCAGATGCTGAAATAAAAACATAAATAAAATTTAATTTGCATGTTGCATTAGCAAATATAATTAATTTTGTAATGGTTAAATTATGTGGTTGGTGGACAGAAAGAGACAGTCAATTTTTAAGACATTTTTATTTATTAAAAATAGCTACCCAAAAATGTATCTACTGCTGAAATAAAACAGACAAAATTCCATATTAAGTATTGATATTTTTCATACTTATGATTTCAACTTTAAAACTCAAAAATTGACGTATCAATACAAAATAAAATAAGAACAGTTGAACTTGACTCCATGAGAAGATGTCTACAAACTACCAGAGCGGATAGAAAAAGAACAGAGGAAATATGGAACAGAATGAAATCAGAATGCTTAACTATAAAAAACTTAGGAAACAGAGCTCTAAAGTGGTATGGGCATGTACAAAGAATGCCAGAATACTGGTGGCCGAAAAGAATATTGGACTGGGATCCGCTATGAAGAAGACGGAGAGGAAGACCTGCTAAAATATGGAAAACATACATAGAAAATGCATCAGATTGAGACCTTAGAGAAGATGACTGGGGAAAGCGAAACTCGTAATGTAAAAAGCCAAAGAAGAAGAAGAGGAAAACTAATTTCTCGATATTCATAATAAATCACACTTTAAACCAATAAAAATCAACAATCATCGGCGTCAAGTACCTAAAACCAGAATAGAACTTTTATTCCAGTAAACTTCTGCTTCAGACTACCAGTGCACAAGTTGTCAGCGCGCAGGTGCATTTTCACCAGGAACGCATAAATACAAAGGATTATTAGCATACAGACTCGTACTGGCTCTTGTCAGCAACGAACTCCCTGATAGATACATTGACATTGACATACTTCATCATCATCATTGGTGCTACAGCCCTATAAAAGAGCCTCGACCTTCCCAAGTCTATTACGCCAGTCAGTTCTATCCATTGCCAACTGTTGCCAGTTTGCTGCGCCTATTTGTCTACCATCCTCATCTACACCATCCCTCCATCTGAGTTTTGGTCTACCCCTATTTCTACTTCCCACAGGTTGTGACATAAGGATTCTTCTAGGAGGGTTGTTCTGCTGTGATCTTGCCAGATGTCCTGCCCATCTTAGTCTTCCTATTTTTATAAAGGATACTACGTCTTTACCACCAAATATATGTTTATATCTGTGATATATCTCGTAGTTGTACCTCCTTCTCCAAACACCATTTTCACAGATGCCACCAAATATTCTTCTCAGGATCCTTCGTTCAAATATAAGCAGGAGATTTTCATCTGCCTTGGAAATGGTCCATGTCTCCGACCCAAATGTCAACACTGGTTGTATAAGGGTTTTGTATATGGTTATTTTTGTTTTTTGGCTTAAGTTTCTGCTTCTCATATGTCTACTCAGTCCAAAATAGCATTTGTTTGCTAGGATTATTCTTCGCTTGATTTCTTCCGTCATGACGTTCTCCTTGGTGATCAGGGAGCCTAAGTATGTGAATTTGTCCACCACTTCAAAGGTAGAATTATCAACCGTGAATTGGTGACCGATGTTTCTGGCTCTATTGTTGGGTGTTGATGCCATTATCTTAGTTTTATTTTCATTTACTTGCAGGCCCATATTTTTTGAGGCGTTTGACATTGACATACTTACATAACTTTAAATGCTCACTTCGAGCTTGTTCTAGAGAGGGGGGATCGGTTTTCTGTGGTTTCCCCATCCCATTGCACGATACCTGTCTATTGCAGAGGATTCAGCCACAGCTGTCCTCTCGCGTCGCGTTTCATACAGTTATTAATTTACCAATTTGTAAATTCACATAATTTCACATATATACTAACTATATTTTTTAGAACTAAATTCTGAAAAGAACAGTTTCACCACTACCTTTCGCCTTTGATTGTCCAGGTGCTCTTTCGACGACCAGTCACATAACAGTCACAACACCAGTGGATCCAGGATAAGAAAAACCCGGTGCACAAAGAAACAAACAATAGAAAAACAAACCACTTCATGGGGCAGAAAGCCTAAAACAGGACATCAAAACACCCAGATCGAAGAAATCACCCCACGAGAGACAAACTAAACAATGAGTTGCATACAGACTCGGCGATGATCTGTCTGTCTAACTCATTCATCTTGACGTACCCTTAAGTTGAACAAAATGTTTTGGCTGATTGGCCGCAAATCAAAGTTTTTATTAGACACCAGAAAAATATTATATAGATTAAAACCTTCCAAGTGAATATGTTCCGAAGAGTTCACGCCTGTGTATGAGAGAGGATGAACAAAAATTTACAAAATTTTTAGCCAACTCTTATTAATATGAAAAAATTATCCTTAAAAAAATAATAACTCCTACTAGAAAAAATATAATATTTTATCCTGTAGGAGTTTTTATATCTAATAAAATGTGTATCTTTAAATAGATAGTTGCTCATCTACATATTACATAAATATTATTGAAGTATAAGAGTAATATAACACATGTTTATGTTTACTTTTTCGTTCCTTAGTTTCTAAATTGTTTTTTCTCAGAGGTAAAGTATCATAATTTTCCAATTTCTCGCTGAGAAACGCAATATGAAAATGTATATATCTCTTCTAAAAAATATCACATAAAACTCTGCTCTTGAGAGAAAGCAAGTCAAGAGGTTTTCAAAGACGTAGATTATTTGAAGATAAGTGGAATTGGTTTACTTTACTGCGGTTATATACATACAGCCGCTTTATAAAAAGCGGAATTTTCTAAAAATTCACCACAGATGTAGTGATAAATTTATTCTTATTTTTCCTTTCTTTTTCCCCTAACAGTGCCACTTTTGATTCTCTTTTATAATTTCTTTTTATGCGGATAAATTTTAGATTTCAGACAGTGGAGTGGCCAGAGAAGCGTAAGTTAAAACATTATGTATAAAACATTATCAAAAATTAAAGCAGCACAATAGTTTTTAAACAAAAAACTTAAAGCAATGAAATATATTATTTTAATATAGACAAAAAATACATTTTTAAAGGTATCACCGTTCCCAATAAATTATTAGAAAACAAAAAAAAAAGAAATACTATCACGGGATATACCCACAAGGCGAAGCAGAATTTGGAGAGTATGTTTGCAGAATAAGTTGATTAAATAAATATTTGACATACTTAAACTAGCACAAATACGATTTTACTTTAGAAACACAAATAGAAATAATAGAAAGAAGGCAGTTACAAAGTGATGGAGACATAAGCATTCTCAATAAAGACATAAGATAAGTGACCCAAATAAGGCCATTTCCCTAATAAGGCGAAAAGCTTTTATTAATAAAAGTACTAACACTGGACAGAGGAGAGCAGCACCAGTCAATGGGCTATAGGTAAAGATTAAGTTGTAGTAGTTTGAAGCGTTTACGCCATATGCGCCATCGTCAGTCACATGTTGCATCAGATCAAGAATGAAGGTTATAACTTCAGGTAAGTTTTAATTTTCGAACTAATGTAAATTTATCCATCAAAACTACTATAGTCGGTTTGCTATATTTACGCGGGTTTCGGATTAAAAATTTTATTGTAAGTACCCAGTTTTAATTACCTGCTCTTTGGGGAAATATCAACTGGTCAAATGAAATGAAAAATAATCCATAACTTTTTTTAATTAAATAATAATGGAAAACCTTTTATATAATTGACAGTATAATAAGGAGAGTTACTTCATTAATGGAGTCCAATGTGGCTAATATAAACCTAATAATAATTTTATATTACACTTCACACAAAAAATATGGTCTATGTAAATTTGTTCCATGGAGAGAATTTCTAATGAAAAATAAAAAAATTTAACTTGCCAACAAAAATGAAAATCAGTCATTATCATCAAAAATATCATAATCGTCATCATCATCACTGTCATCACCATTAATTGTTATTATGATTGGACTTATTTCGTTTATTTTATTTTCACGAGTCCACCAATCTTCTATTAGTTTCTCGCACTTAAATATACAGTTGCACCACACTTCTGAAGTTACAATTGAAAGTGCCTTTCGCCAAGTTTCCCGAACTGCGTCGTCGCTATAACCGTTAGGCCCAATATGGTTGTCAAAATATTGTTTTGCTATTCCCCATATATATTCGATGGGATTAAACTGGCAATGATACGGTGGCAGACGTAAAACTTGATGACCGTAACTTTCAATAATCTGATCCACAAAAAAGGTTTTTGGTTTTGCATCGATATTTGCCAAGCGTAATAATTCTGATTTTAAAATATGTTGTGTAAATGGTATATGTTCCTTTGTCAACCATTCTTTAATTTTATTAACAGTCCAAGAATTCGTTGGACTTTTGTTTAATACTTCAGAATGGTAAGGTGCATTGTCTAAAATAATTACGCCGGGCTCACTTAAACCTGGGAGAAGTTTTTCATGTAACCATTTTACAAACATTTCTGTGTTCATATTATCGTGATAATCACTTGATTTTGATTTAAATGAAAATATTAAATCAGCACCTTCTATAAAACCCGATTTCCCTCCTGCATGTAAAATTATGTGTCGCTTCCCTTCTCCATCAGTATGTTTGATAGACTTTACGTTATCATCTTGCTATATTCTCTTGGTTGCACCCCTAGAAAATATCCATGTTTCGTCTAAATATATAAAATTTGCCCTTTCTTCTTTTAATTTAGAATATTTTCTTAGACAGTTAATTCTTTTATGCACAACAGAACTTCTTTCACAAAGGGCTTTTCTGTTATCCTCCTTTTGAAATTTGAAACCCAAATTATGTATCACTTGCCATAGACTTGTTCTGCCAATTTCGTCAAATTTTCTATCTTTTAATTCCGAGAGAATTGTATTTAAGGTCACATGTTCCTTGTTGGCCCGCATTCGATAAATGGTATCACGAATTTCAAATTTTTTTCCATCTGGAATATCTTTCGTTTTCAATGATAGGCGAGTTTTTCGGTGATCTTCTTTCGGCCGTTCATTATTGCGATTTTGTAATACTCCTCTTAGTTTGGTTTCACTAATTCCTAGAGCATCACATACGCGTTGTTGAACAGACATTACCGATTTTAAACGACCGCCATTTTCTTTTTCATCCGTAAAATACTTATGTACACTACAAATTAGACTATCTACATCTAACACACGTCTAGGCATTTGTAAATATTTCCACCAAACATACAATGTCAACACTGGCAAAGAATCAATTAAATTGCAATATTGTAACAAATTTATACCTACCCTAATGTTATTTTAATGTATTTTAAAATATGACCATTATTGCAGTTTTTACCTAATTTTCTGGGAAGTCGTTTACTGCAACTGGTTATCAATGAGTCATTAGCATAATTTTGTTAATCCGAAACCCGCGTAAATATAGCGAACCGACTATAAGAAGTACCTATACATTTTCGAGTTTAGTGTTACTGTATTACATATAAGATAATAGCATGAGTTTTTAAAACACATGAAGTATGTAGTGATTATTGTAACAGATTCCGCGTTAGCAACGCTTGGCGTTGGGATAACGCCAAGCAGCAACTCACTAGTATGAAGGTAATTCTAGATTTTTCTACGGTTCTGCTTCAGTTTTTGTTTTAATTTTATCTACTGAAACTTTAGCTAACCTTTTAGTTACTTTATTGTTTTAAAGATCTATGTTCGACCTATTTTCTGACTATTTATTATACAGTTTTGTCCATCTTTAGATCTATAGATTACCATCAGATCTTATTTACAAACTTCGTAATTGCAGTATCTCCAATGGTACTAGCCATATTTCCTCTAAATTTTATTAGTTATTAATTTTTTTTACCATTTTTTACTTTGTTTAACCTGAATATACCTCTTTTCTAGTCTGCTAACATTTACTATTTGTTGTTTTGCAGCCTTCTTCAATAATTTGGTTTTGTTTTACTTCTTACTTCAGCGCTTTATTTTAATTTACTTTTATTTGTAAAGTAAAATACTAGAGTATTTTACTCTCGTATAAACTTATCTCGAAAAGTATACAATATTTGTTCAATTTTAATTTGAATTTCCTTTTTAAATAGCCAAATGTACTTCTTTGGTTAAACCGGAATGAAAATGGTTTTTACTTCACACAATTCTAAAGTATTCCTGCAACTTCAATGCATATTTTTATATTTTTTCTCCGCATTCTCACCTCTGAGCTTTTAAAAAGATGATCCCTATGAAAATGAAACGTTTTTTAATCTCTTACCGCTGAATTATGAACACCGTTGGAAGAAAAACTCGAAGTAAGGGGAGATAAATAGTCGCTTTTTTCAGTAAACGCTCCTATCGAATGAGAATGAGCAGTTGTGTCGATAATCTGATGTCAGGTATTTTTCCCAAATGGACCCTTTCCCTTGATATATTTAACATGGAGGGATATTAATTGGACAGAGAAGCAATGTCGGTGAATGAAGTACCCCATTATTATCATTAAAAGGTCGCTGAGAGAAAAACATGTTGAAATTTTGAAAATAGCAAAAGAATACGTTTCCCTAAATAAAACACATCGCTCGCTGGAAAGAATTTTAATTACTTCGGGAATAAACATTGTGTAATAAATGTATAAACACCTCATTACAAAAGAAACCAATTGTTAACAATGTTTTTATTATATATTTGTCAAACCTGTGTATTGCAGATTTATGCCAAAAAGCGTTTTTAAGATATTATTTAAGGAGATCATTTAACTTAAACTTAGCATTTATTTATGTATTAAGTATATAAAGTCTAGAAATTGGAAAGTTTGATATAAAACACAATAAATGACCATTTTTGGGTCTTTCATAAGTACTGATGAATAAAAATAATTAATTGTTGTTTTTAAATGCTATCTAGAAGATGACAACTAGAGAGGATGAAAATATCAACTCCATAGTTTACCTAATACAGCTCTTATACACTATACAGCTGGGTAGGGGAGAGTGTTGAACCTTTGGGCGCTTGTACCTCTGGACACTGTCGTTAAAATTGTTGTTTTCTTTGTGTTGGAAAGAATTTTTGCTTTAACGTTCTGCTATTGACCACTTAAGGTCGGTACAATAGTTTCTCTTTATAAATATAAAGACTTTGGAATTTAGTCATGCTTGTGAATTTTTCTTGTTAAAAGTAAATAATTAGCGAGAACACAAAGAGTCGGTGTGTTACAAAGTTGTGGCTGGTTTTATCTATAATTTCCCAGGTAAGAAATATACTATGTTTGCTATTTAAAACTTGTGTTCACCAATCCATAAAGTTTACATAACCTCAAAAAATTAATGTGTTTCGGTAGTCGTAAACATTGTTGTACCTTGGGACATTACGTTTGTTGTACATTTGGCCTGGCCAGAGGTACAACTGGCAATGGCCAAAGGTACAACAAGACAAAACATTTTACTTTTTCTAATTTATCTGTAATTTCACTGAAAGTAGACACTAAAGTAAGGCGAAATCGGCACTGAAGTGTGTTTTTAATGCATAGGCAATAAATAATTTTCAAATCAGAGGAAGCTCAGTGATCTCTTTGCTTTAATATGCACCGCGGCATTAAGACAATTTTTATCGCTTATGTGATTTATTAACCTCACTGCATTCGGCTAATTACCTCTACAAAATTTAACTTTAATGCTTTTTTACTTAAATAACAAGTAAATGACACCAAACTTCTTTACAGAAAAAATGCCATGAGAGGCAAGTGGAATAAAAAGAGACAAAGTGGATGTAGGTGCTTTGCAGAAAGCTGTCGAAGATGTCCTCGAAAATAAGATTCCGGTTCGACAAGCTGCCAAAAAATATGTTATTTGTGGATCAGCCTTATTATCTAATCATATTCGAATTCATATAAACTCCGAACGTCCTACATTCGAATACAACGCGAACAACGATGTTAAAAAAGTGTTTTCACTTAAACAAGAGTCACAGTTAAAGTAGTACTTGACACAGGCAGCGTCGCTTCATTATGGACTCACAAAAAAAGATGCAAGAATCTTAGTATTTCAATACGCACGAGAAAACAAGATAAAAACACCAGACAATTGGACTTCAAATGCAACTGCAGGCAAAGAATGGCTAAGACACTTCATGAATCCATCATTGTCGTTAAGGAAACCCGAGGCTACAAGCCTGGCAAGGTCAACCAGTCTTAACAAAGAAAATATCCAAGCTTTTTTCAAAAATCTTAAAACAGTAATGTCACGCTATAAGTTTTCCCCTACCAATATCTATAATTTAGATGAAACCAGAAATTCTTTATTCCATGCCCTACCTAAGATAATAGGGTTAAATGGTACAAAGCAACTGGGCAATATGACATCAGGAGAAATAGGGATCAATGTAACTTTGATTGCTGCGGTTAATGCCATCGGTAACCATGTGCCGCCCATGTTGATATTCCCTCGCGTGTTTTTCGAGGACCACATGTTACATGGTGCACCACCGGGTTCAATTGGAGGCGCAAATCCATCAGGGTGGTCAACCGAGAAGCTTTTTTTACACTACTTGCAGCATTTTATAGCCCACGTTAAGCCGAGAGAGCAAGAAAAAGTGCTACTAATTCTCGATAATCACGACTCTCATATTGCAGTTTCCGTGATTGATTTAGCGAAGGAAAATAATATTGTGCTATTAACGTTGCCACCTTATTGCTCGCACAGAACTCAACCTCTTGACAGGACTGTCTTTGGACCATACAAAACCTACTACAACACCATATCCATCATGAGTGGATGATGACCCATCCTGGACATCCTATAAGCTTGTATGACGTAGCTGAACTTGTAGGCAAAGCATTTGCAAAAGCATTTACCCCTGCAAACATTCTAAAAGGATTTGAAAAACAGGGATATGGCCTATTAATGAAAATATATTTAGCTACCACGAATATCTGTCGTCCTATGTAACAGATCGCCCAAATCCAGATTCAGAAGAGAATCCTAATACGGCATCTTGCTTATCAAATCTTCAACTATCCGCAAATCCATCAACATCAAACTTGACACCGGCACTTCCACTGCAGTCTAATGACAACAAGGCAAATAACGCTGACTTCAAAAGCCCCTTTGTAGTGCGCCCATTCCCCAAAGCCGTAGCTCGAAAGACTTCTCAAAAGGGACGAAAGCGTAGTAAAACCAGAATTTTGACAGACACCCCGGAGAAAGAAGAACTATTGCAAAGTAAGGTGAAAAAATCAAAGTCAGTCAAAAGGAAGGTTCTCTGCGACAGTTCAGATGAATCTGATGAAGAGATGAAAAATATAACAAAGGATTTAAGTGACGAGGATTTAGAAACTTTTCTGGCAAACGAAAATAGAAATTATTTATTAGAGTAACAGGAAAGTGAAGAAATACTAAGCTCTTGAATACTGAGACTACTCTGAACTACTGAGAAAGTTAAAAGAAGGTGATTTTGTTCTCGTAAAATTGGCCAGTAAAAAGATATTGCACACAATGTTCCCAAGATAGTTGAGGTTTTAGATGACGAATACATGGTCAAATATTTAAAAACAGTTATTGGAAAAAATAAATTTGTCTATTCAGATGAAGAAATCTCTTGTGCCTCCGAAGGCGACACAATAAAAACTGCCTTCACCAGATTTGGTTGGAACATCACCACGCCAACAAAATATGATGTCCTTTAATGTTAAATTTAATACATTCAATGTAAAGTAATCATGTTTGTCATCTTATAATTCATGTAATAAATAAGATTCCGTTCGTTTGTGTTGTTTTTTCTTAATCGAAGGTCACAGTTCATAGTAGAATTTTTTAGGATATTTCTAATTAAATCGTAAAATTTAAAAGCTTTTAATAGAATACAATTGACAATAAAAAAAAGCATGTCAAAGTCTCGAAGTTGTGTTAGAGTTCCCAATTTGAACAGGTCAGATATTACTTCCGTCGGTAACCAATTCAATTTCCAAGCCAGATATTAATCGCATATGAAAGCAAAGTTGTATTACACTTCAGAATTTTAGTTCTATATTTACTTGCGAATTTCGAAACAAAATAAATCTGAGTATAACCGAAATAATGTACTTTAGTTTTATTTTAAGTTACACAAAATAGTATATATTAACTATGTAACACATTTATTAACATTAAAAATTCTGTTTATAGATAGAGAATACAATATATAATAGTAAATTGTATTTTGTATATTTCAAGGGGATCAATTGGCCTTGTAGACCTTGCCATACTGCGACCTGACACACCTCTTGTGTATAGCATAATAATTTATGTACATCTATATTCAATTCAACAGATTTAGGGTTTCGTAAAAAGACTATTATCTGTTTAGGAGAGATATTTGTTGCCTGATTACGTTTTAAAAGACTTATTTTAGGTTCTTATGGCGTTGACGAATACAAAATCTGCAGTTTTAAACATTATGTTTAGACGCTTTTTCTGCATTTTCGCAGAATTTGCATATTTTTTTGTCCATTTTGTTCATTTGTAGAGATGACATTTCAGTGAAAAGTGTCCAGTAAGAACAGTCTCTCCTCAGTGGGATCCTCAACAAGAAATAAAATGCTGTACCGAACAAGCAAGACAAGCTTTTATCAAATTTAAACCGCTACTATATAACCGCAATCTTTCCTTCAATCTCCGCTACAGAATGGTTAAATGCTATGTATGGTCTAATTTATTATACGGCATGGAAACATGGACGTTAAGAGTACCTTCCATTAATAAGTTGCCTTCGAAATGTGAACGTTGCAAATAATGTTCCGCATACCATGGACAGATAGGGTGAAAAACGAGAAGGGCAAATACTGAGAGAGAACTACTCAATTTGATCAAGGTGCGAAAAATTGGATACCTCGGCCATATTCTGAGTGGAAAAAAATACGCATTCCCATAACTAATCATCCAGGGAAAGATTGAAGGCAAGAGAGGAGTAGGTCGCAAACAAATGTAGTGGCGATCACTGGCGATCTTTTGCATACCGCAAAAGACAGACGTCTGGCCTTAAGATAATTTGCCAACGCACTATAGGTGCACGGCACTATAAGAAGAAGAAGAACAGCTGTGATTACTATAAGTTCAATCTTTTGAAGCTTCTTGAGTTTTTATGTATAGTGATCAGAAGTTTTTCCCCCATAATTTACTATGGAATCACTAACAGGACTACTGCCATCACGACAAGTGGTTGTCTTTTTAAAAACAAATCATATGCTATAATTTTTCTGAATATTATTTTCAAGTTAAAGTTAATTTTATGTAATCAAATTAACTATCTTACAATAAAGTCGTCCCAGGAACGCAACTAAGCAGTATTGGCAATATTATTTTTAAGTTATCTACTTTAAAATGTCTGAATTATTAATATAAATAAGTCAGATAAAATTAAATTATTAAAAGAATTTTTCACCAAGAAACCAAAGACAAAATTTGTTTAATTTATTAATGTTTGTATTTTGAGAACGATTTCCAAAGTGGAAATTGAAACGTCAATAAACTTATATTTTAAACATCATGTGGCTTATTCCCATTAAAATAGTAATTACTCTAATGCATTAGGGATGCATCTCAAATAGCCTCTCCTACTCATATGTCAACCTCTCCTTCAAATTGCTAAATAATGTTATTACAAACGAGACTCTTGCGACCGAGTATCAGCAAAATAACTGTAACAACTGGATTTAAAAAATGTAATTCCTTTAACAACCAGCTAATATGTCTTGGCAAATGCGGCCAGGTTTAAAATCACGTCAAACACCACTAGAATAAAATGAAAATATCATTATCTCAAAATTTGTTGCCCCACTTACGGGTTGTAACTCCCGAAGGTACTTTTTAAAAGGTTCCTTAAATGCTGAAATTATAAAAAGCACATATAATTTCAGCATTTAATTAACTTTGTACCACTGACCTGATAATGCTTTGCAAATTTTAGAAAGCGAAACCGGTCGTCTTGGGTAGTAAAATTAAACTGATTGTGAGTAAGTCTAATTTATTTCTTTTTTACCTTATTTCTAATTATTTTTAGATCTTAATTGTTAATTCCTGTTTCTTTCTTAAACTAGTTTAATGTCTTCAGTTAAGTTTTTAGGTCAGTTAAACGCTTTCTCGTAATCAAACCGACATGCGTATACATCGCAGTTGACGTCTGTGCATCTTTGGACGAGAGTTTGGATATAACTTATAATTAACAGAATATACTTCAATAACGACATGTAGCGATTCACTTGGATTTTAAATTCGTCAACTGCTTTAACAGAAATTTTAGCGGATTGTAAAATTTCTAACGATAATTATTAAAACTTTTCTACTTTTACGATTACTAGACACAATATACGAATATTCAGCAAAATTTGAATTTATTGGTTTATTACATATTTTTCCCCAAAAGATCATTACGAATTTAGCAAACAGTTAGCTTGTAAACACTAGACTGTGTTTGTTTATGCTGTGTATTTTACAAAAGTTCTATAAAAAACAACAAGTTATTTTAAAAAACATGCTGTTATTTTAAAGATAATTTTAACGGAAATTTAAAAAAATATTTGTTGATATTTGTTTTATTTTTTTTTTTTGTAAAAATTTAATATTGAAAGCGTCTAACATGTTTAATTTTTAAAGTCTTTTAATCTGTTTGTGCCAATCGGGACTCGTTAACTTAAATATTTTATTATTTTTGTAGGTCTGGGTCCCGAATTAGGCCTGAACCGTAAACATTAGTCAAAACAACAGCTAGTGACTTTCAGCACTATTAAACTTCGCTTCACCCTTTATTTGCCAAAACAAGAAATATGTGTATACGAGTATTACAAAACACATTATCAATTTCAGTACTTGTTTTTTAAATCAAATTTCGGAGGAAAAATTAAATAACACTGAGTACTGATTTATTGTATTAACAATAATAATTATTTACAATGATTACCTCCTCATATGAAAATCATAAAAACAATTTCGTTTCGACACAAAACATAGTCGTACGTCACATTTCGTACATTTTATATGTCGTGTTTGGGTATATACACAAATACAACAACGGTCCTTTGTGGAAAAATGTGGTAAATGTTCGAAATTATCAAATCTTATATCATCTCCTGGCCGGGGTTTAAAAATGGTTTTTATTCTTTTTTTGGGAACAGTGCTGTCTTTATTTGAAGGTTGTCCACGTTTTCTATTTTACGGAGAAAGCTGTCAAATACGGAAAAACGAAATTGTTTTAAAGTTTTTTTTCTTATCTGGGTTCAGCAATATTATATGTCTTTTATATAGACTCCAAGTGTTTTTTTCAAAAATATCCAAGATTTGTGAAAATATTTTTTTTTTATTAGAAAAAAAGTCTTATCTAAAAAGTTTTGAATAACTGAGGACATTAAGGTGATATTTTTGCCATGGATACCACTAGGTCGTCAGCGTATAAACGGGCTTGTAAGGGTGGTTGAATATTTTTGATTATACAGTGTGACCCATTTAGATTGGAAACACCTCTATAAAAATTGAAGTTGTTAACCGATTTTAACCAAATTTTTTTTTAATGTCATGTAATAAAAGGTCTATTGCGAGACAAAATATGAAATATTTAGTTAAATTTTTAGGGCATTCTACGTACTTTTTCTTCGTCGAAAATGGAGAATTTGTATTAGAGATTTTTTTACTAAAAAAATTTCTACGCTACTTGATTTAGAGTAGCTTCAAATAGCTATGACAAAAATTTCATTAAGATTTATTAATTAATAACAAACTTATGACAACTTAAAATTTTAAAACTCACTAAGAAAAAAACACTCTGCATTAACGTTAAAAAACACTCTGTATTAACAGAAAGATGGAAACATAATTTTAGTTTAAATCCTAGTTGTCTCTATCAATCCACCGTCTAATTGGATACAATTGTAGTAGCATTTATGAATATTTCTAATTACATTTCTTAGTTGTTGGGGAGTAATTTCTGCACATACCTGTCGAATTCTTGCACGAAGTTTGTTTACGTCTCTTGCACGGGTTTGGTAAACTTTTTGTTTGATAACTCCCTAGAGAAAGAAATCTAAAATTGTGAGATCTGGAGATCTGGGTGGCCAATCTATCAACGGACTACCCGGGCCTATGCAACGGTTCGGAAAATTTTCATTTAGCCATTGCTTCACGGTTCTGGCGTAATGAACAAAACACCCATCTAACTGGATATACAAATTTATATAGCATCCCGCAAGTCGGTGTTTTAAAATTCTAAAAGGTTCTGTGAGTTCAAGTTTTTTTCAAAAAAGAAAGGAAAAATAACTCGCTCGTTCAGTATACCACACTATACATTGATTTTTGAGAATACTGGCTTTTACAGTTTATTATCCAATGGGGATTATCTGCTGTCCAATAGCGACAATTCTGTGATGATACTACTACATTTGTGGTGAAAGTGGCTTCGTCGGTAAACAACACGTTTTTTAGAAAATTTATATTGTTTAAATATTCCCCTTGGGCCCAGTTTTGATACTGCACCATATTCAATAAATATTCTATTTATTTTGTTTACCGTACCGGAGCTAATATTATAGTTTATATGGTCAGAATTAATAATATACTTTATATAGTCTCTATCCGTTCATGGGTATTTTATCAATCAGTTGCCAGCTGAAGTCCGTTTGAAGAGGTTTACTCTCCGGACACTGGAACTCACTTAAGCATGGGTGTATGTTACCTGAAGTAAAATCTAATTAAAATATTAAACATCATATAATATTATCAACATCATGTACAATCTTTGGTAACACATTTCATTTTAAAGGGTTTTTACCCAAATATTTTGGTGGCTCAGGCATGGTAACCTGTAAGTATAACCATTTTATTGTTTTTTTAACCTTAGTCAAAATTTTAAACCACGTTTGCTGTAATTAAATGGTTTATACTTATTTTAGGTATTTTAACCTGATGATGGAACAGTTGTTCCGAAAACGTTCGTGCTTGTAATGTTGCCCTTTTAAGGGTTTTTATAAAATAAAATATACCCACATACAAAGACTAACCTCTTTTGTTATACGTGGTATACAGCCAGCTACAGGAATTATTTTCCTTGTGGATTTTAATACTGAATAATCGAGCAGGTCTTTATTAACTATTAACAACAACACGTAAATACATTGCGCGAAAAAATGATTCATTGTTATACCTTACAATAAATTGTCTTAAGTCATGTAAAACTTTGCGAGCTCGAACCAAGATCTGTTACAACACAGTTCCATACCCGATCGACAGCGGTGCCATATGCAAAGCCCAACTCCTAAAGCGACAAGAACGCCTTCTTAGAACATGCCAGACTTCCGTAGTATTCGCCAAAGACTACAACGTCCAGAAGATCAACATGAACAGTTCCTGACCCACTGCCTATTATCATCAAATGCGAGTCTAGAAACGTTAAATCGGAGATCATCCACACCAAGTATGTGCTTAGACTACAACCCACGTGCTATGCCTTTGTTGGGAGTGCAAGAGTACACACGCAGAAATTGATCGACGTCCATAAGAATGTTACTTACAGAAGTCACCCAGTCCAAATACCATTCCAGATACGACTCATCTTACCGACTTAAAACCACTGAAACTTAGATCAATACTAAGGACCTAAAGATAGCCCATCACAAACTCAATCAGTATACCGAAAAACTCGACAAACTAATCAATGAACCATTCGTCAACAAACATCTGAGCTAGTTCTCGATCTTAACAATAATCGTCATTGTAACTCTTGTTCTTTACATTACATGTAAATGCAGATCCAAGAGAAGATACAGGATAGGAATTGGCAATACCAATGACAATGACCACCCGCCCTTTTCACCAAGACACTCAGAGACAGTCTTCACCAGGAATTAGATGAAATTGCTTGTAAGACAAAGACCCAGTATCCACCTAAGCGACTCTATAGACGAAGAAAAGCAGATCCAACTGAATACCAACAAACAGGCAGTCTAAACGTTGCTGCCACGCACCATATCCATTATACCAACCAAGCTGACTTCTAACGACGATCTCCAGGGTATAGGTTTTAAGTTCCAACTACCAGAGTCGATAAGGATTCCTGCATATCTAGCATCAGCAGAGTCAGCAAGATGTGAGGTTTTTACACGTTCCCACTGAGTCAGCAGTCGCCAATATTATAAAACAATTTGTGATTTTTTATATTTTTTTATTATAATTAAAATTGTAGCGTGTTACTTTGCTCTTTGTATTTTTTTCAAAATAAAACTGTAAAAAGTAAAAAAAGTGATGTCTTTCGTCTCAGACCCGAATGGCAGAAATTAAAGTATTGTGAAAGTTTGCGAAAAAATTTATCGTAATCTTAGGGGTATTTTAGGATCTGGTATTACTAGGTCAAAAGACAAAAAGTCGGTCAAAACTACTATTTTTTTTTTTACCAATTTAATGTCTGATATGCTTCGTAATAATATTACAAACGTTTTTATAGATTTAGATTTCATCTCGAGTAAATTTGAGATAAGGCGAGTTTAAGGTGATACGTCACTACAGTTTCTTTAAATAGTCGTATTTCTTGATTAGTCTTCGTGTGGGTACCATCACATATAGGCATTAAAGGAAACGAACTAGCTGATAAAAATGCTCGAGAAATAGCAAATTCCCCAAATATCAGACCGATAATAAAACCATTAGCAGAAGATTTCAATCCGTACTTTAAACAAAAGCTGATATATAATTGGACTAAATGTTGGGAAGAAAAATCCTCAAAAGTTAAAAGAAATTAAACCAAATTTTGGACGATGGTCTAACAACGTTCCTAGCCGTTTCCTTCAGGTTGTATTAACCAGACTCCGATTAGGACACAGCAAACTCACACATGAATATCTCATAAAGAAGGAACCTCAACCAAAATGTACGAGTTGTGACGTGCCGTTAACAGTGAAACACGTATTAACGGAGTGTCCCAAATATAGTGCTGAAAGACTAACTAATAAAATTCCATCAGTTATAAGAGATATTTTTAGTGAGTGTACCAGTGAAAATATTGTGAAATATTTAAGAGACTGTAACATATTGAACCACATATAAGTATGTTATTTACTTGTTATTTGTAATCATTATTGTTTGCATTAAATTCATCCGCCAATAACCAATATGGTTGATGCGGCTGCCTTTAAATAAGAAAAAAACAAAAAAATAGTCGTGTTTCGTTTGAAGTTTTACTGAACTTAATTAGTTTGATCTTAATATATATATATATATATATATATATATATATATATATATATATATATATATAATATTCTTCTTGTATACACCACAACAACGGTTTACCTATAAAGTCAAATTGCAAATCTCCTTGAGCTGTCCCTATTATGTGGAAGCAAATTTCGTAGGGTTGCTATAATAAATCTCGGTGATTGATGACGGTGTACACAGGCGATATTTTGAAGTCCCATATGAAAATGAGTTGTTCATTAAGTTTCCAGTCTGGAGTGTTGTTGGGTAACCGTGCGTAAAATACGAGATTGTTGCACTAATAAGAAAGCTCCGACTTTTCCTCAGCTTTTCACGACTTAATTTAGTAGGGAAAACATTTTGACAGCAATAAGGGTAAAGTTGTTGGGCGTTTATTTGGTGCTCATTTGTACGGTTCGTGGCTTTATTAGCACCTTTTTTTGCGTTGTTATAAGTAAAATATTTTATAAAATGAAATACGGTAAAGCAGCAATACGCAACAATGACGTTAACTCAAATAACGCCTAACAAATAAATGGCGTTTTATTTCTGTGGCATCTTCATTTTAATTTTTGAGTATAAATTTAATTGGGAAAGTTGTTCTAACATAACAAAACCAGATTCACAATAGTAATTAGCAAGATTCTGACAATTGTGATATCTGAAGGAAGGTTTGATAACTATATCAAGCTCAAATTTTCCATCTTGGATAATAAATACTTCATGATAAAATATTTTCTAAATAGAAACATTTATAATGAAGTTATGAAGAATTATGACCATATCTCTAGCGAATTTTAGTTTATACTTGTAATATATACTAAGTCATAAATTAAAAGCTAAAGATGAGTTCTGTATTCGTTGTATAAAATATAAAATAAATATTTTAAATAGAAGAGAGAGAGAGAGAGAGGGAACTAAATATTTTCTTCTATTTTATTAAAGTTTATTATTATTAGCTATCCGTTCTTTGTTGCTATAATAGCAAGTAATTTTTAACTTTGTACATGGATTTTAATTTAAAAAATGTAAATAACGTGAAAGCAAACAAAAATTGAAGAATTTAATAAAAAAAAATCAATGGACGACAGAAAACATCTTGAAATTGATGGAACAACGTCGCGACATACATAGATTTCAAAGAGTTAGGCGGCCAAAATTATATTTGGTGCAATTTTGGAAATACGTTCAATTAAATTAAAGGAAAAGTATAAATTTTTTTTCAACAAACATATATTTATTGTCCTGTTATAAAAAAACAGTAACCGTTACAACACATAAATGAATGAAAACTCAAAATTAACAATAAAAAAAATATATTAATAATCATTATCTCCCGGTTCAGACGTCTCCATTGACTCTGTGTTTGGGTCAGCAGGTAATAAAAGTGCAATCGTTTCAGATAGGTATGCCTTGCGTGAAGGTTTTTTTATTTGTCTCAAGCAACTAATGAAGGAATCTGAAGTTAACAAAAGCCTATAATATACATCTAAGTTACACTCTTCCCTAGAAAGCTTTTTAGCAAAATTTAACCGGTATCATCGGAAATGCTTGTTCCGGGCCTCTGCAGCTTCTTCTGATAGCTGTCCTATTGGAAGTAGCGAATTTTTTATGATTTGGCTTCCATGTATCAATAGCTTGTGCATGGTTGGCGTCATTGGATGCCAACCATAAAGTTCCATGTACAATTTTGCTGTTTCGTACGTATACGTATCATATTTTTCAGCATCTACTTTGTGGCCACTTGAAATAGTTTCTAAAATTACCTTGAATCTGTAAATCATATCAAAGCTAATACCTGTAATGTCTGAAGCCAATTCGAGATTTTCAAAAAATCTGCGGCTTGTGTTGCCATCATTGGTGTTACCAAAGTTGGCTTTTGGCATGTCAACGAGTAGTCCGGTTTCATTCTGAAACCTCTCCTGAAATTCCGACTTCTAATGGGCTTCTAATGCCATTTCTTCTTTACTTTTTCTTTCCCTGTATTTTTTTACAGGTAGTTTATACGCAAGGCGTATAATACTTTCAAAAATACGGATCCTCGCTTGTAACATTGACAAACCGAATTCCAAAGCTTAAGGGTTTACAGTATTTTTCATTGACAAATCATTAAAGTTCTTTGAGGTAGCTCCACAAATGTAGCACTGGGATATTGACTTGGTGTCTGTGAGTGCGTTGCACACTTTACCATCAATCATACTCATTCTGAGTTGGTGCTCGAACGAAAACCCTCTTCATTTAACGTAACAATGGTATAGTTCAGTTGTTTAATGGACTCCTGCACATATTTTATCTCTTCTTTAGTTACATCCGTTGTTTCTTTTACAAATCTATATCGAATTGGCCGGCAAAACTTAGACGAAGAAGGGGTTGGATTTTGCCATATAATTTTACTACCGTCTTTTCCATAAACAATGCGCAAAGGTACAAAAGAACTCATAAAAATGTTGGCATCTGAATCAGTATCATTATTGAAACTTTGTTTAAATTTGGATTGTTGGGCACCGTCACAACCCCATTTGCAAATTATCATTAAAGACTTCTTCTCTTGCTTGTTAAGTCGAATTAGTACATCTTCTAGGTATTTTGATAATCGTGTCATGGTTAGATCCATTAGGCACTGTAGGTTACTCTCTGCGTAGGTAGATGTAATTTTTAGAGATTCTTTTGGCGGATAGCACTCTTGTTAAGCTTTCAAAAGAAGATCATAGCAAGGGAAATGTTTTGGATTTGTTGCTCTTATTATCTCATACTGCCGTCTCGATAGATCAGCTGTAACTAACATCTTGAGTGCTTGCAGAGGCGTCACTGGAGGTAGCTCATCCTTGTCGCAAACTTTACTGTAGGCTTTTCTATATTTACTGGCCCGTGTTGGTGAGTTCGTAATGTTGTTAAGCAATTTTGAGGCAGTCCTATGTCCTGTTGTCTGCAACACATATTTAGTAGCGTTGACAATAACTTCATTACCTACGGAGGCCCTTATTTCTTCCGTTTTCCTTCGTTTACTACGCATTATGAACAAGGTGATGTTTGTCGTGTTAAAAATTAATAATAGATAATATGAACTGAGTTATTTTGTTTTCAAAAACAATAGTTCTTACCTGTATTATCGCAATCCATCACAATTTAATCGAAACAATTAGCTTGAAATGAATAATGCGCTTAAGAAAGTTATAAGTTTAGGAGATCGTCGAAAACTAACACGTACATACTCGTTCACTGTCAAATTCGAATGACAGGAGGCCAACTCCTGCGCTTCGGTCGCTGGTGGTGGGGATGTTATATTGTAACTGGAACTGTTGACTTACCGGAACGGTTGATAGCTTACCGTTATTTCGATTTTTTTAAAATGACTTTTGGCCGCCTAAATATCTAAAATCTATGTATGTGGCGTCGACTTAAAAAATCGAATGACTATAGACATCTACAAAGAATAATTAAAAGAGAGATAAAATTGGTGAAAGAAAAATGGATAAGAGAAAGGTACGAGGAAATTGAGGATGTGATATCTAGGCACGACTTTTTTAATGTGCACAAAAAGTAAAAGAAATAAGCAACATTTAAAAATCCAGTTCGCTCTTTACTAGTTGACAATAATAATAAAATTATTGTAAACGAGAACGAAATAAAAAGAGAATGACCATTGTAGATAGTTATCAGAGTTGTTTGAAGATGACAAAAATAATATTACCGAATCCTACCAAAATTTTACCAACATCCCAGAATTTATCAAATCGGATGTAGAACACGCTTTAAAAAATACTTAAATTGGGAAAGCTTGTGGTGCAGATAATACACAAACTGAGTTTCTGAAGCTAATAGATGAAGATAACATAAAAATACTAGTATCCAAAACTTGTTAACGATATATATAACACTGTAGTGATTCCCGCAGACTCCCGCAGGAGTCAGACAATGTTAAATTTTGTCCCTAACATTGTTCAATGTTTACTCGGACCGCTATCTAAAAAGGCATTTGTTTGATTATGTCCTAGATCATAAATTCTCGTCGAACCAACCAACTCCAATCATCGAAAGGTACCGTGTCTAGTTGGCTACATTTCGTTTGTTTCAGTATTTAGATTAAGCGTTTTAGTTTTTTGGTGATCTTGGTCGTAGCCAAGCTAGTGCGTCATACTCCTAAGACAATAAGGTGACTTTATAAAAATATTCTCTACAAAAACAATTAATACTAGCACTTACCAGATAAATGACACAGGCAATATATGATGTACGGTTACATACCTGCAAGAAAAAAACGGTACTCATGTAATTTGTTTATTATTAATTAATCTAAATATATAACTAATTACCAAAGAAGCAATGCATTTATTATTAATAATTTTCTATATAGAAAACGTTAATTTGCATAAAAACATACAAATAAATTTAAATTCCACTTATCGATTACCTCCCGACATTAAAATAATATTATAAATTATTATTATATTTGCATAAACAATTTCGGTCAGGCTGTGGAGTTGGGGTGCCTACATTGTAAAAATGACATGTACCCTTCCCTCCATGGTATGGCATGCTGGACGAGCCATACAGTCTGTAGTCAATACCCCGAGGTATGAGCAGGAACACAAAGTGTATTAATACTCATACGCTTATGAAACTCACCTGGCGCATCATAAGAGCCTTCACATTTCACTCTTTTTCAACTTGTCGTAAGTGAAATGTCTTTAATCTTTCCTATCAGCCTCTCTTGGCTAACTCTTGTTTCTTCCGATCCCGAATGGCTATTAGGTTTCCGAAGGCAGACGGGTCACTATATTTCCTTCTATTACACACTCTAGGAAGGCAACGGGAAACCACCTAGAGCCTAATTTTCCCAAGAAAAAATCATGGCAATGGCTGATAAATACATCGGCCCCGAGTACGGGCGCTCCTTCAATGGAGCAGGGGTACTAAGACTCTCCCGGTCAGCTAGAAACTTGAACACATTTTCTAAAGAAAGAAAAATAGGTAGATGGAAGGTAAGAAGCATGCACGAACCAGGAAAAATTCACACATTAAAGAAATGAAGCGTCTAAATATAAGTATCTTTGGAATAAGTGAAATGAGATGGCCAGGGTCTGGAAAAGTAACTGTAGATGATCACATTGTATACTATTCAGGAGAAGACAGCTCAAAACACAAAAATGGTGTAGCAATAATTGTGTCGAAGGAAACAGATAAAGCTGTAAAAAACGTCGTCCTATTCTCAGACAGGATACTGATGATACAAATACAATCAACAACAATCAATGTGAACATATTACAAGTATATGCACCCACACAAGACTATGAACAAGAATAAATTGAAAAATTCTATCATGATTTAGAAAAAGTATTAGCACCTACAAAGAAACACGATCTCAATATTATCATGGGAGATTTTAATGCAAAGATTCGTGAAGGTGAACAGAAAGATATCATAGGAAAATATGGTCTGGGACTACGAAATGAAAAGGAGATATGTTGGCATCTTTTTGCGTAGAAAAGCAATTAGTAATAACAAACACAATTTTCAAACTTCCAAAACGTCGTCTTTACACCTGGAAATCACCAGCAGATACACCTGAACGAGTTGTTCGTAACCAAATAGACTTCATATGTATAAATAAGAGATACAGAAATTCAGTATTAGCAGTAAAAACATATCCAGGTGCAGATGTACCAACAGATCACAATATTTTAGTCGGAAAAATAAGACTGAGATTAAAAAGAGTTGCAAGGACGAATAAGCAAATAGTTACTATTGATAGAGAAAAGATGTTAAATGATACTGTAAAACAAGAAATAACTAGTATATTAGAACAAAAAATGAAGTTAACATCAAGCAAAAAGGAAAGTACTGAGGAAAACTGGACGAGAATTAAAGACATCTTAAAGACTGTTCAAGAAACAAAATTGAGCGCGCTAAAAGCAAGAAAAAAACAAGGGTGGATGACAGAAGAAATACTGAGACTTATGGATCAAAGAAGAGAAGTCAGAAATAAAGATAAAAACGAATACAAGAGGATCCACGCAATAATCAGGCAGAAGATAAGAAACGCGAAAACACAATTTCATAGTAAAGAATGTACTGAAATTGAACAATATGAAACGAAACACGATACATTTCATCTGCACCAGAAATTAAAAGAGGACGCTGGAAACAAACGGAAACAAGTATCTCAAAGTTTAGAAGACAGAAACGGACACAGAATATTAGACATCAATGAACAGTTCAAAGAATGGGAAAACCACATTTCTGAATTATTTGAAGATGAGAGAGAAGAACACAATACACCGATTGCTATATCAGGTCCATCTATAACAGAAAGTGAGGTTACACGTTCAATACAAACGGCAAAAAATGGAAAAGCACTTGCCCCGATGAAGTAAGTGCTGAAATACTAAAGTTTTTGGGAGAAAATTGAATTAAAACTCTGTGTAGTCTCTTTAACAGAATTTATGACACTGGGATATTACCAACTGATTGGTTAAAGTCAACATTTGTCACAATACCTAAGAAACATTGTCCAAAAACATGCGGTGATTATCGGACAATAAGTCTGATGAGTCACGTTTTGAAGATCTTCCTGCAAGTAATACACAGCAGAATTTATATGCTGGTATAGGACAGAATTAGCAATACTCAATTTGGGTTTAGGAGTGGCTTGAGTACAAGAGAAGCCTTTTTTAGTATACAGGTGCTAGAACAGAGATGCAGAGATATAAATCAAAATGTGTATATTCGTGCAATCGATTTTGAAAAGGCTTTTGACAAAGTCCGACATAACAAAATGCTAGAAATATTGGAAACAGCTGGATTGGACGATAAAGATCTACGAATAATTACAAATCTATACTGGCATTAAGTGGCAAGAATAAAGGTTGAACAAGAACTGTCGGATGAAATAAATATAAAAAGAGTAGTGAGACAAGGCTGTATATTGTCGCCTTTACTTTTTAACTTATATTCGGAGGAAATATTTAAGGAAGCCTTAATGGAGACAACCGAAGGTATTATTGTGAATGGAGTAACCTTCAACAATATTAGATATGCCGACGATACCTTAGTGCTTGCTAATTGCGGAGAAGACCTTTAAAATCTAACGAACAAAATAAAACAGACTTGTGATCAGTATGGATTAAAACTCAACGTTAAGAAAACTAAATATATGATAGTTAGCAAACAAAATTATATACAGGATGGCGGTATAAAAGTCGAAGATGCCACACTGGACAGAGTAGAGAAACTCGTGTATCTCGGCAGTAATATCAATGAGAGCTGGGATCCAACCGCAGAAATTAAAACCCGAATAGAACAAGCCCGAGCTGCCTTTGTAAAAATGAGAAACATACTTTGCAGTCACGATCATAGCATTGACCTTAGAATTCTAATGACATCTTGCTACATCTTTCCTGTCCTGCTGTATGAAGTGAAAGCGTGGACTTTAACTGAGGCTATCCTTAGACGCTTGACAGCCTTTGAGATGTGGGTATACAGACGACTACTGAAAATACGCTGGGTCGACATAGTTCGAAATGAGGAGGTCCTTAGACGGCTGAACCAAACAACACAACTGGTCAATATAATAAAGAAACGCAAGCTGGAATACTTCGGTCACATTATGAGACACCGTGAAAAATATGATCTTTTACATCTGATCATTCAGGAAAAGATCCAAGGTAATCGTGGTCCTGGTAGAAGAAGAACATCATGGCTGAAAAATCTAAGGCAATCGTATGGAAAATCAACTACATCGTTATTTAGAGCTGCTGTCAATAAAGTCACGATAGCGAATATGGTAGCCAACATTATATCCAACGATCGATAACGGTCATGGAACTAGAAAAAGAAACAATTACTTTTCAAAAATACTTTTATAATTAACTTATAAAGGGTAAATTTTATTGTACCGCAACCTTTAAATGCAAAGCAATGAGAAGTAGAGAATAAATATAGAAATATACAATTAAAAACTAAAAGGTTAAAACTATAAGTAAAAAATCAAACATTTATTACTCACTCTAATTCCATTGTTGCGTATTTATATAAAGCCAAAGTTATAGTTATATAAAAACCAAACTTACAGTTACCTATATTAAAACTTTGATATTTTTTTATGCATATTATGCCTCTAAGATTTTTCAAAAGAATAAAAGAAAGTTAATTTAAACATAACATTTAAATAATATAATTAAAAAAATACATGGCGAAGCCTGTATACTCAATAGTAGATATAATTTTATACATGTGAAATAAAAGTCAATCGTAAAATTTAATTAATATCGCTTAAAAATACAGAAGTCCACGACAGGCCACCGAGAGCCGCGTCGAAACATATCACTTTTTTACTTTTTGTGTCACAAACGAAATTATCCAGTCCGGAAAGTTTTGTTCGCATTTTAGAAACGGCAGTGCCTACTCCGAAACACATTTCCAGCGAATTAAACTCGGATGATGGAAATTTAGTAGGACCACAGTCCGGAAAGTTAGCGTTTTGGGCAACACCTTTTTTTGGTCAGTGTTTGTGTCTCCTCTTCATTTGGGTCTAATAACGTTTTGCATTATTAGTATTCAAGAGCAAGGATTTACTTTTTATTGGGGTATTTTGGTAGTTAAGTTAGCACGTATTGTAAGAAAAAAATGTTTGCTAAATAAAGAGATTTGGTGATAAAATTCTTAATTCATGAAATAAATAAATAAAGTAATAAATAAATAAATCCTGATAACCTATTATAACTGACTATGTCTTTAACTGATTATTATCACTCAATTCTTATTATGTTTCAGATTTAAGCCATGCGGCTTTTACTCCCTATTAGGAGAAAATTCACTCATTCCAGATACTCATTCCAGATAAGTATCAAAATAATTGTAAGAATTAAAGCTCTGTAGTAAAAATTTTCATGTTATTAAGCTTAAGGTGATTCCGGCATCGACAAAATTTTCAATTTCTAATTTAACTGAGCTGCCACCGTGCTTCGGAGGGTACGTAAAGCTGTCGGTCCTGGCTACGAAACTAGTCGTTAAGTCATGTTAGGGGCGCTTGCGCGACCTGAAAACCCTAACACTAGACCTTAGCCAGAAGGTTACACGAACTTTATTTTACTTTTAAGGTGATCTCTTACAACATTTTTGACACATCGTGAGCAGTACTGCTTTTTGTATAGTCTTACAAATATGTTCACTAAGACCCAGTTATTATTATCTAGAGGAAGAAAATACTTTCATTCCAGATACCTAAGTATCGAAAGTGTTAAGCTCTGAGGGACTCTTAGTTGCCTTGTATGGAGGGAGATATCTCTCGCAAATTTTTTTAATAAATTATGGTCTATAAAAATTTTCAATAATACCTAGCTGTTTGATATTTAGAATACCAATAAAGTATTGTTATGTTATTCTGTGTTGTTTAACTAATTTTATGTAACTTAAAACTCACTTAAGTACAAATATTACAATGATTATTTACATTAATAACTATCTCTTAGAAGAATTCGCACTGAAGCGTCGAATTTCCAATACTAATACTAGAGCCCGCTTCTGCTGGCTTATATAAAGAGAATAAACTGTTCTCTAAAACAGCTGGCTGAAACGATAGTCGAATCACCGTGAAAAGCCAAAATTATATAAGACCATATTTTCATCGGAGCTTGACGGAGTAGACAACTTTTGGTTTACTCCGAGGCGTCAGTTGCACCCTATATACAAGGTAATTTATATTCTTAGTGACCAGGTAGGGTCTTTTCCAGGGCCACTGTAACTTGGAACTCAGACCTTGCTTTCTCGTTTGTTGATAGAACCAGACTACATCACCTTCCACCACTCCCTAACTGGAGCGAATTTCTGATTGAACCTAACCTTCATTCGATCGTTTAGACCGCTGACATACTCGGAAGTGTAGGTTACTTTCTGTCTGGTATGTTGCTATGTAGAGCAGAGACAGTTATATCTTTCTACCATGCCGTCGAACTGGATATGATCCGGTATTGTTCTGGTCTTCTTAATTTTCAGCAAAGCCAGCATGGTTTTCCGTACTTCCGATTCGAATTTGCGACTCTGGTTGAAATAGTAGAAATGGAACTACATGTTGGTAAATGATATTCTCAAACAGGGCCTCGCCAAATCTGATTGCTTCTTAATAGGATAGTTCAATTACTTCTGGCCATTTGAAAAGATAGTTCATAACAACCATCAATAAGTTATTTCCTGATGTTACTAGAAATGACTTCAAAATGTTTTCATGGATTCTGGTGGTGTACCCGATTGAGTTTTCTTTTAAGTCACGTATAAGGTCCCTTCTTGGATGCACACAGATCATATCGTTTGTACCATTGCTCCACATGTTGCCGACATTTAACCCAGTAATACCTCACATGGACTCTGGAGTACTGTTAATCCCTTGGCAGTGATCCCAAACTGACCACCGCAGTGGTTATCTATGAGTTTTGCAAGCGTGACCTTGACACGTCTTTGGAAGAACAACTTGCAGCTCTGTTCGTGTTCCTTCTAGACTGTCTCATTTATTAGTGATGTCATCATTTTGCAGACACAAGGCGTCCCACTGAAGGCAGAAGCCCTTTACTGCTTGAGCATATTTACAATACTCTGCCACTGTGGTCTAACTTCATTGTCGAGCTACTCACGAACTATCTTTAGACCTGGATCTTTTCTCTTCTCGTCCTGGATATTTTCTTTGGTTAGAACTTTTACGTCACTTCCGCCCTTTATGGTTTACAAGTAAAGAATTTGACCCTCTCGTTCTATTCTTGATAATGAAAACTTGGGGGCTTAGGGCAGAACAGCCAACGTGCGGCCCTTAAAGTTGGGTTCTTCTAGATCTTATAAACTGAAAAATCTGCAGTGACGTTAAAGGTGACCCGTCAATCTACAATTATAATACTTAAACCGCTCTTAACGATTTTGTTTCAAAGAGCCGGCTGTAAGGCTGAGCTATATTTCAAATTGTATAACCAATATGTAAAGCAGCGTATTTAAATAGTTTTCGTCCACTTCCGGCAACACCTATTACTTAATGAACTTTGCATTGGTGGCGGAACAAATTCTTCACGGCTTTATTTTTCAAGGCTTCGACAATTGCGTCCTTTAATATTTGGTAGCGTCCTCTCCCTAGTTGTGTTAAAGGTCTACTACGCTCAGGCCATTCAGGATAGTGAATTGGTGCAGAAAATATTTCGGGGATTCGGGCTAAGCAATTTGTGCTATCTTTTCTACCTCCGTGTTGGAGCCTTGAATACGCACGATTCATTTGACTGTGATAGACTTTCAAATATTGGCTGTCTTATCTTAGTTCTAGAGCCAATGTAATGGTTTCATAGCTCTTTTGTGCGTCTTATGGAATGTTTTGGAAGATTTCTACAGTTTTACCTCGAGGTGTTGATATGAGAGCCGTTGCCTTAAGTTTATTTGCGTATCTAATGGATAGGATAAAGTAATGCTTTGTACAGCGGCTTCTAGTTGCCTACTATAAACTAGCTAAGAGGTCTCGCCGTCAAATAAAGAGGCTTAATCATTACGTTGACAGGTGAACGAATCACTTCTAGCTTACCTTCAACTCTCAGTTGCTTGGTATTTTTAACTTCTAGGCAGATATTTTCATGATTTCTGGTTACATCAGCATATCTTTTCTCTATTTAATACCTCTTGTTGTTTCAATTTCTTTAATAATCCTTCTGTTGTCTCTTTGATTTCTCTTTTCTGGCTTCTATTTTTGATCTTTGAAAACTCACGAGCAACTCTATGTCTTCGTGACAACGTCTCTCTTAAGCTTTTTTTTTCTTGCTTGCGACGTCCCTGTTCAGCTTCCATTTTTCCTAAAGACGTCTGTCTTCATTTTCTTGTCGACGTTTTTCTTTTCCTTCTTGCTGTTTTTTTCATTGCGGAATTATATCTCAAATTTTCCTAATCTTGGTCTCGCTTCTTGTTTTGACGATACAAATTTTCCAAATTTTCGAAAATAACTTATTTCACTTAATCCCACTGCTAACACTAGTTGTTACGTTGTTCTTTAGGTTCATAGATTAAATGAAACACGACGTGGTTAAACTAACCTTATTTAACTCAAAAACTTTCTGAATTACAAAAATATGACAATTACTAAGTACTAGTTATCGTTTAGAAGAATTTGCACTGGTGCGTAGAATAGCCAAAACAGTTGGCTAAGACGACGGTTGAATCTTTGGAAAAGATAAGGCCATTGTTTTATTGGTGTTCGGCGACTGAGAGGCTTCTGAAGTTTTTTGAAAATAAAAATTTATAATAGTTTGAAAAAAAAATGCGACACCGAACAAATATCTGACTTATATTTCTACAACATAACTTATCGCCTTATTTTTAGTCTCTTGGCAGATTACATTGAGTACGATACACTTTCCAGGACCAATATTAGTTTTCTTACCACGATACCTTCGTGAAGTAATTTCTACTTTATTTATTTTTTGACTACATAAACATGATTTAATAATTTTATAATTTTAGCAGTGGTATAAATCTCAATATCTTATTCTAAGTATTCCTCCTATAGACCCCTTACAAACCTATAACCTAAGCGATATTTAGAGCAAGAATGGTTACAACAGAATTTTTCTAATTATTTTATTTGACTTATGTTTTTCTTCTTCTTAAAGTGCCTATCCGTTCCGGATGTTGGCGATCATCAGGGCTATCTTTACTTTATTTATTGCAGCGCGGAACAGTTCAGTGGTAGTCGTGTTATACCACTTTCGTAAATACGTAAATATGTAAATATGTAAATATGTAAATGTAAATATGTTTTTACAACAGTGAATTAATCCATTTTAAAAGATTTTCAAAAGAAAAAATTCGGCAACATTAATATTAAGCCTCTCCATATTTCATTTGAAAGCATAACATTAAACGCCAAGTAAAATGTTATCTGTTTAATTGTTTAGATTCCTAATGAGTACTTTTAACACATTTAGTCGAATATTTCTCGGTAGTGGTAATTTTTGAAGTTTTAAATAAAATAATCACAGCATTTCTTAAATATTACATATCACTTTTCAAACAGCTCTTTTACCAAATAGTCAGTCGTTTTATGTTTTGTTTAATAATTGTTCATTTTGCTCAGTACTGAACTGAATGTGAGCAGCTCTGAATTTTTAAATCGTCACCGCTGTATGGAGCTACAATACGGCTTCTATTAATGTTTTCTGTACCACGAATGTAACTTACCCGACCTTCATAATTTAAAATTTAATTAATTTTCGTGTTACTGGGCCATTACTAAAACGACCAACACACGCCATTTGTCTGATTCCAAACATGTAATCTTAAATGGGATTTTTTTTTGTTTGTTTGACGTCGTAAATTCAAAAAGAAATACAATTACACATTTTTCTTTTATAATATTAATTTCGCTTTTTGAACTGATTTGCAATTTTTTCAGGAACATATTTATACAGTCGAATTTATCCACTAGGAAACAATTTCAATTAGCTAAAAAGATATTACTATCAAATTTTTATGTTTGAATTTACAATAATTGTAGATAGATAATACGCAGGAGTATTATAAGAGCAGGTTAATTCTTTTAACGACTTTAAATATATATAGATATATATATATATATATATATATATATATATATATATATATATATATATATATATATATATATACGCCTAACTAATAGTGATGAATGGGTCACAGCTGATCTATAAATTCAGTCAACTCCGTCAAGAATCCTATCTTCTACGTCTACGAAAACTTAAGTCGCGTAATTTCCGACAATATATGACGTATTATGAGAGTACGTTAAATAGTAGAACGAGAAGGGTGCAAGGCGGGTTCCCTTAGGCATCTTGTAATCGGAACACGCCAGCAAACCCTTGCGTCCTGAAATGGCTAACTTTCGAGATCAAGCTAGGAGGGCAAAGGGTGCTGAGAATTTGGGAGTCTAAACCTCTACCCAAATACAACAACAACGCTTATCAATCCAGACTTGGATTGATTTGATAGCGAACGTTGAACTGGAAAAATAAATTGAAAATATAAAATAAGAGTTCGTAGGAATCAGCAAAATAAAACGGAAAGATGAAGAGCTATTGGAAATAAAGTCAGGAAACACAATCTACTACCGAGGCACATCAACGGGCAGACAGGCGGTATTGGTTTTCTAATTACCAAGAAATGGAATCGAAGAGTACTAGAAATAACTAGTATCTCGTATAAAGTAGCTTGCTTAACCTTATAACTATCAAAGAGATACAATATACAAATTATAGAAATATACGCCCCAAAGATTACTCACACTGACGAAGAAATAAAGGAAGTCTATAGTAGCTTTTGAGTGAAGCAGTTTTTGTATTAAAAACTGCTTGACTCATACATTTAATGTTCATGTAAAACTCATTTTTGACTAAATATATCTTATGTGGAGCATTGCTATCTGATAACCCACTGCTATCAGATATTTTTATGGATCATCTAGAGACAAAGATTTCAAAACATCCCGCATTCAAACAGTTTTTATATTGGTGGAGATACTTAGACGATGTACTAATATGTTTCACGGGAACTAACAGGCAACTCAACCAATTTTGATCATATATTAATTCACTTCATAGCCATATTGAATTAACAATAAAAACAGAACAAAATCAATTCTAGATTTAAAAATTATCAGACTTAAAAACAAACATGACTTCTCCATATTTCATAAACCTACCCATACTGAAACGACTATACACAATTCATCATCAGATCTCACACACAACATAAACTGGCAGCATATCATAGTATGATACATAGATTATCAGAAATTCCGATGTCAAAATACAACTTTGAGACAGAATTAAATATCATTAAGCAAATAGCAGTAAACAGCAAAAGCAAAAATAAAATTTTAAATCAAAAAGTACACAATATAGCACTGAAGTTAGTATTTCCACCACCAGAGAAAAAACCCAGTACCTTCTGATCGATTACATATACAGGCAAAATAATTAACAAAAATAGCCAAAACCCATAAAAAAGAAAGGAATAAAACCAGCTTTCAGAACAAGCAATAACTAACAAATATATTAAAAAAAAAAGAGCCAAAATAAAAAGCACTTACGCAAAGGTGTATACAAACTTAAATGTGGCGACTGCCTAAAAACTTACATCGGTCAAACTGGTAGAAATTTTAATAAACGAATAGCATAACATAAAAGGGTTTTCAAACAGCCAGAAAAGCTTAAAGGTATAAACTTGTTAAATACTACCCTAAAACTTACAACTAAAAGTTTTCAAGAACTCTTGATTTAGAGGATAAGTTTAGCAGATAAACAATAGGTTTTTCGTAGTGAAAGATTGTGTACAGATACAATATTTGTCATAAAACAAATTACTGAAAAATCACTAGAGTATAATATACCAGCATTTGTGTGTCTAATGGACTTAGAGAAAGCATTTAACAGAGTAAGCTCCATCTTTTATATAATAGAGAAGTTCCCCTAAATATTATAAAAACTATTGAAAACATCTACCGAAACAATAAAATGGAAGTCAGAATAGATGGACTACTTACAGCACCTATAGAAATAGGCAGCGGGATAAGACTCAATGAGCCCCATGCCTTTTAATTTAATTATGAATGAAATAATCAAAACCGTTAACAAAGGAATAGGATACAGAATGAGAAACAAAGATGTGAAAATACTCTATTACGCAGACGACGCAATATTGATAGCCCAATATGAAGATAGTCTGCAAAGACTGGTCCACAGATTTAATATAAGGGCAAAAGAATTTAATATGACAATCTTATCTAAAAAAAACTAAAACAAAAGAAATCAGCAAAAAACCAAGCAGATGTAAAATAGAAATTAATGGCATATTGAACAAGTAATGGAAATATAAAATCCCTTGGAATTACACGGTCCAGCTATGGAGACCTGGACAAAGAAGTAACATATCACGTACAAAAGGCAAATAGACTGGTAGAATGTCTTAATAGCACTCTATGGCGAAAAAGACATTAACATTGAGATGAAGTCAAGAATTTATTAAGCCAATGTAAGACCAATAATGACATATGCCATAGAAACAAGACCCGATACAGCCACAATACAAAGGCTACTGGAAACGGCTAAGATGAGAGTAATAAGAAGAATTCCTGGAAATACGTTGAGAAATTAAAAGGAAAGTGAAGATAATAGAATAAATGTAACGTACATTGTATAAACGAATGGACACATGGAAAGATGGAGTGACAACCTGCCATAGAGCTTTTAAAGAGAAAGAAGAAGAACTAAAAACACAATCACAAGTCAGGCAAGCAAAATATACATCGAGCAAAATAAAAAGATGTTTATCAAGTTTTCATCTTCCTCTTCATGTGCTATCTCCTCTAAGAAGGTTGGCAACCATCATGGCAATTCGCACTTTCGATACCGCTGCTCTAAAGAGGTCAGCAGAAATGCAGTTAAACCAAGCTCTCAAATTGTTTAACTAGGAGATGCTTCTTCTTCTGCGACTCCTTCTACCCTGTATTCTTCCTTGTATTATTAATTGCAGCAGGAACGCTCGCCCCTCATGACATGTCCCAGATATTGCAGTTTTCTGACTTTAAATGTATTTAAAACCTTTTTATCTTTTCCCATTCTTCTCAACACCTCAACATTCGTGACTCAATCGACCCAACTTATTCTTAATATTCTTCTGTAGGCATATAACTCGAAGGTTTCTAATCTGTCCGAAACATCTTTCTTTAATGTCCAAGCCTCCAACCCATAAAATAATACGGAGAACACGTAGCATCTCAGAAGTCTTATCTTTAAAAAAATTGAAATGTCCCTGCTACAGAGTACTTTTTTCAGTTTATTGAAAGAATTTCTTGCCTGTCCTGTTCTTGCCTTAATCTCTTCTGTGTACTCATTATTTTCGTTAAATATTTCGTTAATTAAGTTTTCATAATAGACTCCAAAATAGGATTATTAAATCTGCCTTTTCTTCATGTTATTCTACAAAATGGAATGTTGGACCATTAGAAGCGATATTATAGGTTAACTTAAATTAGAATTTCGAGTGTGAGTAAAGAATGCTGATTAAAATTTAATGGATCGAGCCACTAATGTCTAAGTATTGAGAGATTGGAAAGAGAATGGGATTTTTTATAGGGCATCTACACTTGATTCAAACAAAAAAGAGAAGAATCTAATATTGAAAATTTGTGGACCTCGTTTGAAATATAACTAATTCCGTTAATAGTTGCTCAAAAACATAGTTTTTGAGCATTAGTGTCAACAATATGACTTGCCGTGATATTCGGTAAATTAAAAGATATAAATTTAAGTAAAATTAGCTATATAGATTAATTTACTTAAAGGTAATTTATGTCTACATATCTTAAAACTTTAAAAGAACGTTCATATTCAGAATTTCTTAAACAAATAAAACAGACATTTCGTTTAAAAGATTATCTAATTTAAAAATCATCCGCTCTGCTCCCCTAAACTTTTATTTGCACACAATTTACTTTATATTAGATTCTACTGATATCATGAGGGCTGAAAGAATTCGAATTCATTTTCTAAATGAGGCTAAAACTTTTGAAGTACTTAGAGCAGAGGCGTTGCATGCCATCTTTAATTATCGGAGATTATACCATTCAGGAATTGAAATTTAAAGAATTCGTAAAAGTAATGTATTCAAGTTAAAAAATCGTTTTGGTATTTAAAAATGTAAATTTGTAAAATTATATTATGTGGGGATAAATTTTTCGTTCCTCTGAGTAAATTCGTTTTATTTCAATGAAGTCGGAGTCTTCCATGGCCAAAATTAAATTTAATCAATCGGTTTTTAATTTTGACAATGGTGTTCTTTTTAAAAGACTCTTGTAAGGGACCATCTCAACGTTTTGCAACACTTGTAGGTACCTTTTCCAGGAGCAACACAAAGGCTTTTTGTCACTGTAACTCGAGTACTCAATGTAAATACAGGCAAAAATCAACAGCGGCGATAGGGATTCACACACAACAACTTATATGTTAAACATATCCAGAGGTAAAACTTCATCATTATCATCATGCAACCTCTTCTGTCCACTGCTGGACATAGGTCCCTCCCATTTTTTGCCACTCTTCACGTTCTGTGCTTCTTGTTGCTATTTCTTGGATATTCGTCCAATGTCGTCCATCCAGCGTGTTAGTGGTCGTCCTCTGCTGCGTTTGTCTTCTCGTGGGCGCCAGTCAATTAGTTTTCTGGTCCATCTTGTGTCTTTCAGCCTCGCTATGTGACCTGCCCAATTCCATTTTAGCTTGGCTATACGTTAGACGACATCACTGATACCTGTTCTTTTCCTTAAGTCTTGATTCCTTATTTTGTCTTTTTTTGTCACGCCGAGAATTGATCTTTCCATGCGCCTTTGTGCCACTCGCATTTTTAGTGCTGTTGTTTTTATGAGCGTGAGAGTTTCTGCTCCGTACTTCATAATAGGAAGAACGCATTGGTCAAATGTCTTCCGTTTCATAGCTATCGGGATGTTGCTCTTAAAGATGTCTCTTAGTGAACCATACACCGCCCAAGCTAGTGTTCGTCGTTGAAATTCGCAGGTCTGGTTGTCCTTGCCTATTCTGATTTCATGACCAAGATATATGTACTTTTCTACATATGGTTCAGAGCTTTGGGTAATAAATAAAAATGACGCATCCAAAATAAAAGCAATGGAAATGAATTATTGGAGAAGATGTTGCCAACTCACTAAAAGAGATAGAGTAAGGAATACTGAAATCAGAAAGCATATGTGTATAGACAGTGACGTCCTGGAAACTATAGAATGCAAAAGGCTCAAATGGTATGGCCATGTAGAAAGGATGAATGATCAACGATTGCCAAAGAGAATGTTACAGTGGATCCCCACCAACCGCAGGAAAAAGGGAAGACCAAGAAGATCGTGGAGACAAGAAGTAAAAGGTGCAATGGAAGATAGGGGTCTACAAGTAGATGACTGGAACGATCGCAAGCGTTGGAAGCTAGGTTGCGAGAAACGGCGGCAGCTGTAATAAACTCATTATATATAATATATATAAATATATTATGTATATTAATATTAAATATATATATATATATATATATATATATATATATATATATATATAAGTATATTGTGCATAATCCTTTGTTAACTTCAATCTCCGTGATTTGTGATCTACCATAACTAATGATGCAGTTGCAGGGCTTCTACTAGCCAATCAGACTTTTTTTTATTTTATCCAGACAGTTATTGGAAATATCGAAATTTCTGACAGTTGCGACCTACCTACTTGTAAATTTTAAATTTTTGAATACGGGTTGTCCAAAAAAGCATTTATTTATTTTATTTATGACCATATGACTTCTTCCCACTATTAGCAAAGATGAAGTTGATACCAATTCATCATGATTTACATGGCGTGATCGATTGATGTTGATGCACAGACAGCAAGCTAATGTAATATACACAAACAATTATTGTTCTTTTTTTTATCTTCATAACTATAATAAACTAAACATAATTTTCAATAGAAGGCAAGCCGTAAAAAAGCAAATAATTTGTGCTTTAACATATTTCAACAAAAATTGGTATTATCCTTTTAACCCTACAAAATATTTACAGCTGTTTTTTTTGGCTTCACTTTTTATTCTTTTCTATTATCGAATAAAACTTGTAGAACCGTGTAATAAAAACTTTATAGGTTATATAACATTATCCGTGTTTACAAATATCATAATATTCATTTTTATTCCTTCGAAAGCCACAAAACCTCGTTTATTGTGTCGTAAAAATTGATACGTCACTGACAACATTTCTAAATCAGCAGGCGAATTATTTCCAGCAGTCCATTAGCATTTGCTTATTTTATGGGAGCGTGGAAAAGGAAAAAAACACTAAACACAGTAGCACGAGAATATACTATCTATTGATTACTTCCTTTATTTCTTTCTTTTTGGGAACTTTTACCGTAACGCTCTGTTTTACAATTTGCTTTCAAAGAACGTACAAAATTTTGTTAAAAGTGTCAAAATGGATTAGATAGATTATTTCAAGAAGGTTTATATTTGAATTTCAAAATTACCCTACATAAATAGATAAAATACACGTACTAGATGGGCACATACAGGATGCGGATATATTGCGTTAAAATATATCAAATATATATATATATATATATATATATATATATATATATATATATATATATATCCATTAAATCAGTTATAATAAATGAGGCCATCCCCGGAAAAAGGGCCCATATGCCAAATGGCGCTTTTGAGAAAAACGCAATTGAAAATTTAACAAGTATTTTGAAAACAAAGAATAAAACTTTAAACTTTATTAAAAGTTAAAATAAAAGTATTGTATTTAAACTAAAGTTACAATAAGATGTTTCAAAGATATAGACACATTTTTATGTAAATATAATTTTTTTACAATAGCTTGTCATGGGACCTTTTTCCACAGATCATTTGCGAAAGTATGAAATAAGTTTAAGAAAATCTTTATTTGGCAAATAACGTGAAAAATAAACATTAAAGCAAGTTATTATTATACAAAAAAAATTATACAGAAACTTTTTCTAGTAGCCAACATATCCATTGTTCATCTTCTTGAGACAAAAACGAAAATAGATCTCTCACGCCGGGTTTATTCCAAATACTATGAAAGTTTGAAGAGCAATGTTTGTGTTTATGTTTCTTCCTTTCCAAATTGTGAATGGTATGTAATTTTCCATGTATGTTTGAGAGCAAGCCAATGTTGCGTCTTTTTTGTATTTCATTTGTACATACTGTTGAATACTGAAAACAAGTCCCTTTGTTTTTGGCTTATTTAGAAAGAGTCCTTCCAAACTTTTAGTCCAATTTTTGATAAGCATTCTGTCAATGACAACATTAAAAGGAGATGGATTTTTCCGACAATGCAATTGCTTAATCAATATGGCTTTGCCGTCCCTATGTATTCCTTCTTTTTTAAAGATGACTTTACCAGCCCAAAATTGCCTAGCACTGGTTAAAGGAATGTCTACGAATCGGAAATTATGTCGAATATTGACGTTAAACTTGTGTGGTAGCCACATTCCAAATTTCACCATTGAAATTTTCTTATTTTGTCCTCCGCACGCATCCGACAGAAATACGATTTCAGTGACATCGTCATTAATTTTTTTGCACAAGCAGTCATAGACGAATGAAATAACAGAATCGGCGCCTTTTTTTCTTTGTCCTTCCATAAATGTATACATAAAAGACGACTTATCATTGTGAATATGTATATTAAAGAGATAACACCAAAGTAGACGTTTATAAAACTGCACTGTTACATTGAGTTTCGGAACTGGTAGATTTTGTCCTTAGTCAAATTCAATAACAAGGCAACTACTGTCAGTTTTACTTCTTTCTATCAGAGATAGTCCACAGAAAACCGGAGGAAAAAGGTTGTCAAAGGTGATCACCAACTCAATAAATTCCAGAAGTTTTTAAATACGAATTTCTTTAAAGCGGTTATTATCACCCCAAATAGAAATAGATGGAGAGACAGCGTAAAAAGAGTAATACGATCCCTGGAAGAAACACAACATTCATAATCACTACGCATCTGTTAAGAAGTATAGATTGGAAACACGAATAACTCTGTATATAGTTTAAAAGATGTAAAAAAAAAATTTTAAATGCTTGTCAACTATTAAAAATGCTTAATTAACGCGGTAATTTTCTTTCTACTGGTGTAGCAACACATGACCTAGATGATAAATTTTCAAAACATACCCTGTACAATTGCACTTTCCTAATTAAACTATTATTGGTAACTTTCCAGTTCTAAAGTATTTAAAATGCGAGTTACTGGGAGACTATAAGAAGTTTAACTCATAAAAAGCAACGAAGCAACTTACATTAACTTATGGAATAACTTCCGATCGATTTTTAATGCATTATTCTCAGAACCAGCTAACCATTAGGTCGAGGCTGCAGTCGAAATATAAAGTTCTAAATGTCGTTTAAGTAGCATAAAGTTTATATTAACTTCTATGTTGCATTTTGGAAAAGGAAATGTTCGAAAAAGAAAACTTCGTAAGTTATCTCAAGATAAGGATCTATGCTATTTTTACAATAATTCTTTGTTTTATGTTTTAAACCTTTTAATGGGATAAATAAAGTTGAAGTAATATTAAAAATGATTTAAATGAGGCTTTTTCAAGTGAACAGGTAGTCGGTATTTTGACTTCATTAAAATCATTTTATTTGAGGTTTCTGTTTTTTATTAATTGAGTTCTATTACAGTTAAGTGGTTCTATGTAAGATATGAGTATGGTAGTATATTTCAATGTGCTATTTCACCAATTATTCTTTTAAAACAATTAATCTTTACTTTGTTATTGTTTTTTTTGTATAGCTACTAAATATTATAAGTCTTTAGAAACAATACATAACCAGAGAAAAGGCACTCGTAAAACCTAAGGTGTAAAGATATCTCGAGAGAATATCTATAGCGATGTCAAAACAGTATTTAAGAAGAGTAAAATACAAAATCTTCAAAGAAAGACACCCCCTCAACAAAAAGTCGCTTAAAACATAGTAGTACCAACAGGTAAACTTTACATAGGTATTCAATATAGCGGTAGTAGATATACACCATCATTTTACTGAACTAGATCAAGTAGACTTGATCGTCAATAAATTAAAAAACAAGCAGCGAATAAAGCATTTAGTGGAAGTCGAAATCCATAAACCCTTTGTAAAAAATCTGTCTTCTTCTTCTTTTTCTTTTTTTTATGTAGACATGACTCTGTCTGTTTTTCAATGAGCCTCCAGTAAGTTGTCGTTCCATCGTTTTTGTGGTCTTTCTATTGGGGAATCGTCTTTTGCCGTCTTTACTACTCTATTTGTTGTCATTTGGCTTATATAATCGTTCCATTTTACTCTTCTATTTCTTACCCAGTTCTTGATGTTCTCCACTTTGCATGTACGTCGTATATCTGTACTTTTAGCTCTGTCCCATAGTGTCTTGCCATCAAGTTTTCTAAGTGTTTTCATCTCTGCTGTTCTAACATCCTTTTTGTCCTCTTTATGTCAGGTCGTGTTGCTGTCGCGTATGTCATTAATGGTCTGATAACTGTTTTTTAAATTATGCCTTTATTTCTTTAACGATATTTTTATTTCTTCATATTATTTCATTTAGGCTGTTTGCTCTAATCACTTGATCTTTCCATTCAGTTTAGAGGTTTCCGTAGCTACATAATGTGATGCCTAGATATTTGAACTCAATCACTTGTTCTATTATCTGACCTTCCAGCTTTAATTTACATGTTAGTAAATTTACTGTTGTAACCATGCATTTTGTCTTTTTTTTGGGGAATTTACATGTTAAATTTTCTGGCTGTTATATTAAATTGGTACAGCATAAGTTGTAAATCGTCTTTACTTCGAGAGAGTAGTATTGCGTGGTCTGCTTAGTAGATTATTTTAAGTTGTTTTTCTTCCATTTGGTATCCTTTTTTAGTTCTTATCTTTTTTATTATTTCATCCATAATCAAGTTGAACAATAGAGGAACCAGGAAATCGCTCTGTCATTATCCCATTGCCAGCTTCAAAAGGGTCGGTTAGTTCTTCTTTTACTTTTATTGTGTTGTTTTGGTCAATATTTGTGATCGTTTTGATTATTCCTAGAGGTATCTCTCCTGCGTAAAATAAGTGGATAACGTCTTTTAATTTGACCCGGGAAAATGCCTTCTTAAGGTCCACGAAACAAAGATATGCCGAAATTGTGTAAACGAGTACACCAATGAATGGACTGTGAATGTGGTGATGGCTATGGATGGCCTGAAGTAGAAAGTACATTCAACTTCAGTCGAGATCAAATAAGATATAATATATACCTAGGCGCCTTATAAACCTTACCCGCATCCCCGATCCTATTTGGCTCCTAAAATTATTTTTAGACACCTTAACAATTTGAACAAGAACCTTTAAGGAAGAAAAGAAAATATTTTAACAGCTAAAGATAAAGTGAAAGCATTTCACGCAAAACTTCGTTTGTGGTCAACCTCTCTGTAAAACAAAATGTTTGTGTATTTTCCATGTGATTAGAAGACTGTTGGAGATATGCAAGTGACCAAAGTTTTACAGTATTGGCTCACATTTCTTGCATGCTATAGAGCTTACATAAATTACAAGAGCAACTGTTGACATACGTTTCAGACTTGTAGTCTGAAGCTGCCAAAGGGCGTAGATGGATTTTAAACCCTTTTTTGGACAAATTAATAGATCTGGCTGATGTCACTACCAAAATAAAAGTATGTTTTTTGTGTTGAGCTAATGATGGCATGCTTAAGCTGGAATGTTATTGTCAAAGTGTTGATGTATTTTAGATGAAAAGAAAACACGAATATCCAGAGCTGGCAAGGGAAGATCTTAAATTATTAGTGCAATTGTGTAAAGAATTAACATTTCCTTTAATGGAATACATTAAAACTAAAAAGAAAAAGAGACTACATTTAGAAAATAATTTAATTATTAACCTTTCAAAAATAGCACCACAATTTGATAAACTTTTAAAAAATAAACAAGAACTTCCTTCCCACTAAAATTGTGTTTTTTTTTGTGTAAGAGCCTAAACTTTTTCTTTCAGCCGGCAAACCTCCGAGTGGGGGTTCGCGCATATTGAAAAACACTGCACTAAAACATCATAAAAACTATAAATAGGTGCAAATAAAAATCAGTACCAATTATATTCGTGTATAATTATTTTTTACATGTGTTTTTTTATTATTCAAAGCTACACTGGTTAGTCACAAATTGGAAGATCTGTAAAAGTAAAAAGATAATGTGAAGTACTATAAACTGTTTACCAACTCTATTAGCAATATACAGTAAATCAAAGGGAGACCATAAATATTCTGATAAAATTAATTGCCCCATAAACGCTGTTTATGGTGTACTGTAGTGAATACTACACATCCAAGACGCTTAGGACTCCTTTATCTGCTTAAAACGCTACTAACACATTATAGCACACTTTATTTGAAAACTTTTACAGGCTAACACTATGTTTAATAATCAAAATGCGTGCATAAGGGAAGTTTTGCTTATAAAGTTGTGTAACATGCAAACTAATCTAATAAAAATATTTTATCAGTGTTTGATAAGCACTAAATCTTTTTAATATGGTGTATAATTAATCCCAGAAAAAATTTTTATAACATGAAAACTCTACTGAGATACTTTTATATAAAAAAATAGAGATAACATACCGCCCGATAATTTTAATTTGAGATCTGAACCGTTGCAAAATATATTGTTATTATACCCCATAATACATTATAATAAACTGTAATATCACCTTGCAAGTATTATCTTTTATAATAAGCGATTTACTTTTAACAATTTAATCTCACATAGATTTCTATGAAACTATTAAATCAGATAGAGGAGAGGCTGGTACAGTGGCCATCTTTGGAGTAAATTCAAGATAACTTTAATATAAATCATAATATATTAATGAGTATCAACTCAAACAACGTCAAAGTACTTGGTAAATTAAAAATCTACTCTGTAATACCAAAAAAATACAGGTTATGCAGGAGTAACTAATTTTGGTTTTTCAAAAAATGTGGCCACTGTACCAAACTAGAAGGTACAGTGGCCACAAAGGTAAAGTACAGTGGTCATTACTTGCAATTCTTATATTTTTATTTATAATATTCATAAAAAAAGAAAAGTAATGATAAATCCGCTTTAAAAGTAAACAAACTTGCTGTTCGTTGTGTTGCTTCAGCACTTTTTGGTTATGTTAAAATAAGTTCAACATCTTCTTTTGTAATTGTGGCAGAATCTGTAACTGTAGGAAATGAAAACTGTATTTTGTAACGCCTTAAAAAATTCGTGCCAGAAGAAAAAACTTCTGTAACTTGTGCAACACAAAATTTTATAGTTTTCTTTATTTGAAACCTCACTAGAACGAATGATTCACTTCCACCATTCGTGAGGATAATATGTCTTCGTCAGAAATTTCATCTACTTCTAAAAATAGACAATTCAATGTCACTGTTACTGTCATCACTAGGTATGGTTTTATTTTTCTTTGCAGTACTTCTATTCGACTTGTTTGAAGCACCAATTTTTCTTTTTATTATTGTCTAAGCTCTCTTCACTCTACTTTGCCTTAATATTCTTTCTGCTGTTTCCGCTTCTATTCTTTTATAAATTGGTGTATCAGTTGAAATTTTGAGTAGTCTTCTTTTTTCTAGTCTTGTTTTTTTATTGGCAATAAGGTAGCATTAGGGTATGGTTGCAGTAATACAGGGGAAATAAATCGATTTTCGGGTGTGTCCTTGGAAGTTGCCTTCGCTTCATAAGAAACCGTTTTCTTTTGAGGTGTTATTTCCGATGGATGTTTCTGATTTGTTTCTGGTATTTTATCTGGACAAGTTAATGTTGAAGGAAAGTGAATGTTCATTTGTGGTATATCGCTAACATTTGAATTATTTGGTTGTTGTTCTTCTTGATGTATGTTTGACATGTCTGTTACGATTGAAGCCATAAAATCATCGTCATTAAAAATGTTATCATTAAATAGAAGTGCCCCAGTAGCTTTAAAAGCTAATACCACATTTTTGGCACAGAAAGCAAGTGGATAAGCGTCGATCAAAATCTCTGCTATGTCGTAAATTGTGATCCTCTTTCGAGGATTTTTTTAATAACAAATTTTGCCAACCATGTGAGTAATATTTCTTCAGAGGACCAAATACAGCTTTATTAGCAATATATAATATAATTTAGCAAAATTATATTATTTTCTTTTGCAAATTTAATAGATGTTAAAGAAACATGGCTCTCATTGTTGTCCATGATTAGTAAAATGGGAGATTCCTTTGTAGGATTAGTATGTTTTACAAAATGTATCATCCACTGTTCAAAAAAATCTGCTGCCATCCATCCAGATGGTGCAGCACAGCTCTGGGAGCCTGAAGGTGCCTTTTTAACCATATAATCTTTAAAAAATTTCCTAGGAAACACTGAGAAGTGCCTCTTTCATTTGAAACTATATGGCCTACTTGTTTCTTTCCCTTCTTGACTATTACTTTTTCTGTATCTTCCACAGTTATTAGTGCTGTTTTGTCAACACTGTATACCTGAGTAGGTGTTATTGCATATTTTTTATAAATCTTTTTAATACTACTAAAAAAATTTGCCATATTGCTTAATTGATATATCTAAAAAATAATTCCTATATCTTTCTTTCGAAATCTTTTTTTATTTTTTATTTTTAGTAATTCAGGTACTACAGTTGTATATAAATAAATATTTCAGACCCTTAGTAAGTCATCCGATTTTAATTAACATTGTCTCAATTCCAAAACCAATCTAAAGCCAAATAATTAACTATAAATTATTAGAAAGAACATCAATTAAACTTTGATAAGCAATCGCCAATATATCTTAGCAAATGTCCTTTTTCAAAAGGAAATAAAAACGCCCTTCCAATTCGTTCGTCCAACTAAGTATCTTTTATATTTTTTCTCCGGCTGTCACGCCATTGTTACAAAGAAAATCTGCCAATAGATCCTGGATTAACGCAGCAGTATAAACAAAAGAGTTTTCTATGCACTAGTGTTAGCGTAAGCCCTTTTTTCTTTTATTTTCGTATCATAGAATAACATGTTAAATGACAAAAGGCTTTAAATACACAATGGGTAAAATTATTATACAATGGAATAAAAAGCTCGTAAGGATGTTTCCATATAGTGAAGTTAATTAAGTTTTATGGTAAATTTTAGACATTTAGAAAAAAAAATGTGTATGTGTACAACTAAACTTTGAAAGTAATTTATTCCATCACAATAAAAAACTTTCTAAAAATCAAATACACTATTATTGTTCTGAAGCTTTTTTCTTGTGCCATTTTAATGCAATTACTTTTTTATTGGGAATAAGCAACAATTTAAGTTAAAAATATGTTTATTTTTGACGTTTTGATTTCATTTTTGGAAATCGTTCTCAAAATACGAAACAATAATAAATTAAACAATTTTTGTTTACTGTTACTTGGTAAAAAATTCTTCTAATAAGTTAATTTTATCTGACTCATTCATATTGATAATTCAGAAATGTATTATCCATTTTAAAGTAGACGACTTTAAAGTGATCTTGCCAATATTGTTGAGTTGCGTTCCTGGGACGACTTTATATTAACTTGAACTTAACTTTAACTTGAAAATACCAGTTAGAAAAATCATAGCTTGTGATTCATCTTTAAAAAGACAGGCATCTGCCATGATAAAAGTGAAAATTCTCGTGTTAGTGATTGCATAGTAAATCATGAGGAAAAAACCCGAAAAAAACCTCATAATTCTGTCCCGACATGGTAAGTATTAGATTAATAGTATAGACATAGACTTACATTTAGTTTTCTTTCAACAAACATCAAATTCTGATTTTATTTGTTTATTATTTCAAAACATAAATGATATATCCTCGATATGTCATAAACTTACTAATAGTGGTATTCCCTTTTTATTATTTTTTTTTAATAGAAAAAGATGTCGCCTCCACCAAAAGGTTATTAGCGACGGAACAAAATATAAATAACAAAGTTAAACACCTACAGATTGTACAAAATGTTTATGGATCTGAGATAATTCACTATATTGTCACTGTATATTGTTGTAAGAGTTTTGACCTAGAGCCTGTGGTAGAGCGTTTGGGATCTTGTAGCGCTGTCTTTCTTGGTCATATTTACAAATGGTTAAAAAGTGTTCGACTGTTAATCGGACGTTACACTCATCGCATATAGGTGGATTTTTCTTTGTAAAAAGTAGGAGTGCGGTAATCTGGTACGTCCTAGACGGAAACGCGCAACCGCAATTTGTTCTCGTCTATTGCGCGATGATGGAAACCACTGAGACACATTATTTTTGATTTTATTTAGATTGGAATTAGTTTGAGACCACTCATTTCGCCACAAACACAACACTTTGTTTTTAAAATAAGCTTTTAAGTCACTGAAACACACTTGTCTATCGGCTCCGACAAATCACTTAAAATTGCCTCTCGTGCAGTCCTGTCAGCTTTTTCATTTCCTGTTATTCCGACGTGTGAGGGAACCCATAAAAATTGGACGCTTTTTCCATGTTCATGAGCTTGGGAAAGCTGGTATTTTAGCAACTTTTCAAAAGGATGTTTCAGAAAAATGTGTTTTAATGAGTTTAGAGAGCTAAGGGAATCTGTTATAATCAGGGCTTTGGTGAGTGTAAGCTCGTTAAGAAGTTTCACAGCACGGTATATGGCGTAGAGTATATTCAGATAAAAGAAGCTGTAGCATAGGGAGACGATGGAAAAATCCATCAATGTTCCATTCAAGTATCGAGTTGAATGTTGTTAACAGATTCGGAGTTAGATGATACTGAACAATTGTCTACAGAAGAGTCACTATCTAAGTCAGAAATCTCTTTCCCTAAATGGTTGTGTAGTTTCTTTTGAAGTTTTGTAAACTTGCTTTTTGTAGATCTATCATTTGCATATTGTTAGCTGCTTTGTAAAAGATAGAGTAAACCAGCCATATCCGTTGTAAATTCTTTAACGACGCTAATAGTGTCGGGGGAGCCTTGGACGTTATCAATCAGTAAAGACATTTGGTGGTAATTTAAAACGAATGGTGGGGTATGATTATCAATGAAATTTTCAAGAGTTTCCTGTGTAGATGGGACTTTAGGTAAGTGCGGTTTTTTTGGTTTAGAGGGTTTGGGTTTTGCAAACAGATTTTCTGATGAAATTGCTGAGTCTGAAGGAAGCGTGTCGATCTCACCAATACTGCGTTTTATGGAAGAACTTGCGTTTTCGCAATTGCTATTAGAGTTTTCACTTAGATGCTGTGGCTTCATTACATTTGGAAGTACTGGAGCAAGCTCATTGGTAGTGACAGAAGTCGAGCTTGAAGTTTTATTTGTAAGATTGGTTGAAATGGTTGTTTCAGAAAATTGTGGTAATGTATTAGTTTTATTAGAATTTTCTGCAGTTGTATCTAATGGAAAAGGAGTTGATAGATTGGAGGATATTGCTTTAGAAGTTTGTGAAAACGATATTGCCGCTGAATGAGGTTGATTAAAAGTGTTGCTATGACTAGGAGTATTGGTAATTTCTTTGTCATGGAGATTTGTAGGTGTAGGTAATATGCTCGGATTTGATAATGGATAAACTTGATGACGGCTTGGTGTTTGGTGCCTTGTGTAGTATACTTGTTAAAGCTATTTGATTTGGTACTTCATTGTTTGACCTAATATGAGTTGATTCCGTTACTGAACTATTATTGCGTTGGGATAATATGTGTCCTGTATTTTTGCAAATAAAGCAAGTGAGTGTACCTTGTGACAAAAATACGCGGTAAGGTGTTTGGTCGAAATTAATTAGAATAGAATCTGGAATTGGTGATTTTATAGGGCTTATATAAACATGGCTCCGAAAGCTCAATATGTGACTATATTCGGAAGAGTCGAGCTAATTTTCAGAAATGTTATTGGGGAAATTAAGCTTTAAACTGATATTCTGTAATTCTTCAACTAATACTTGATGAGAAATTGACGGGCAGACTCCAGACAAGACTAGTCTTTCTGCTGAAGAGACAAGTCTTCGTGCTGTTACAACTTCGCCGAGTACTTCTATAGAGCCATGTTGTGTCATGAAGTTATCTACTACGGTTTTGTTTGCCAAATATAAATGCAGATTCTATTATGAGATAATCTAGATGGAAAAATAATATTTTTTGGGTTGATGATTGTGCCCAAAGGAATGAGATAATCCTGCAGTTTAGCATTATCGATACAACTAAATACAATTGCTTGGGTCTTACTCGGAAAAGAATGTGAAGCGGCTGATGCATAACTGTTTGTGATATTCGAACGTTGATTTACTGGACTGGTTAGATGTGTGTGTGTGTGAAGGTGTGTTTACATTTTGTGAAGTTATTTTAAGCTGCGGTGGCGAAGGCCTTACTCCGACTCTGGTAAGTGACAAACCAACCGCATGCTACTATAAGCTACTTATAGCAGCTAACCTCACAAAATGATTGTACGGTAGTGTATATTTATTATTTGACGTTTTCTTTTCACAATAATAAAATAATAATTACGTATAGATGACTTACGTAGTAGTATCTAGTAGATAAACACTTTAGTTTTAAAAAACTATTTAATAAAGCCACTTGTTTTTATTAACAACTAGGAGTACCTCTCTTTATATTGATTTCCTCTTCTAATATAGACACCCAGACCCCCAATTGAGTTTATTTAGCATAATTAGAACTGCTTCTTTCATTTTTCTCTTTTTGCTATCTGTTTCTTTTAAGACTATACTTGAATCTTTCCGTTGAACCCTATGTTTATTTTCACACGCATGTTTACTTATTTATAATTAAATTAAATTAATTTAAATTCTCTATTTTTATTATAAGATTGATGTTCACTTATTCTAACATTTAATGTTATTGACGTTTCCCATAAATAAAACTTATCGCATTCACCAGCTATTTTATAAATACAATTCTTTGTTTTTTCTTGTTCATAATTAGGTTTAGTTTTTGATTTGAATATTGTTGAAATGTTGAATTTATTTCCTATCGTTTTAAGTTTGTCTAATAATCTTTTTATGTACGGTATTGTTATTTTCCTCGTATTATTCCATTCGCTGGATTCCTGAAAATTCCTGATTTATAAACGACCAAGGATAATTATTTTTTAATAAAACAGATGTTAACAAAAAATGTTTCTGCTCTAAAAACAAATTTTCGTTAGATCAAGTAATTTTGGCTCTATCGTAAATGATTGAATGATTCCCTTTTAAATATTGATGTTGTGATTTGGTTTTTAATTTAGATATCTGTTGGTTTTTTATACAACTGAGTCTCATATCCAGTATCCTTGTTTGAGATTAAAACATCCAGGAAGGTAAGTGTGTTAATATATTCCTTTTTCGTGGTAAATGTTAATGTCTCTTTTTTGTCGTTTAGATCATTGACGAATGTTTCCAACAACTCTGATTCATAAGACCGTAATTAAAAATAAATAATTTACATATCTCCACCATATACAATGAATTCCTTAAACAAAATTTAGTTTATCTTCATTATTAGCCATTTATTTTAATGAAAAAATTTGAAATAAATTTTATTTCTAAACAAAATTTAAAACCGACAGTATGGTGGAGATATTTAGATGATATAATCTCAATATGGCCTCATGGATCAGAGTTGTTGGACACATTCCTTAATGACATGAACGATAAATAAAGAAGTGACAATAATATTTACCATGGAAATATAATAACACACTTTCTTTCCTGGGTGTTTTAATCTTAAAGAAAGACACTGGATATGAGACTTAATAGTATAGAAAATCAGCACATACCAACAGATATGTAAATTACAAATTTAATCTCATCTTTATTAAAAAGGGAATCATTAAATCCTTATACGATATAGAAATTACTTCTTCTAACGAGGTAGTGTCATTTTTGTACCACTATATAAAAAATATACTCCCTAAAAATGTTAAATTTTTATACCTTTTCTTCGATAACGCTGCTGCGCAAAACAAAAACTCAGTAATGATTCAGTTTCTGTATTTGCTGGTGAAAACTAGATCTATTGACAAGATAGAGCACCGCTTTCCTGAGCCAGGACATAGCTTTCTTCCCTGTGATCGCAGGTTTGGAGTTATTAAGAAGTTTTTAAGGAAGAAGGACTACGTTTTTAGCCCCCAACAATATGCTGATTTTGTTAAACAATCATCCAAACAGTATATTTCCATTCTGGGAAAACAAAATATGATCCTGAACTTTAGTGGTCAATATGAAGGACATTTTAAAAAAGTTATCTCAGATGCAGAAAAACAAAGATTCCAGATTTCCAAATACCGAATTTTCCAGTACAGCAATTAACATTTAGATGGTATTAAAGTCGGTATATCTATTGGCCTTTCGAGTTTTCACTTATTCCAATCTTCCAAAAAAGCGAAATACGCAGTTGGCAACACGATTCGTTCCTATGGACCAAATGACTTTATACACCCGTCTCACAAGTGATGCAGCCATGGCAGAGAACCAGAATACCGAATCATCTGGAACGGATGATGACGACCAGGTAGATGAATGAAGGATGTATTTGTCCGTATGCTTAATGTTTTATTTTTTTTATGAATGCCTTTTTTTGACACCAACCCGTTTCTTTTTACAGATTTTTTCGTATTTTTGCAGTAGGCAAACCATAGTCGTTTGATTGTTGTAACCGATTTAAACAGTTTTTGTTGGGAATTTGTTTTTTTTTTTCTTAAAAATGATGGTAAAGAAGCATTATTTCACGTGTTTGGTGCAAGAAAGATGCAGGTCCAACTTTGTTTCAATTTTTTTTCTTATCTTTTCAAAAATTATCTACTTGAAAATAGTCTCAAGTATTGATTAAATCTGTTTGTCAACAATTGATATTATTTCTTTCGGGTTAAAATAAAATATTGTATTAAAAAACAGTTATTTTCAATTTCCCAACAATTACCAAATATGGAGCTGCATCCTTCTTTTACAGCAAACTCTTCAATTTTGGTAAATGAAAATTTATTCCTTATTTATAAATAAAAATCTTTGTTAGCAGGTTTTTTTTTTACCTGAAATGTATTTTCTATCATATAGTGATTTGTTGATTACCTTTTTGATATTTATGTTGTGGTTTTAGTGATAATTTAAATATTTCTTAGTGGTTAAATTAGTGGTATTTAGTTACGTATCATTTATCCTTCTTTGTGACTGGTATATCGAGAAATTTTAGTGACTTGGTGTTTTCCTTTCGATGGCGAATTTAATTAATTCTTCTTTACAGTTAATGTCCATCAAAATTTGTTTCAGTGCTTCTGATGCACGAGGCCAAATGAAGAACACATCATCTACATAAATGTCCACCATACTTAGGGTCATGTTGTAGCGTTTTATATTTAATATCGATATAATAGTATAAATTCTGTTTTAAGTTTTGTATTCAGTTGGTTCAAAATATAGATGTGTTTGTCTCTGTTACATTGTCAGGTAAAAAATTATTCCGGTTAAAACTAGGAATCGAGGACGTTTAAAATAATCAATAAAATGCGTTTTGTTTATCTTGTAGTAAAGACGTATTAATGCTGAGAATATTTTTTTGTCTTGGTTTATATTAAAATCCCCCTATTCTCTGTATGTATTGTGAGGAAAAAAAATTTCCAGTTAACCAATTTAAAAGTAAATAATCAAGATGTTTTTTTGTCGGTTCGTTGCTAAGAACGAGGTCAAGAGGGGTAGATTGTTTGTTTAGGTTCTTAGACCACAAACTAGCTGTGAGACGCGAGGGGAATTTATTTTGGTTGAATTTGTAAAATCTAATGCAAGAGAAGTCAAGCAAGAGATTTCAGACTGGAAGGATGTTTGGGCGATTTTGAATCAGGAGTCGATTTATTTTTTTGTGTTATGTCTTAAGACCGGTTAAGGTGATAATACTCTTTGCATAATGGAAGTTTAGAATAGAGTATCAACCATAAGATTTGTGCAGTACATCGGAACTGAAGAAATTTTGGAAAATGATTATATAGGATGTCCCACCAGCTTTGTTGTCGTTTGCCTGCTTGATCCAGCCCCATCTGCGTCAGATCTTTGTTCCTAAGTGTAGAAATGGTTTCCTTTTTGTTCCAGTTGAGAGTTTTGTCCTTGCAGCTCCAATCCCAGAGATGGTAGCAAGTTTCTCAAAGTTAAGTGGCAAAGTTTGTGAATTAAGGTAACAATTACCATTTATTTTAATTTTTCCAAATTAAATAGACATTATTTTTGATAATTGATAATTGCTTTCATTAAAAGAATTTGTAATATTTGAAGTTTTATATTGTGTTGAGAAGAGGCGTGGCCAACAAAATGTTATAATTTATTCTGTCTTACAACGTTATGTTGACATATGACATTTTGGCTTAAATCTGCTGTTGTTGAAAAACAATTTTAATTTGATTATGATATAGAAAAGATATTCCATATATAAGGTTAAATTTTAAGATATTTTCATAAACAAGGATATCCTTAATTTTTAATAATCTAATTTGGCCATATTAATAAATAACCTAGGAACCATTTCGAAGATTTTTGTAACAATCTCCTTTTAAACAGATAAGCACGTAAGTTTTTGTTAATTTTCTTATTATGTTATTTAGTATGATTCTTGTGCAATCTGTATTTTTGATAACTGTTTGTTTGAGACAAAAATAAACGTTTGATTTGTTTCTCTGATCCATTTTTTTGTTTTTATTTAGAAAAGTCGCCTAACCCTTGTATGTTTCTTTATTTTAGGAAGGAAGAACCTTTCTTTCCTCCAGCAGGAAGTTTTCTCGAAGCTGCGTCCCATTTTAAATAGCTAGAGTTATTTCTTCTTGTCTTTATTTGCCCATTTGTCTAGAAAATTTACGTAAGTAACCCCTGTGTTTCATTTTTTTGTAGCTGCCCCAATCCAACCCCCTTGTCATTTACTTATCCACGACCCCAGCTCTCCAAACAAACCCTAAGTGTCGTTCGCATACGTTTCGATTTATTTTGCTTGCCCTATCTTCGCCCCCATAGTTTCTGTCCCCAATTTTCTACCCCTATGTTCTTACCCTGAGGTAGGCAATATAATTTCGTTACAATGTTTGTACATAATGTTTTTCTCAAATTTTTCTTTGAACATATCTGCTAGTAATGGAGATAATGACGAGCACATGGCTAAGCTAAAATCTTGTGTATAAAAATTGTTGTTTAATTGAAAATAGGTGTTGTAATGTTAAAGTTCGTCTTTGGTAGTTTGTCAGGTACTCCTTGAATTTAATTTTCTCTATTTTTTATTCTTCAAGGATTTGGTTTGGTTCTTTTTTAGTTCTGCGTCTAGTCCATTTCTCTGCTGTTAAGATTATTATGAACTCGTCTTGTTTAAGATTAAATATGATCTAAAGAAATAAGGTTTATCATCATAATACACACACAACACGATCCAATGAACAACACAATTTAAACCTGCTTGTATACTTTAAAGTAAAAACTCCTGTTTATTCAGGCCGCCTAAAGAGATACATATTTAGTTCTTCTTCTTCAAGTTTTTCCCCTATCAAAGATTGAAAATTATTATGGCGATTTTAACTTTATACATGGATGTCCTAAATAATCTGTTAACATTTGGAAAAATCTGTTTACATCTGGAAAAATCTGTTAACATAAGATTGGAAATCATTATGGCGATTATAACTTTATACATGGCTGTCCTAAATAATTTGTTAACATTCAGTAACACGTTTAGTAATAATATCAAATACGACAATACGCTTTTGGAGTATCTATTTAGAGAACGTGTTCTATAGTAAATGGGCCACAAATGAGATGGTCAGATGACTTGAAGAAACACGCAGGCCCGAAGTGGATACAAACTGCCTACAATAGAGAGACGTGGAAAAAGGAAGAGGAGGCCTATGTCCAAAATTAGACAGCAAGGGCTGTATATATAGATAGATAGTTCTATATTAAACTACGTTGTATTATCAATTTTCAAATAACAGTACAATAGCTACAGTTTCTTATTTAATCAGTTTAATTATTTATTTATTTTTTGTAAACTGATTTCTCGACTAGAGGTTCAAAAGTAGAGTTTCACGCAGCACAGACGGACGCGGGATGGGCTCTTGTCCCGTTCCGTGTCCCGCACATTTCCATCTGTCCCGTTCCGCCTCCCCTCCCATGTGTCACTGTCTCGCAAGGATAACTTACATTATTATTTTTAAATAAGCAAATATATTTTTATAATATTGGTATAAAGACAAATTTAATGTTTATATTTTTTCTGAGCATATTTTATTAAAAATTATCTTATTAATTAAACATCAAAACTATATTATTAGACCATTTTAATAATTACTTTAGTTTCTACAAGTGTACACATTTTGCTGTACAATACATTGTGTAAAACTTTTTATTTGTTTCTAGTTTTTCCCGTTTAAATTGTTTCAGGCGTTATACTATACAAGATCATTCACACAACAATTCAATTAGAAGTTTTTATTGTTTTGTTGTCATATATTTCTGAAAATTTAGACCCGGAGGGGAAGGTAAAAGATACTATACTTTCTAATTAAATAATTTTTTATTATTTATTACATTTGTTTACACTAAAAATATGTTTTTACTCGGTGTAAAAAATTAAAAAAGTTTCTTATTTTAAATGGAATGTTGGAATTCTATACGTATTTTGGAGTATTAAATAAAAAATATTCTTCTTCTTCTCGTAGCACTACAACCCGGGGTGGATTTTGGCTGACTGCACAATTATCTTCCATCTTGAACGGTCGTCCATAATAGTTGGGTCAGTGGGTAGCCCCATTGTTCTTAGATCTGACCATATATTGTCTCTCCATCGCATTCGTGGACGTCCTAAGGGCCTTCTTTCTTTGGGGGCTTCCTCCCATATTAACTTGGCAAGGCGGTTATTAGGAAGTCTATGGACATGGCCAGCTCATCTTAGACGTTGGGATTTAATCTCTTGGACTATATCGGTCGCTGTATACATCTGCTTAACCTCAGCATTTGTTCTCATTCGGTATTGGTTGCTATTAATGTCGTGATAAGGCCCAAAGATTGTTCTGAGGATTTTCGTCTCAAAACATCTAACTTTTCTTTCAGTTTCTTTGGTCAGGGTCCACATCTCACACCCACACATGAGCACCGGTCTAATCACCGTTTTATATATTCTAATCTTTGATGTTCGTGTTAGGCTTTTAGATTTAATAGTATTGTGGATGCTGTACATACATCTGTTTGCTGCCTGAATTCTTCGTTTAATCTCTTCCGCGATATCGTTATCTGCAGTGATTGTTGCTCCGAGATATTTAGATATTTAAAACTCTCCACTCTTTCAAAGTTATATGGGTCTATTGTAACATTTTGCCTTATTCTATCTCGTCCCGTTGGTCTGTTGATGCACACGTATTTGGTTTTCTCTTCATTTACCCTTAAACCAGTTTTCTTTGCCTCTACCTCCAATTTCTTAAAAGTCTCCTTTACGTTTGTGACTGTGTTTCCCACAATGTCAATGTCGTCTGCGTATGCTACTAGTAATTTTGGTCCATGTACTGTCAGTAATTCTCTTTTAAGTTTTGCTGCTCTTATTACTTTCTACCACTGCTTATTTCTGAAGATTCTGAGAGTTTGTTACCCATCCGTACTCTGGATCTATAGCTATTCACACATAACTTAACAAGCTGTTTAAGTTTTTTTGGAACTGAAAGTTCTGCCATTGCATTCCACATCTAATAAAATTTCTCGAAGTTCTTTTGCTTCCTGACGGTATCACCTCCGTTCTCTTTGACCATCATCATATCTTAGTTTTCTATCAACCTTCTTTTTATCCCCCATTAGTACTTCCTTATATCCAACCTTTTACATTTATACTGACTCATTCCTAATTTTACATAAAGCTTTATATATTTCATAATCCATATTCTTATTCCTCATTCCATGACTTAATCGCCATAATAAATTTCAGATTTCAACCTTACTTCACTACAAATTGGTTTTGTAGACATTCCAATCAAATAATTTTATTTTCTTCAACGTCCTCTGCGTTGCTGGTTTGCGCTTTTGTTGTATTGCGCATACTCATCTTATACTTCCAATAAGTTGCTCCGACGCACAACTATGAAAGGACACACATTTACTTCAACGAAAATACGGGTAACTTGATTTGGTTTTCCGGCTGGAATTTTTGAATTTGAGATGCGCCCTAAAGTGAAGTATAAGATGTTTTTTAAACGTTAACTTTGTTAGAATAATAGCTCTGTGCCAGTGTGTTTTTTTTAAATCTTTTGTTTTTATTTCTACACTTTACTGTTAATATGTTTTTTACGTACAATGTGACGGGTTTTTCTAGTGCTTCGCAGTAGTTTTTATCCATTTTTTTCACCTTTAAAGTAATCTTTTTCTTATGGTTATACATGAGTTCGACTACATATGAAAATTTAAGTTAATATCACAACTTTAATATTGTGACCACGGATACTAAGACAATGGTGTGTTTGTTTTACACCTTAACTTTCTTCACTCACCATTCGTAAGTTATTTTCCATGTTTTTTTATATTCTTACCTACCATCTTTGTATTCTTTTAGATTGAACTGATGAATTAAATAAGCGAAACGTCTTCAAATATAAGAATGTAACTGTGATTTCCTTTTATTATTTCTCCTTTGACCGATATCGTCGTGACCAAAAGATTTATTTTTTTGAACTTGCTTATTGAATATATATATATATATATATATATATATAGTCTCTCTTAGTGCACCTCTACATTGCACCTAGAATTGTCTGATCAACGAAAATAGTCATTCTAAGATTTTGGTAACATATATCTTTCTACAACTTCATATCCTCAGTCTGGAAATTTGCATAATCTTAAGTTGATTATGCAATCCGGGGTGGGTCTTTGCCGACTGCACAACTAGCTTCCATCTCACACGTTTCATCTCACATCATCTCTATCGGGGTCTCCGTCCGGAATAACTTAGCAGCTCGGTTACTGAGGAGCCTTTGGATATCGCCAGCCGATCTTAGGCGTTGGGATTTAATTTTTTGGACGCGACGTCAATAGCATTATATATCTATTTGCCCTCTGAATTGTATCACGACCCGAATACTTGGTTAGTATTCGGGTCGTGATTGGGTACGAAGATCCTTCTGAAGACTTTTCTCTCAAAACATCTGAGTTTTATTTCAATAGCTCTTGTCAGCGTCAACGTCATATCTAATCATGAGCACCAATCTATTTACTGTTTTATATATCCTGATTTTTGAGGTTCATGTTGAGCTATTGGATTTAATAGTGTTGTGAAGGCTATACATACACCTATTTGCTACCTGAATTCTTCCTTTTTATCTCTCCTGTGATATCGGTACTGCAGTGACTGCCGCTCTGAAATATTTAAAACGATCCACGCTTTCAAAATTATATGGGCCTGTTGCTATATTTTGACATATTTTATCTCGTCTTTTTTGTCTGTTAATGCAATTACATTTAATTTTCACTTAATTGATCTTTCATTTTTTTGCCTGTATCTTTATTTTGTTAAAAGTTTCATTGTCAGTAATGACGGTGTTTTCAACAATATCAATGTCATCCGCGTATGCTAGTAGTAGTTTTTGTCTATTAGCTGTCAATATATCTATCTTAATTTGTGCTGTTCTTTCTATTTCTTCCAAGAGTATTTTAAAGAGGAGAGATGACAGAATGCTACTAACCTATATGTACTGTGGATCTACGGCCATTTACACATATTTTAACGAGCTGGATCAGTTTTTTTTTAGAATCGGAAGTTCTTCCATTGCATTTTATATCTGATTGCCTAAATGCTATTTTTCCATAAAGGTAAGATGGCGAATGGACATTGACTCCGAAGCCAATAAAGCTCAAAAACACGTATACAAATGCTATTTTATGCTTGTCGGAAGTCTCTGAAGAGATTATGGATAGTTCTATTAAATTCCTATCCTTTTGTCAAGTGACTACCTTGAGTAAAAATCCGTTTTTTATTATGCGCTATCGAATAATAAAGATTTTTGTTTGATTAAATATCTATTAGGTAAATACTAAATTGGAAGCTTTTCTATAAAAAAAAAAATGGGATTAATAGAAATTTTAGATGAAAGCCAATCTCCAGCAATAAATCAAAAAGCATTTACTTTTGATCTACGGTGAAATAAAATGGAATCAATAAAACTGGTGCTCTTTTATGAGCGAAACCCATAAAGTTTTCAGTTTTAAAAGGTAATTCCCAGAGTATTAAAACGCTATCACTTTATTTATTTTTGCGGAAAGTATATAGGTTACAAATGTGAGAACGAAACACAGAAATGGCTTACGAAACACAGAAAAGATTTGCAAACTGTATTTTTTAGTAAAATAGCTACTATATAATAAAAAATATTAATTTGCTAATATAAAACAAGTAAAAATGAAGGAGCAACTTAAATACACAACAAATTCCATTTTATGCTGTATAGTTACTTGAAATCTTACTCTTATTATGCCATGAGTTATCTTCTTCCAAAATTTGTGCCACCCTTGTTATGAATTCCTCACAAATGTATCAGAGTAAGGGTTATCAATCATAATATCGTATCTTATCTTCAACTTATGAACAAAACACCTTTAAACGCAATTTTCCTAATACACAGGGTGTCCCATAATTAATTGAACATTAGCTAATGGGTGATAGCTGATATCATAATAAAGCGTTTGAGCTTAAATTGCTTAGGCAAAATGTCGCTAGTTTTCGTTCTACAGGGTGACTCATTAATATTTTATTATTTTATTTTTAGGGCTATATTGAAAACTATTCAACCGATTTACGTGAAATTTGGTATCTTGCTATTATTTAGTATGCTTAATATGAAAATGATATTAGTTTTACCATTGACACTGGGTAGCGCCACCTACTAAAACATTGGTTCATTAATGTGGCCATAATTTTTTTGTCCGTCCTGTATAAACATTCTAGGAAAAAAACATGAAATAACATTCAATTCGACACAAAAAAGGTATTTCTGTTTCAAATAAAAAAAGTACACAGTTTTCGAAATAAACGTATTTTGATACGCATGTCTGTATTTAATTTTTAGCAAAACAAGCATGTACCTAGGTATGCTGTGAACTTAATGGCAAAGTCAAGGCGTAAGTACGAATTTGTTTACTATTTGCTATTAAAGTGTAGTGCGAGTCTATTATTATAAAAAAAAAGAATATGTGTGTACTTTCTACTCAGGTAAGAAGTTATACTTCTATTATATGATTTCAACGAAATAAATATATTTGTAACAGTTTATTTGTGTTTTATTTAAATATTAAACTAATTTTAATACTTACAAATTTTCTAAAAATGTTCTTAAAAATAATACAGAAAATAAAAAAAAAGTAAGCAAGGCACTAACATAACATGTTCCTAAGCGGTCACCCATCCAACGTTTGACCCCGGTCGATACTGCTTGACTCCTGTTTTCGAGCGACAGCTGCTGTAAGCCAGTGTGCTATGGCCGTAAAATTCATACTAAAATAAATTATTTTGACAGATTATATCTACCTACAAATAATATTAAGATTGCCTTTTAATCGTCTTTTCATCATATTTTAATATCTATTATCTTATTTCCATCGAGTTACAATCTATGGAGAGGGCATCACGTGACTAAAAACGACCTCACTTCGGCCATATTGTTAAGATTGTTCTGACACTTTTGACAGATCGTATATGTTTGTTTACGTATGTTGTTTTTCGAATATTTTTAGTTTTATAATACTTTTATAGAAACTGTAATAATATATTGTGATAGTGCATAATAATGGTTTCTTGTTCTCAACGTAGTCAGTAGCAGAAGCAATGTTAATAAAAAATCTTCAGGAATAACGTTCTACAGGTTAGTATACAAATATGTAAACAAAGTAATGGCCCGCACTTCAGAGAATAAATTAATAGTATTTGACTGTATTAATTTATCTTTATGTATAATATATCGTGTTTTTAGTGTTTACCGCGGGATAAATAAATCATAGTTTATTAAAAATGTATTGCACTTTGTAGATTATGATTAAATCTTCTGAATAACTAGTCATATTTTTATAGTAGTTTTAATATTATTGAGTCCGGCCATGATCCCACCGCCATATTGGTATCATCGTTAGCCACGCCTACCTACGCCGTTTTTAATACACAGGTTAATATGCTCATTGCTCATAGCTTCTCCATAGATTCTAACTCGATGCCTATTTCAGACGAAGACACATTCAAAGACACAAATATTATAAAATATATTTTTTTTTACACTTTATTTGCACTGGTACATACGTAAATTCAAAGATTTAGTAACTAACTTTATACTGCCGGGAGATTACTTGATCGAAATTCATGTACAATAATCCTATGGATAGATGTTTCACTTTTGCCTTCTTTCACTGCTACGAGCCTTTTCTTTTGTTAGTCTTGAAACCCTATCTGCCTTGTTGGTATTGTGACCTGTTTTATATTTATTAACTAGCCTATTTAGACGTACCTACCTAACATATGTAGAATAATAATATTGCCTTAAAAAATAATAAAAACCATAAATTTAAAAGGTCAATAAAATGAATATCACTTCCAACAAATATCTAGCACCGAAATTTTTTACGTTAAACAAAAACGAAATAAAAAATAAATAGGCCATGGGAAATGAACTCTCTTAGCTATTTTTAATATAAAATTCTAAAAAAGAGAAATATCACAACAGGGCAAACACATTTCTAAAACGTGCAATACGGAAAAAAGGCATTCCATTAGTTCTATGTGTTGTTTATAACCACTTTGGCTTTGGGCGAGAGTTTTTTCATATCAACGTGTATAACTTTTGGACGCTCAATTTTTTGGTTGTTTTAATAAAGGAAAATAAAAAGCTCAGTCTACCAATAGGCTCACATGTAAATTTTGTTTGCATGTTGCTTGGTTTAGTAAAAGTTTTTTATGTATCTCACAGTTTTAAATAAAGTAAATCTTTGTAGTATATATATATATATATATATATATATATATATATATATATATATATATATATATAGTTTTATGAGTTTCTTGAACCGTCCCATATTTAATAAAAATTAGTAATGGTTTTGTGCATTATCTCCTAAACTACTTGACATTTTGTAATAAAAATGGACACGTTACTTTCTTGTTCTGAAAGGATTTTTCATACAAAAGAAACAACAGAATCTAAACATAATTTCTGGCAAAGTGTTTAGATTTTTTTAATCAGCAAGTCACCCTTAATCATAAAATTGAAGCCAATATAGCCGATTAACCAAATTTGATAAAAATCCATAGGTACCCCCTTGGAAAATTTTTGCCAAATTTTACAAAAAAAAATTTTTGTTTAATGTTTTGGTACATGCACTTGGTCCAGCTTATTCCAAAAATGTGTCTCTTTCGGATCCCTTAACCCCAGTTTGCCGGAAAAGAGGAAAAATAGAATTTAAAAAATCAACAGTTTTTTCAATTTTCCGGCAAAACGGTGCATAATTTTTAGCCACATATAAGGATTTTTTAATCAGCAAGTCACCATTAATCGAAATAATTTAAATTTCAAACAAAATATACACTTTTAATTTCCACGAAATTTTCAGCACATACAGACATCCAAGCGGAAATTTTTCTCACGAACCGTTAGATCTAGGAAAATTCTGAGTAAGGCAGAAGAACGAGCGGCTAATTTTATGTAAGAAAAGTCCATCCGCTTGACCCTCGGACCAAAATTAACGCCAATATAGTCGATTAAACAAATTTGATAAAAATCCCATGTTCTAGAGTTTTTTCGATTTTCCGGCAAAACGGTGCATAATTTCTGGCCACATGATAATATTTTTTTAATCAGCAAGTCACCCTTAATCGAAATAATTCAAATCTCAAACAAAATATTCACTTTTAATTTTCAGGAAATTTTCAGCCAATACAGACATCCAAGTGGAAAATTTTCTCACGAACCGTTAGATATAGGAAAATTCTGAGTATGGCAGAAGAACAAGCGGCCAATTTTATGTAAGAAAAGTTCATTCGCTTGACTCTCGGAATAAAATTGACGCCAACATAGTCGATTAAAGAAATTTGATAAAAATCCAATGTTCTACAGTTTTTTTCGATTTTCCGGCAAAACGGTGCATAATTTCTGGCAGTGTTTAGATTTTTTTAATCAGCAAGTCACCCTTAATCGAAATAATTCAAATCTTAAACAAAATATTCACTTTTAATTTTCAGGAAATTTTCAGCCAATACAGACATCCAAGTGAAAATTTTTCTCACGAACCGTTAAATCTCGGAAAATTCTGAGTATGGCAGAAGAACAAGCGGCCAATTTTATGTAAGAAAAGTCCATTCGCTTGACTCACGGAATAAAATTGACGCCAACATAGTCGATTAAAAAATTTGATAAAAATCCAATATTCTACAGTTTTTTCGATTTTCCGGCAAAACGGTGCATAATTTCTGGCAGTGTTTATATTTTTTAAATCAGCAAGTCACCCTTAATCGAAATAATTCAAATTTTAAACAAAATATACACTTTTAATTTTCACGAAATTTACAGCAAATACAGACATCCAAGTGGAAATTTTTCTCACGAACCGTTAGATCTAGGAAAATTCTGAGTATGGCAGAAGAACGAGCGGCCAATTTTATGTAAGAAAAGTCCATTCGCTTGACTCTCGGAATAAAATTGACGCCAACATAGTCGATTAAAGAAATTTGATAAAAATCCAATGTTCTACAGTTTTTTCGATTTTCCGGCAAACGGTGCATAATTTCTGGCCACATGATAATATTTTTTTAATCAGCAAGTCACCCTTAATCGAAATAATTCAAATTTTAAACAAAATATTCACTTTTAATTTTCAGGAAATTTTCAACCAATACAGACATCCAAGTGGAAATTTTTCTCACGAACCGTTAAATCTACGAAAAATCTAAGTATGGCAGAAGAACGAGCGGCTAATTTTATGTAAGAAAAGTCCATTCGCTTGACTCTCGGACCAAAATTGACGCCAATATAGCCGATTAACTAAATTTGATAAAAATCCAAGTGTACTCCCTTGGAAAATTTTTGCCAAATTTTACAAAAAAAAGTTTTAGTTTAATGTTTTGGTACATGCACTTGGTCCAGCTTATTCCAAAAATGTGTTTCTTTCGGATCCCTTAACCCCAGTTTGCCGGAAAAGAGGAAAAATAGAATTTAAAAAATCTACAGTTTTTTCAATTTTCCGGCAAAACGGTGCACCATTTTAAGCCACATATAAGGATTTTTTAATCAGCAAGTCACCCTTAATCGAAATAATTCAAATTTCAAACAAAATATACACTTTTAATTTTCACGAAATTTTCAGCACATACAGGCATCCAAGTGGAAATTTTTCTCACGAACCGGTAGATCTAGGAAAATTCTGAGTATGGCAGAAGAACAAGCGGCCAATTTTATGTAAGAAAAGTTCATTCGCTTGACTCTCGGAATAAAATTGACGCCAACATAGTCGATTAAAGAAATTTGATAAAAATCCAATGTTCTACAGTTTTTTCGATTTTCCGGCAAAACGGTGCATAATTTCTGGCCACATGATAATATTTTTTTAATCAGCAAGTCACCCTTAATCGAAATAATTCAAATTTTAAACAAAATATTCACTTTTAATTTTCACGAAATTTACAGCAAATACAGACATCCAAGTGGAAATTTTTCTCACGAACCGGTAGATCTAGGAAAATTCTGAGTATGGCAGAAGAACAAGCGGCCAATTTTATGTAAGAAAAGTTCATTCGCTTGACTCTCGGAATAAAATTGACGCCAACATAGTCGATTAAAGAAATTTGATAAAAATCCAATGTTCTACAGTTTTTTCGATTTTCCGGCAAAACGGTGCATAATTTCTGGCCACATGATAATATTTTTTTAATCAGCAAGTCACCCTTAATCGAAATAATTCAAATTTTAAACAAAATATTCACTTTTAATTTTCAGGAAATTTTCAGCCAATACAGACATCCAAGTGGAAATTTTTCTCGCGAACCGTTAGATCTAGGAAAATTCTGAGTATAAAAGAAGAACGAGCGGCTAATTTTATGTAAGAAAAGTCCATCCGCTTGACCCTCGGACCAAAATTAACGCCAATATAGTCGATTAAAAATTTGATAAAAATCCAATGTTCTAGAGTTTTTTCGATTTTTCGGCAAAACGGTGCATAATTTCTGGCCACATGATAATATTTTTTTAATCAGCAAGTCACCCTTAATCGAAATAATTCAAATTTTAAACAAAATATTCACTTTTAATTTTCAGGAAATTTTCAGCCAATACAGACATCCAAGTGGAAATTTTTCTCACGAACCGGTAGATCTAGGAAAATTCTAAGTATGGCAGAACAACAAGCGGCCAATTTTATGTAGAAAAGTTCATTCGCTTGACTCTCGGACCAAAATTGACGCCAATATAGCCGATTAACTAAATTTGATAAAAATCCAAGGGTACCCCCTTGGAAAATTTTTGCCAAATTTTACAAAAAAAAATTTTTGTTAAATGTTTTGGTACATGCACTTTGTCCAGCTTATTCCAAAAATGTGTCTCTTTCGGATCCCTTAACCAAAGTTTGCCGGAAAAGAGGAAAAATAGAATTTAAAAAATCAACAGTTTTTTCAATTTTCCGGCAAAAGGGTGCATAATTTTTAGCCACATATAAGGATTTTTTAATCAGCAAGTCACCCTTAATTGAAATAATTTAAATTTCAAACAAAATATACACTTTTAATTTCCACGAAATTTTCAGCACATTCAGACATTCAAGCGGAAATTTTTCTCACGAACTGTTAGATCTAGGAAAATTCTGAGTATGGCAGAAGAACGAGCGGCTAATTTTATGTAAGAAAAGTCCATCCGCTTGACCCTCGGACCAAAATTAACGCCAATATAGTCGATTAAACAAATTTGATAAAAATCCCATGTTCTAGAGTTTTTTCGATTTTCCGGCAAAACGGTGCATAATTTCTGGCCACATGATAATATTTTTTTAATCAGCAAGTCACCCTTAATCGAAATAATTCAAATCTCAAACAAAATATTCACTTTTAATTTTCAGGAAATTTTCAGCCAAGACAGACATCCAAGTGGAAATTTTTCTTCCGAACCGTTAGATCTAGGAAAATTCTGAGTATGGCAGAAGAACAAGCGGCCAATTTGATGTAAGAAAAGTCCATTCGCTTGACTCTCGGAATAAAATTGACGCCAACATAGTCGATTAAAGAAATTTGATAAAAATCCAATTCTCTACAGTTTTTTCGATTTTCCGGCAAAACGGTGCATAATTTCTGGCAGTGTTTAGATTTTTTTAATCAGCAAGTCACCCTTAATCGAAATAATTCAAATCTTAAACAAAATATTCACTTTTAATTTTCAGGAAATTTTCAGCCAATACAGACATCCAAGTGAAAATTTTTCTCACGAACCGTTAAATCTCGGAAAATTCTGAGTATGGCAGAAGAACAAGCGGCCAATTTTATGTAAGAAAAGTCCATTCGCTTGACTCACGGAATAAAATTGACGCCAACATAGTCGATTAAAAAATTTGATAAAAATCCAATGTTCTAGAGTTTTTTCGATTTTTCGGCAAAACGGTGCATAATTTCTGGCCACATGATAATATTTTTTAATCAGCAAGTCACCCTTAATCGAAATAATTCAAATTTTAAACAAAATATTCACTTTTAATTTTCAGGAAATTTTCAGCCAATACAGACATCCAAGTGGAAATTTTTCTCACGAACCGTTAGATATAGGAAAATTCTGAGTATAAAAGAAGAACGAGCGGCTAATTTTATGTAAGAAAAGTCCATTCGCTTGACTCTCGGACCAAAATTGACGCCAATATAGCCGATTAACTAAATTTGATAAAAATCCAAGTGCACCCCCTTGGAAAATTTTTGCCAAATTTTACAAAAAAAAGTTTTAGTTTAATGTTTTGGTACATGCACTTAGTCCAGCTTATTCCAAAAATGTGTTTCTTTCGGATCCCTTAACCTAGTTTGCCGGAAAAGAGGAAAAATAGAATTTAAAAAATCTACAGTTTTTTCAATTTTCCGGCAAAACGGTGCATCATTTTAAGCCACATATAAGGATTTTTTAATCAGCAAGTCACCCTTAATCGAAATAATTCAAATTTCAAACAAAATATACACTTTTAATTTTCACGAAATTTTCAGCACATACAGACATCCAAGTGGAAATTTTTCTCACGAACCGGTAGATCTAGGAAAATTCTGAGTATGGCAGAAGAACAAGCGGCCAATTTTATGTAAGAAAAGTTTATTCGCTTGACTCTCGGAATAAAATTAACGCCAATATAGTCGATTAAACAAATTTGATAAAAATCCCATGTTCTAGAGTTTTTTCGATTTTCCGGCAAAACGGTGCATAATTTCTGGCCACATGATAATATTTTTTTAATCAGCAAGTCACCCTTAATCGAAATAATTCAAATCTCAAACAAAATATTCACTTTTAATTTTCAGGAAATTTTCAGCCAAGACAGACATCCAAGTGGAAATTTTTCTTCCGAACCGTTAGATCTAGGAAAATTCTGAGTATGGCAGAAGAACAAGCGGCCAATTTGATGTAAGAAAAGTCCATTCGCTTGACTCTCGGAATAAAATTGACGCCAACATAGTCGATTAAAGAAATTTGATAAAAATCCAATTCTCTACAGTTTTTTCGATTTTCCGGCAAAACGGTGCATAATTTCTGGCAGTGTTTAGATTTTTTTAATCAGCAAGTCACCCTTAATCGAAATAATTCAAATCTTAAACAAAATATTCACTTTTAATTTTCAGGAAATTTTCAGCCAATACAGACATCCAAGTGAAAATTTTTCTCACGAACCGTTAAATCTCGGAAAATTCTGAGTATGGCAGAAGAACAAGCGGCCAATTTTATGTAAGAAAAGTCCATTCGCTTGACTCACGGAATAAAATTGACGCCAACATAGTCGATTAAAAAATTTGATAAAAATCCAATATTCTACAGTTTTTTCGATTTTCCGGCAAAACGGTGCATAATTTCTGGCAGTGTTTATATTTTTTAAATCAGCAAGTCACCCTTAATCGAAATAATTCAAATTTTAAACAAAATATACACTTTTAATTTTCACGAAATTTACAGCAAATACAGACATCCAAGTGGAAATTTTTCTCACGAACCGTTAGATCAAGGAAAATTCTGAGTATGGCAGAAGAACGAGCGGCCAATTTTATGTAAGAAAAGTCCATTCGCTTGACTCTCGGAATAAAATTGACGCCAACATAGTCGATTAAAGAAATTTGATAAAAATCCAATGTTCTACAGTTTTTTCGATTTTCCGGCAAACGGTGCATAATTTCTGGCCACATGATAATATTTTTTTATTCAGCAAGTCACCCTTAATCGAAATAATTCAAATTTTAAACAAAATATTCACTTTTAATTTTCAGGAAATTTTCAACCAATACAGACATCCAAGTGGAAATTTTTCTCACGAACCGTTAAATCTACGAAAAATCTAAGTATGGCAGAAGAACGAGCGGCTAATTTTATGTAAGAAAAGTCCATTCGCTTGACTCTCGGACCAAATTGACGCCAATATAGCCGATTAACTAAATTTGATAAAATCCAAGTGTACTCCCTTGGAAAATTTTTGCCAAATTTTACAAAAAAAAGTTTTAGTTTAATGTTTTGGTACATGCACTTGGTCCAGCTTATTCCAAAAATGTGTTTCTTTCGGATCCCTTAACCCCAGTTTGCCGGAAAAGAGGAAAAATAGAATTTAAAAAATCTACAGTTTTTTTAATTTTCCGGCAAAACGGTGCATCATTTTAAGCCACATATAAGGATTTTTAATCAGCAAGTCACCCTTAATCGAAATAATTCAAATTTCAAACAAAATATACACTTTTAATTTTCACGAAATTTTCAGCACATACAGACATCCAAGTGGAAATTTTTCTCACGAACCGGTAGATCTAGGAAAATTCTGAGTATGGCAGAAGAACAAGCGGCCAATTTTATGTAAGAAAAGTTCATTCGCTTGACTCTCGGAATAAAATTGACGCCAACATAGTCGATTAAAGAAATTTGATAAAAATCCAATGTTCTACAGTTTTTTCGATTTTCCGGCAAAACGGTGCATAATTTCTGGCAGAGTGTTTAAATTTTTTTAATCAGCAAGTCACCCTTAATCAAAATAATTCAAATTTCAAACAAAATATACACTTTTAATTTTTACGAAATTTTCAGCACATACAGGCATCCAAGTGGAAATTTTTCTCACGAACCGGTAGATCTAGGAAAATTCTAAGTATGGCAGAACAACAAGCGGCCAATTTTATGTAAGAAAAGTTCATTCGCTTGACTCTCGGAATAAAATTGACGCCAACATAGTCGATTAAAAATTTGATAAAAATCCAATCTTCTAGAGTTTTTTCGATTTCCGGCAAAACGGTGCATAATTTCTGGCCACATGATAATATTTTTTTAATCAGCAAGTCACCCTTAATCGAAATAATTCAAATTTTAAACAAAATATTCACTTTTAATTTTCAGGAAATTTTCAGCCAATACAGACATCCAAGTGGAAATTTTTCTCACGAACCGTTAGATCTAGGAAAATTCTGAGAATAAAAGAAGAACGAGCGGCTAATTTTATGTAAGAAAAGTCCATTCGCTTGACTCTCGGACCAAAATTGACGCCAACATAGTCGATTAAAAAATTTGATAAAAATCCAATGTTCTAGAGTTTTTTCGATTTTCCGGCAAAACGGTGCATAATTCCTGGCAGAGTGTTTAGATTTTTTTAATCAGCAAGTCACCCTTAATCGAAATAATTCAAATCTCAAACAAAATATTCACTTTTAATTTTCATGAAATTTTCAGCCAAGACAGACATCCAAGTGGAAATTTTTCTTCCGAACCGTTAGATCTAGATAAATTCTGAGTATGGCAGAAGAACAAGCGGCCAATTTTATGTAAGAAAAGTCCATTCGCTTGACTCTCGGAATAAAATTGACGCCAACATAGTCGATTAAAGAAATTTGATAAAAATCCAATGTTCTACAGTTTTTTCGATTTTCCGGCAAAACGGTGCATAATTTCTGGCAGAGTGTTAAATTTTTTTAATCAGCAAGTCACCCTTAATCAAAATAATTCAAATTTCAAACAAAATATACACTTTTAATTTTTACGAAATTTTCAGCACATACAGAGGCATCCAAGTGGAAATTTTTCTCATGAACCGGTAGATCTAGGAAAATTCTAAGTATTGTAGAACAACAAGCGGCCAATTTTATGTAAGAAAAGTTCATTCGCTTGACTCTCGGAATAAAATTGACGCCAACATAGTCGATTAAAAAATTTGATAAAAATCCAATGTTCTAGAGTTTTTTCGATTTTTCGGCAAAACGGTGCATAATTTCTGGCCACATGATTTTTTTTTTTTAATCAGCAAGTCACCCTTAATCGAAATAATTCAAATTTTAAACAAATATTCACTTTTAATTTTCAGGAAATTTTCAGCCAATACAGACATCCAAGTGGAAATTTTTCTCACGAACCGTTAGATATAGGAAAATTCTGAGTATAAAAGAAGAACGAGCGGCTAATTTTATGTAAGAAAAGTCCATTCGCTTGACTCTCGGACCAAAATTGACGCCAACATAGTCGATTAAAAAATTTGATAAAAATCCAATGTTCTAGAGTTTTTTCGATTTTCCGGCAAAACGGTGCATAATTCCTGGCAGAGTGTTTAGATTTTTTTAATCAGCAAGTCACCCTTAATCGAAATAATTCAAATCTCAAACAAAATATTCACTTTTAATTTTCAGGAAATTTTCAGCCAAGACAGACATCCAAGTTAAAATTTTTCTCACGAACCGTTAGATCTAGGAAAATTCTGAGTATGGTAGAAGAACAAGCGGCCAATTTTATGTAAGAAAAGTCTATTCGCTTGACTCTCGGAA